>NW_018743977.1:600000-1102574 GCF_001683475.1 Chenopodium quinoa
TCTGATTTGACCCATGTGGCCTGGAAATCCACTCCCCTATTATAAATCGTAGATCCGTAGTAATTAATAATTATTTTTATGATTTTTCAACTTAATTAATTTAATAGATTCTTCAAAACAATCTATTTTACTTTTATCTACATAATAATTTTCCTTTTTATGGGCGGTTAAGTTAGTGGAATGCTTATGCCAATTTCTTTCTCTCTCTTTATTCCTTTCATTCATGAAAATTCTTCCTCTTTTTTTCCATTCATAATTAGTTGATTATGGCCACTAGGATTGAAACGATATCTTTGTCCCTATTTTTGTGTGTCATAACATGTTTTTTTTAGGCGTGTCATTAAGAAGGTGGATTCAAAACCTTCATGAGTTAAAGTGGAATACATTCTCCATTAATTTTATCTGCAACACTTTGACTTTTGTACTACCAGTATTTATATATTCTACAAAAACTAGTTTTAATGTTTTCACAAATTTTTATATGTGGTTGGCTATACGGTGTGGCTAACCATCATGATGGTTATTTCGTGTTGTTGTTATAAGGGTTACTCGGTGGGTGTTACAGGGGTAACTTTATTAGTGTTACAGGGATTACTCACTTACTCGGTCAGTGTTAAAGAGATTACTTTATTTTTTTATAAGCGATCACATGATGTGGTTAAAGTGAATGAATTTGGAACCAAAAATCATTTTCGAGATAACATAAGTTAGCTGATATGATGCAAATTCTTGGAAGAAAGAGAGAAGCGGTCAAATGCAATGGGCATTGGCTTGGGCAGTCGAGCTCAAGAATGTCGAGAATAAAAATGCATGTAATCAATAACAAAGTGTAAATCAGCAATGAAGATTGCGGAAGTCAAGGAGCACCTCTTCCTATGCACCCAAAAGGGCTCCAAAGGAATTGAAAAGAAAGCAAAAAGTATGAAGAGCTACGATACTACAAAGGACAATGCATGATTAATTGATTATATTATCTTAATGAAGTTTTGGCATAGTAACAAAGATTGAGGGAGTATAGAGTTTAATAGATTGCCAGTTTAAATTTGGAGTTCTTACTTATAACTTGTAAGTGTTATTATAATCTTCGCATCTCATATGGCTCACTGATAAATCCAATATAAAGGCTGAGTTAATGAATCATATGCGATTTAATTTGCATAACAATCTAAAAAAAATGTAGGTTTATATGTCGGTGATTATAATGCTTGTTTTTGAATCATTCTTGGCGTATATTTGAGTTTTTTTTTTCAAGGTTTCATGTGTCATTTCATCTCACTTGTAAGTTGTAAAATAATTATACTATAAAGGGAATAAAGTTGGGACAAGGACAACATAGGATAAACAAGGGATAAAAAATGAGAGAGAGAGAAAATTAAGGCCCCATTCATTTTACCTTATTTTTGCTGAACTGAAATTATTTTTACTGAACTAAAATTATTTTTGCTGAACTTAAATTATTTTTATTGAATTGAAATTAATTTTACTAAACTGAAATTATTTTTATTGAACTAAAATTATTTTTTACTGATTTTTTATTATATTCCTTATTTAAAGTTACTGAATTTTGCCGAACAAAAATTATTTTTATTGAACTGAAATTAGTTTTATTGAACTGAAAAGTATTTTTACTTAATATTATTTTTTTAAGATGAAGTGAACAAGGCTTAACAAAGAGAAAAGAGAGAGAAGAAGAAGAAGAATAATAAAACAATAAAATTGACTGAGCAGAGAAAATAGTGTAACTGAATATACCACGTGAGTTAGCTTAGGATAGCATAATCCGAAAATTCAAAAGAAAAATAAGGCTTAACTTTAGTAATGTCAAAATAGCATAGTAGTATGTTTCATTCATAGTTTGCAAACAATAAGAATTTTGCAATATGGACAGCATTCTGTAAGGTTAAAGCAACAAAGATATGCATATGTTCAATGTCCCAAAAAAAAAAAAAAAAAAAAAAAAAAGATAAAAAGAAAAAGAGTTTTTATTTCAATTTATTTTTATACGTTTATAAATTAGATTTAGCATCTCCTACAAAATACCATAAACAGTAATTGTCACACAAAGTGAAAATTATGTTGTTGACTATAATACTCAAGGTGTACAAATCATTTCATTGTATATTTTCAACTCATTGTGTTTATTTTCTTTCTTTTGATCCATGAGGAGGTATTAAGAGTAATTGACCAATAGTTTTTCACGAGTCACTTTATACATAGTATATCGATAATTTTAGGGTTGAAAAGGAACTAGATTAACGTGACTAAAACTACTCCCATTTTGGTGAAATTATCTGCTCAAATTTCCTTCTAACCTACTAAAACTTAGGATAATGTGACAATTAATTTCTGACAAATAGAGTATAAATGTATAATTAGGCGATTTGTTATAAAAATACATCACCATATTGTATCAAACTATCAATTACTAAACCTCCCATCATTTTTTAAGTCATAACAATTCAATCATACCCATGTAATTTAATTCATTTATATGAATACCTTTTTGATTTTCCTCAAAAAAAAAAAAAAAAAAAAACTTTTTGGTGGATTAAGATAAAGCTTATCAACTTTTACATAAACAAACCTTATTTTTTGCTTTAGTTTTGCTAGAGTAGAATCTAACTAACTATAAGCTATGATTAACATATTGCCTAGTTTGAATTAGTAGCATTTATGTAGACTAGTCGTTGGTGCGTGCATTACGCACGTGTCCCCTGACTCTACGATATGTAATTTAGTAAATGTTAATTGTATGTCTTTAATTCGAAGATTATAAAAATACACGTGATTTTGGTTATATTAATTAGTTACATTTGAATGATTATAGTGCTTAGGTTTGTATGTAAATGGTAATAGCAGCTTATTGTTTGATGTAGTTAGCTAGTGAAATAGCATTTATTGTGTTATTAACTCTAAATAACGTACATTGTAGTTTATACTAATACCAATAATTATTAAAATGGTATTATTTTTAAAAGTGAGCATCCATCTACTTTAAAAACATAGTATAATAGTATATGAAATGATACCTTATTTGTTGAATATATGTGTTGACTGTTTGTAAATATGTTGCTTTAAAGTAGAAGATGAAGAGTTTAGAAGAATGAAAAGACTCTTCACATAATACATTAAGTTTGCATGCTATTTAACTCTTGTTTCATTGACAAACATTTCCATACGTAATTATGTTTTAGCGTTTATTGTTAAGCACTAAAACCTTAGTAAGTTGTATATTGCAACTCTTTCTCTCATTCTTGATTTGAATATAGCCATGACAAATAGTAACGAAGGGTGTTCTTCTAACAGCAATGTTAGTCGCAAAGAAAGTGCAATAATTAAGTATCACTCATCTTGATTTGTTAAATCGATATCTTAATGGACCATTGCTATCAAAAGCTGATGAATGATGTTCAAAGTATTAGTAAGAGATTACAAGAAGTTGTTACAGAGGAAGAAAAGAAAAGAATCAAGGAAGAGTGAGCTGGGTTAACATTGTTTTGGAATGAAGTGACACTATTCTCTTTCTCTCTCTCTTTCTTTTTCCTTGGCCTTCTCTCCTTATCCCCTCTTTTTGAATTTTTTTTATTTTTTTAATGGCTTTGAAAATTATATGACGCATTTACTCCCTTCTCACTCATTCCTCCTTTTATTGGCCGAAACTCTTTCTCCCACCCTCTTTCTTTCTTTCCTAAATCCTAATCCCTCTTGTTCTTCTTCCATCTTTTAAAAAGGTTTTGAAAATTTTAGGTTGCACTTTCTCTCCCCCCTTCCCAACCCCACCCTCTCTCTCTCTCCCCACGACCTCTTTATCTTTCCCAGCTTTTCTCTATCTCTCTCTTTCTTTTGGCCTTCTTCTCTCCTTTTCTCTCCCAGCCCCTTAATCTCTTATCACTCTATGGCTTCCTCTTTTGACCCCTCTTTCCCTCTCCTAACCCTCTTTATCTCTCTCTATCTCTTAGTCCCTCTTTGTCTCTCTCTCTCTCTCTTTTCTCCTAACTCCTCTCTCGTGGCCCCTCTTTCTATCACTTTCTTCTAGATCTCCTATCTCTCGTCTTCCCTTTCACTTTCTCCCGAACTGCTTTGTCTCTTTTTCGACCGATGTTCTCTTTCTTGACCCTTCTTTTTCCCAGCTCCTTCTCCTCTCTCCCCCACTCTTCCTTCTCCCTTTACTCTCTCCTTCCTTCTTTCATCCTTTACCTTCCCCCTCCCCTTTTCTCTTCCTATCTTCCTCTCCTTTTCTTTCATTACATCCCTCGTCTCTTTTTAAAGCTCTCTATCACTATAGTTGTACAAACATTATATATATATATATATATGTATATAAGAGCACTTACTGATGAATCTAGCACAATACTTCCTGTGCTACAAATGTTAAGTTATTTTGGTGGTACCCCAAGTTAATGTAATTGTTAAAATTTAATTGCGTTAATAGGAAAACAAAATAGGTTAATTTGACAGCAAATTTGCAATTGAAACTAGATCCAATAATCTAAAGTTATAGACAGTTAATCATACGATGAAACACAAAATTTCACTTAAAGTACAAATATACATTTCCTTTAAACAATCACATTTGATCCCAAATCAACCTAACAACTACATGTACTACTTCAACTACTTCTATACAAATATCATAATCACTCACAATATTTAATTAAAGCCAACTAATGACAGTCACCAATTCTCAAATTAGTCCAAAAAAACACAGAAAAATTAATTTTTACAAATTTATATGTGGCTAAGTTGAGGATATTTACATTCCATTGTCTGATTTGATCATTAACTTTTCCTCTAGCTTCAAATCAAGCAACATACAACATTTCAAAGTTTGAGACTAGTTTTTTTTTTCTTTTTTTTTTTGACAAAAGCAAAGGAAAATAAACAACACTACTCCAAATTAGAAAGGGTAAGCCGATATTTTCTTGCAATGTCATTAGCCCTTTGAACCTGGTCTCTATGAACTTTTAAAATTATGAATCTTTGAAATGAAGCCCCCACTTCCCTTAACTCCTGTAGCAGCCAGGTTATCGAGATCTCCTTGCCAGGGTTGTCCTGTAAGTTGTTTAGGAGGGACAGAGAGTCAGATAAAAGAAGAATTCCTTGCCTACCTCTAGCTCTAGCCCATTTCATTGCTTCAAGGCAAGCCCAAGCCTTGCATTGAATGACTGACGATGCTACTCCGTGTTTTCCGCCCTTGTCTAGTGAGTAGCCTTGGAGATTAGTCTTAACTGCCCAACCAATCCCTGCTCTTGTTGTCTTCTTATCCTAGGAACCATCAGCTTCCACGATGAAGTCAGCATAACCGATCTTTTCCTTTCCTAGATGCACGTGATTGAAACCCGTGGGAATGATAGGATTGTCCCTACTAGTAGCCTCAAACTCACTTGTTGTGTTATCTTGTTGTACAAAGGTCTCATAGTCTTTCATTGCTAGATTTATAAACTCCATCACTAAGCTTTTAGTTCCCATTGCTCCTTTGAAGCATCTTGCATTACTTGTTTTCCATAACCCCCATAACGTTGCGATGAACAAAGCACAATGGTTACTATGCTTACCATCCTCGCTATAAAAAGCAAGATATAGTGCTGAATCCATTTCCTCAACGAATTGGAACCAGGCGAGTCAGGGCAAATAATCAAGGAGCTGTCCTCCCAAACTTCCTTTACCAGATTACAAAACCTAAATAGATGTTGGCTATCCTCCAAGTCCTCCCCACATTGGTCACAGGTTGCCTCAACCTGAATCCCCCTCCTTGTCAGATTAGTCTTGACTGCAATGCCATCATGAAAGAGCCTCCACATAAACAATTTCTACTTTGGCTGAATATCCATTCTCCAAACCAACTTAACATACTCTTGATCTCTTGCTAAAAGAGTAGGTCCTTCCAATCCAAAGTCCTTTGACAAGTAGTAGTACCCAGTTTTAACAGTATACCTTCCCGATGGGTGGTATTTCCAGTAGAGGAAATCATCCTCCCTTGATGTGGAAGCTCCATAGACATAATTGATTTTGCACTATCCCAGTCGAAACATTCTCTAATCTTCCCTGCATTCCAAGTATTAGTATCCCTATCAATAAAATCACTCACATTCCAATCCAAAGCGGCTCTTAAAGTTTGGCCTGAGTTGACTAAAGGGATTTCCCCCTTCACCCAAGGCATACTAATTGCCTTAATTTTATTACCATTCCCCACTTTCTATGCAAACCCCTCCTTGAATGGGAAGGTCAAGTCTACAAAAAGTTTGAGACTAAGTTGAGGATCTGATCATAGCAGAGTACTACAGAAAACAATGAAATTTATCTATACAGCTTCTTATACAACAAAAAATCATCGTTAATAGTAATTGTTATTTTTGGTGCTTTTGTTTTGCAACTCAAACCAATTGAATCAGAAGTGTATAATTTTTTAATCAATGAAACAAAGTTATCTTAATGTTGAAGCAGCAACAGCTACCCTACCTTGAGTAGACAAGTCCTGCATAAAATCTTCATACGCTTGTAGGACCAAGCCTTCAACATCCCAATCATCACGAAAAGTCTCTGCTAGTTTAAACATGCGGGCTACTGTCGCAAAATATATTCCCCGCCTCCATTCCTAAACAGGAGGGCAGCCAGATTCTGCAACAAGCCAATCCTCGTATTTATATAACCACCCAAAGAGTTGATGTGTGGAGATCCAACATTGAAGTCACTTTCAACAAACAAAAAAAAAAAAACTCTAGAGTGGATCAAACTATTTATTCCTAGAGAATTGATTTATCATTCCTCCATTTTCTCCGTTTGTTTTAAAGGAAACAATTGTCATGGAAAATCATTTTTCAAGGAAAACAATTTTCAATGGAAACATGATTTTAAAAAAATTTTTCTTTTGTTTGTTTGATTAGAGGAAAACTTAAGGAGAAAAAGAAAGGAAGGTGGGAGGAGAGTATTAAGGAGAAGTAATGAGTGAAGAGGAAAATGTGGCATACCTTCTTTTTCTAAGGAAAACTGTTTTCCTTTTCTAAAGTGCAATTTTCCACCTTTAGAAAAGTTGTTTTCCATCTCTTATTAAAACAAATAGAGGAAAATGGAAAGATGAAGGAAAATCATTTTTCAGAAAAATGTTTTCCACCAAAACAAACGGAGCCTAAACTTGCTCCTTAGGTTGCGATAATTATGCTTATTTAGACATGAAAGGCTAGCTGGTCAGTAGTTAGCAGTATATATATATATAGCTGTTCATCATTTTTCCGAAATCAACAACAAAACCCCTACAAGTATTCTTTACCAGCTTGTTTAACACAAATTCATAATCATATTTTCCTTTTTTTTTTTTTTACAGGCCATCTCTAGACCGATGCAAAGATGTTTCTAACATGATGTTGCTGATAGCCATACAATGTTGTTCGCTAAGCTCAAATCATTCTTTAGATCCCCCAAAACAGCAAAATAAACCCCTAATCAATAACAATCCACATATTCTAAATAATACTAATGATTAATTAAACTAAATTTGGATCAAATTGTTAAAATAGTACCATATCAATAATAGTTCCTGAACCTATACTCCATCCCATAGCTAATCCATAGATTCCTACAAGTCTACAACAATCAAATTAACAATCAAATTTTCACTTACCCGATCCAAACCCAACCCGTTTACCCGAATTGACAGCTCTACACATAACACACAAAAATCATTAAATTTACTTCTATTGTGTCTATAAAATCTGCCTCAAATTATTTTTACTGAGGGGTAAAATTACAGTTTTCAAGAGATGTTGACTAAGTAGTCAAAATGCACACATTTCTAAGAAGACTAATTACCTTAACTTTTGTTAATCAAAATTCTTCAATGAGTAGAAATCCAGACTAGAGAGCCCACAGCTTTATTTTATCACATTATTATTATAACCATTTCAAGGGAACAAAAATTACAGTAACGACAACTGATATAACAGACTAACAGAGTGTTTATTTTTTTAATATCCATTTTCCCCAAGATTAAAGTTACTTTGTACATGGTAAAAAAAAAAAAAACTTTATATTATAAATTTATGCAGCTACAAATATATGCCAAAACTTAGTAATATATGAATATATGATACATAGTAACACAAGTTTTATCTAATATGAAGTGTACCATATTAGATGTCACTATTACTACTACTATTAGTTGCAGCTGATTGAAACAAAGGCTTTGAGGAGCTTTCATTGACTAAACATGTTTGTTCTCCTTCAGGTGACTCTTCAATTAGTCTTGACAATTTCTCTACTAGTTCTCCGGCACTCGGCCTCATCGAAGGATCTTCATCGATGCATGCCCTTGCTAGTGTTGCCATCGCAATTGCTCCATCAAACGAGTAGTTCTCCCCTAAGTCTGCGTCTATCCAACCCCTTAATTGATCCACATTCTCGGATTGGAGTATGGACTTAATTTTTTCGGAAAGCATAACAATTTCTCCTTCTTGAGGACTCATTACCGGGGTTTCCCCTGATAACATTTCTAACAAAACCACGCCGTAAGCATAAACATCAATGCTCGGAGAAATTATACCTTGCTTAATGTACTCCGGAGCTAAGTACCCTTTGTCCCACGACGAAGGGTTTCTAGAGGAAAACTCTACGTCTTCTGTATCGTTCTCAACACATTTTGCCATGCCGAAATTCCCTACTTTTGTGTTGAATTCTTCATCTAGGAAAATATTTTTGCTCTTTAAGTTTCGATGGACATAAGTCGGGTGCATTATATGGTGCATATATTGCAATGCCAAGGCAACATCTAAGCAAATCCTAAGCCTCTGCTTCCAAGTTAAAAAGCAAGAACAAGAGGCTATAAATTGGCTTTTCATGGCTAATCCACCATGAATCCAATCCTTTAACGACCCGTTTTTTGCATACTCGAATACCAAATATGAATCGTCTTCATCCATTATACAAGTCCCTAACACCCTCATTATGTTAGGATGATTGTGAATTGCATCTTGAAAAAGGCTTAAATCTACTTTGGAAATGTATTCCAATGTGGTATACTTTATTGCCAAATCCTTACCTTTGATACGGCCATGATAAACATTTCCTTCAACGACGTTATGGCTGTCAAAATCCTCGGTTGCCTTTCGCAGCTCCTCGACTGTATAACTCTCCAACATCATCTTGCTATTGCTTCGCGGAGTTGCTTCACCTTGACCATCCAGAGTGCTCTGAGACCCCTCAAAAGAAATCTTCTTTTCGCTTGTTGTTCGTATACTTAAACTCAGCTGCTGCAGTTCAGTATCTACAATTTTTGCTGACAGACAGTTTTGCTGCTCTTTTTTCTTCCTTTGCAGTAAGAAAAATACAGCAAAACCCACGATGCTAGCAACTACTACAAAGCAAACTACACCAACAGAAACTCCTAACTTCAACATTCTCTTTTTCTTCTTTCGAGCAATGGCCTTGCCACTCATCTTCGATGGCAATCCCAAACTCGGTTCACTTGGTTTCACGAGAGATCCTAGAGTAGGTTTCTGATTCAGTGGAATCAGAACTGACAGTGAATGATCTTTGATGACTAAATCACCTTCACCTACTTTCAGTCTCTTATTCGCGCTGATTATTGCTTTAGCAGTGGTATTGAACTGTAAGGCTAAGGAAGACACTGTATCTCCTGCACTGACAGCATACGAAACCAATAGTCTGATACCTGAACTGATCTCAGAACTCGTAGGACAAGCACATCGTACAGGCACCGATACATTGATCTTCTCCAACAGATTCCAAGGCGCGACTCCTGCATTCTTCTCTCGAATAGCTTTGCAAGTAGTTAACCCTTCCAAAGAGTCTGCAATCCCTTCAAAACTCTCACCAACAGCAGTTGTTTTTATCAGTTCAGCTTGAAAAACTCTGCTTTTTTCGACACACTTGCAATTGACAGGAATCAGCAGAGGCTGATTATTCGAAAGGTACTCAGTATCAGGTGAAAAACCATTCACTTCTGCAACCGTGAATCGATTCAATCCCAAGTAGTATGTAAGATTATACAAAGAAGAATAGTAAGGATTTGTATGAAGAACAGCATAAGTACTGCACTGATTTTCGGCCGCATTGTGATTACATTCATAGTTCACTGATTCAACAGAGTTGCCTTCACAGCTAATCAGTTCATTGTTATGAGCAAATATAGGGACAAACACTAGAAAAAAGAAGAAAATGAAGAATAACTTAGTGATTAGAGCAGCCATATGCTATTAATTCAGTACTAATAACTGATAAAACATATTATAGGAGTGATTAAATTAAAAATGAGAGGATTTTTAAAGTATAGTGGGAGTAAAAATATATATATTTGTAGCATAGTAAGATGAATATTTTGGATCTATACAACATAAAAAATTATGTGCTTAAAAAGGAGGAAATATTTATAATATATAGTGTAGATTATAGACAAGAGTATTGGGGTGCTAAAGCTGTACTAATATAGTTATTCAAATAGTTCCAGCTGTCTGTCTGGGTTCATTGCCCACATTCCACTGTTTATGGTTTTGGGTTGGCTAAATATCTCAAGAACACAAAATTGTAATCTTTTTGGAAACTTTAACATGCATCCGATGTAATTTTCTCTCTATGGAAAAGATAATCCCAACTTTATGTTTTACAGAATTCATGATCAATTTGTGATAAGAATTTTCATCACTGATCATTATTTTTCCCTCATTTAAAAATTGAAATTATGTAGTATTGTGTCGATATCTGGCAACTTTTTTTTTTATTTAATATAATAAAAACCCTATAAACAAATGTATCAAGCCAAAATCTAATCGACTAAGATAACAAAGTAATCTCTATAACACTGATCGAGTAACCCCTATAATATTAACAAAATAACCCCCATGATAGCTAGGCATACACTCATACTGTGTGGCCAACCACATATAAGGATTTGTGATCGAATGAATGTATCGAGCCAAAATTTGCATCGCTGATGATAAATCCTCTGCACTATTTAATTATACCTCTACAACCATGAATCATGATCTTCCCTCTTACTTTTATCCACTCAAGTTCTCCTTTTTATAATTTTGGGATTTTTCATTTGATAACATTGTAGTTTGGCTTTTCTATTTGATACACAACTTATATTTTTATTCCACATGGTACCATTGTAATCTTGGCTTATTCCCTATTATAGCATCCCGTTAAATAAAACACTGGTTTAGGGTGATTGTGGTCTCCCCCCCACCCTCTTTTTTTTTTTTGTTTGTAATATCGACTTCAAATTTTGATTCTTTAAGGTCATAATTACATCCAAAACTTTAAATGAACATTTTTTGTACGAAACAAATTAAAATATACAAATTAAGACATTTTCTTGTACATAAATCAAGACATTTTAAGCGATTTTTTTTGCTAATTTCGACCTCAAATATGAACCTTAAGGCCGTTAAGGGCTTACAAATCATCTAAAAACCTTAATTTGACCGAACAATTTTTATGACATCCAAATCGAAAAATACATAACATTTTTGATGTAATGCTATAGTAGAGAATAAATTAGAAATATAGTGGTAACATGTGGAATAAAATTAAAAATTGGGTACCAAATGGAAAAGCCTAAATTACAGTGGTACCAAATGAAATATTCCTATAATTTTTAATTCCCTAATAAACCCTACATATATTTTATTTTAATAAATTCAACTCAAATGCTTTCATGATTCTTTACTAAACTTTGGACTTACAGAAAGAAGGGATTACCATTACATACATCATTTAAAGCAATTATTTCAAACTAAATTGCCAATTTCCTTGTTAATAAGTGATAACAAATTTAAAAAAAAAAAATTAAAAAAAAAAAAAAACCTAGCCGTCTCCTCTTTATTTTTTCTCTCTAGGGTTCTTATAAAAATTGTTTCATAGGCCAAAAATAGTCAAATTTCTCCGAAAATTTGGCTATTTTCCTTTAGTTTCTTTATGTTTTTGTTATTGAGTTCAATAAATCTACACTCTTTGAAGGTAAGATTTGTGCGGGATCGTAAAAGAGGTTAATCCTTCGATTACAATCAGATGAATCAGACGAAAATTTTCTGTACGACTACAACAGATCGATAGACCCTTCTTCGAAAAAGGCTGTAAATCACAGCGATATAAAAGAGGGTATGAAGAATGTACGATCGTAGCTCTGCTGAAAGGAAGCTTTTATTTTATTCATTTGTCATGTATTTATTAAATTTAAATCTTTTTGTAGATGTCGTTAGAATTTCTAGTCCATACAACCCGCATACCAATATACCATTAACATCCCAACTAAATTGACTTATGAGTGCTTCTGATCCGATAAAGCACATCCCCTAAATAAAGTTTAAACAATCTCAATCATTCTCTCTTTTTCCTTAATTCATCAAGGTCAATTGGTCTTGTACTTTCAATCCCTCAAAGGCCCAATCCAATCATCCAATTCCCAAGCCCATTATCACTTTCTCTCTCCTCCAAACCTCATTCTCCAGTCCCAGAAGCCCTACTCCACCGCTCCGCCGTTGACGGCGCTCCTTCATCTCTCCACACCGTCGTTCTCTTCATTCCATCGCTGAATTTGTAAGTTTTCGTCTAAACTTCAAACCCTAAATTTTAATTGTTTTCGTCTTAGTTTTACAAGTAGTTTTAATTGTTAGTTTCATGATTAATTTTTTTTTTTAATTAGGGTTTGTTTTCCGATTTAGCTGAGTGTTTTCTTTGTTGACAATATGAGTTTTTGAGCTTACCTCTTTATGTTTGTTCTGCTTATGTATTTGAAGTTTGGCTCCAATTTTTTATTTTCATTTTCATCCTTTTGATGATTATGAATTTTGTTTGTCAATATTATCTGATTTTAAGTTATCATCTATTATGTTGTGATTCTCTATCATGGTGAAATGACAACTGAATTCTGTTGGAGGGGTACATAACTGGTTCTTTCATTGATAAATCAAATTTGCATGATGAAATAGTCTGATGATGAACCTAGGGCAAAATGATAGTTAAAAAAATCATGGGATATTCTCAATGGTAAACCCAACATGTGCTACGCACCAATGGTAACCCCTCTTTTTTCTGGGTCCCTACTGACGCTGGGGTGCGAAAGCATGGGGAGCGAACAAGATTAGATACCCTGGTAGTCCATGCCGTAAACGATGAGTGTTCGCCCTTGGTCTACACGGATCAGGGGCCCAGCTAACGCGTGAAACACTCCGCCTGGGGAGTACGGTCGCAAGACCGAAACTCAAAGGAATTAACGGGGGCCTGCTTTATAGACTTGCATTACATCGCGCGGGAGTTTTGAACAAAGAGAGAAAAGATCTTGCGATAGCTATCCTACACAATGATCATATCATACAAAATGACCTTATTTTAATTTTTTCAATCACTCATAACCTTATTTCATTAAATTTATTAACTATAATTAGATTTATATTAAAAAAAATAATAATAAAATTAACCCAACCACCTGCCCAGCCACCACCACCAAAAAACCCACCCACCATAACCCAGCCGTAGCCACCGACGGTTTTCCCTTTCTTCTTCTTCCCTTTCCCCCTCCATAACTTCAGGCCACCACCTCCCCAGCCTCCTTCCCCACTTGCCTTCCGGCCACCCTACCCAAAAACCCATCCCCTTCCCGTCCCTTTCCAATTTCCGGCCACCCCCACCTGCCCAAACCCCATCCCCTGTGCCGACGAAGCTAATTCGTCCATCTTTACCCACTTTTTCCCCTTAAACCACCATCCTCGACACCCTAAAACCCCAAAAACGAATTCCCTAAAATCGAAACCCTAGATCTCGGCGTTCCGGCAACCTTCAGTTGATTATGGCGAAATTCCGGCAACCTTCGCTGGTCAAAAACCGATGATTTCGAGGTCAAAATCCGCCAACATTGCAAGCCTAGATACGTTAGTTTCGCTGCGAAATCCGGCAATTTTGAGAGGTAAATCCGGCTGATTTTTGCAAGTTGAATACAATTCCAGCCACCGCAATTTCGGCAGGCGCGATTCTGTCAGGCTTGATTCCGGCAGGCTCGATTCTTCAATTCCAGCAGTTTTCAAGAATTGCTAACCGTCGGGGAAGGGAAAAGGGGAGGGTGGTCGGGGAAGGGGTTGTGCTACGACACTCTGGGGGGAAGGGGGAAGGGCTCGTCGGTGGCTACGGCTGGGTTATGGTGGGTGGGTTTTTTGGTGGTGGTGGCTGGGCAGGTGGTTGGGTTAATTTTATTAGTTTTTTTTTTTAAATATAAATCTAACTATAGTTAATAAATTTAATGAAATAAGGTTATGAGTGATTGAAAAAAATTAAATTAAGGTCATTTTGTATAATCCAAAAAAAGAGGGGTTACCATTGGTGCGTAGCACATGTTGGGGGTTACCATTGAGAATATCCCAAAAATCATTTATTTATATAATTGTTAAATAGTTCTGTAATTTGTTAATTCGTAAATAATTTTATGTAATTTGTTAAATAATTTCTCCCTTTCTTTAATTGCACCATTTGGACATTTTCATTCACACTTCACTCTTAACCTTCTTTTGTGATTTATCCGTTAGAAAAAAATATAATTAAATATCATATTTTTATATTTACTTAAATAAATAACTAGTAATCATCAATAAATAATAACCAATCAATTATCCATAAATATATATATCAATAACTATATACTTAATGACACACTAAAAAAATTTGTGTTGATTCTTGGTGTGATAATACACCATTTTTTTTTCCTTTTTTGTCATTCTCGTATGGAAAATATTTGTGTAAAATAGAAATGCATATACAGATGATTAGTAAAAGGAAAGTCTAATAAAATAAAATAATGAAAAAATAACCACAATAAATCGAATTTTAGGTGATCTTCCAATATTAAGTCAACTTTAATAAATTAAAAAATAAGTCTAACATTGATGTCTATATTCCATAAATAATTTAAGTACTAGATTTGACTTGTGACCGGTCAAACAAGTCATCAATTAACTTATACTATAATTAACTCTCAATTAAATAAGAATTGATTTAATTAAAAACAAAATATAGCTTAATATTAATTTTAAATACAAAAAAATATTTTTAATTTTAATTATAATAAATAATTTTTTAAAAAGATTGGGGTGTCGGGTTTGGTGTGGAGGACTGGGTGGTCATAGGTTTGTGCCGACTAGGGTGGGTGGGAGTTGTGTGGGTTCGATCGATCGGCTAGGTTGGGGCTAGGTGGGAGTTCGCCGCATAAGTGTGGTTTGAAAGTAAGGGTTGGGGTTTGGGTGGGAGTTCGCCAAATAAGTGGGGTTCGAGATCAGAGTTAGAGTTAGGGTTTGGGTGGGTGTTCGCTAGACTGGTTGGAACACTAGGGTGTAAAGTCAAAATGTATCTAATAAAAGGAACATATGGAGTATTAGAGCAACTCCAATGGTAAGCTAATTAGCAAATTAGCTTTTAGGCCACATAAGATTTTATAGCTAATTTTTATGTAGTAAGTTTGTGCCCTAGTTACTAGCTTGTGGTGTTTGCCAGAGAGAAGAAGAATCTGTCATGCACATGTTAAAAAGATTACAGTTTAGCCTGAGCAATTTGGAGTAAGTGCAATTATCCTATGGTTTTGTCTCACTCTCTTTGTAGTATGGGTGACTGGTGGGAGCACTATTTTGGTAATTTTGGAGAGGATATGGTGAGTTTAATTACCATGTGTTGGGCTATGTGGGGCGCAAGGAACAAATGTGTGATTGAGGGTGAAATCCGAATGTTGAGCAAATTGTTGCCTATGCTTTGAAGATTAATACGAAGGGGCATGAGGTGGGAAAGTTGAATAACGTGGGGAATGGAGGGGTGGAAAGAGTGTCTCTGTGGGCGGGTCTCCTCCAGCATTTGGTGTGGTTCAAATTATTGTTGATGCTGGTGTTTTGGGGGAGGTGGGGATGGGGCTGGGTGCAATCTGCAGGAATAGTGAGGGGGTGGTGCTTTGGAGAGCTACGATGTAGTGGAGTGAAAAATGAGAGACTAAGATTGCAGAGGTGAAAGTGATATTTTGGGGCATGAAGATTGCGAGACACAAGGGTATTGAGTTGCATTGGGATCGAGAGTGATAATCTGGTGGTGATTGAGGCAATGAGGAAGCGTTTGTATGGCTACAATTCCTTTCATCTGATTATAAAGGATATTCTAGATTTTTTTTTTCTAATTTTACTAGTGATTCATGGTCTTTTGTAAAGCAAGGGGGTAATAATGTAGCTCACAAATTGACTTACTTTCAACCATGGGAGTTTGGCCAATGGGTGTGGAGTGATGTAATCCCCTTCTCGCATTTTGGAAATTTCTTCGGTTGATCTAAATGGGTTTTTTTTTTTTTTTTTTTTTTTTTTAAAGTATTAAATTTGTCACTTCCAAAGTTATTCACTAATAATTTTATGTTTTACACAGATCACTAACCAACTCATACAATTAACTAACTCATACAATTCTACACTTGCTAGTTTACAACTGCATTTATAATAAATGTAGGTGACCGTCAACTGATGTTAAAACCGCAAAGGTAACACTACATGTACAATTGCATAGTTCACACTTCACTGACAGCTATACAATTGCATAGTTCACACTTCACATGACACGATTAATTTGCAATGATGGCCACGACAAAAGAGTCATCCTAACCACATTTTTTTTTTGTGGAAAACTCATCCTAACCATATTTAAGATATAATAACTTGTAATAGACTTATGTTACTCTACTTTTCTTTCGTTTGTTGTAAACTCAATTTAATTAATGTAATTTCGTCGTTTTCAAAATTTTTTAAAAAAAACCAAAAAAAATTACAGACAAATGGAAGTGTAAAGATAAACTAATACTCCGTAGTTTTTAAAACAGGTTTACTCTAAACCCTTTAAAGGTATGTCCCATAATTGGACGATCGTATAAAGACTCGGCCCATTTATTTATTAGACGGATCTAACCCATTAATAACTGTGGCGGGTCATGGGTCTGGCTTTTAATAGGGATCCAAGGCGTCCAATCCATTGAATTCCTCTATTGAAGCGCAGTTGCCGTTCTCCATTGAAGAGCAGTTGCCGTTCTCCGTTGAATCTACTTCTTGTATCCCCCATTGAAGCAGCTTCTGAGGTAAGTTGTTTGTATTTGTTATCATCATATCAAATATCCCTAAAATTATGAGATAATTGAATCAAATATCCCTAAAATTATGAGATAATTGAATCAAACTTGGTTGCTAATGTATTGCACAATACTTTAATGTTAGGATTCAACTATGAAATCAGAGCTCTTTTCCCTGGGCCCAGGGCTGCCGCCCCTCCTGCCCTTCCTCAGGGACGGGCCTGCATATATATGTTTTGTTCTTCCAGCGATGAACCGAACTAGTTATAACACATATAGGGAAAGAAGAACTCGTCCTGTTGACACGCTTTTTTTTTTTTTGGTAGAAAATTGTTGTCTAGAAGATTTTGACGGCGATTTAGTTATCGAGTGCAAGTGTTAGAGGCTGATGAGTTGATAGTCTTGATAATATGGTAGGGATGGAATTATAAGGTTGAGGCAGAATTGTTACGAAGTATTATGCAGTATCATTTAGTGTCCGACTTGGAAAAACCATGTAATATATCGGCATCTACATTTGGGAAATTCTCTTTGATAACATTTTAATTTTATGAATTGCGAAAATTCTTATTATCTTTTGGTAAATCGAATTTTTTATATTAAGCTAACCAAGACGTTAATGATAATTGTAATAAAATATTTAACTAGAGTTAGTTTATTTATTTACTTTATTATTATTTTTTTTACTTAAAAAAAAAAGAAATAATTTTTTTTTAAAAAAAAGCCACCCCTTCCCCCACCAATCAGCCACCAGCCCACCACTCTCCGCCCCCACCCACGCTGGCGCCCAGCCCCTCTTTTGCCGGCGTGCCGGCCTCCCCCTCAACCGACAGGAGCCAGTATCGCAACCATACAGCAGCATCAATCAGCCAACCACCTCCCCTCCCTCGACCTTTACCTTCAATCGCTGGCGTCTTTTTTCGATCCTGCCCCCTCCTCCTCCCCCGTCCTACCCACCTTTCCTCACCTTCGTCTTGAAACCTCGCTGAAGCGACGAACCTCAATGTCAACGCATCACCGCTGTCACCGGCCCAGCCCTATCGACGATTCAATTACTTCCGTTTCCGGCCGATTCAATTACTTCAAGAGGTTTCGCGTTTACTTCCGATTCAATCGCTGTCACCCAAGCCCAAGCAGAAATTAGGGTTTCGCGTTCAATTTCTGGCCGATTTAATCATTTCAAGAGGTTTCGTGAGCTTGAATATCATCATTTTGATGTTGAATTCATGTTTATGGTGATAATTTTCCATAGAAATTGGTGAAGGAAGAGGATGATGTGAATCGGGGTGAGGGGTTGAGACTTGAGAGTCGAGGTGTGGAAAGGAGGGAGTGAGGTCGCCTCTTGTCGGCCGACGCAGGGTTTGGGGATGGTTGGTCTGTAGGGGACGGGCGCTAGCAGGGGAGAGGGAGGGGGGCTGCCGCCGGCAGGGTTTGGGTTGGGTTGGTTCGATTTTTATTTCTTAATTTATTTATAAAATAATTTAACTATTAAAAAATTTAAGAACTAATCATGGTTAAAAAATTTAACTAGAGTTAGACTCATAATTGCATACAATCATCATTAATGTCACCATTGGATTAGTTTAACAAATTAGAGTTTACCACGGATAATAAGAATTTTTAAAATTAAAAAAGAATTTCCCTAATAACTATGATAAATCACAAGTTAATTGTTGAATTGATCTTACTTAAACTACTAACGGGGAGGGATTTCTCTTTTCCAAGAAGAGTACTTACCTCAATGCTGTTGTTGTTTTCTCTTATCTTCATCGTTCATTGTATATGATGTTTGAATAAAAAAAGAGAAGCTTTATTAGAGCCCTTGAAAGCATCTGACTGAAATTGACTCATAATTAAATAATTTTCTTCTATGAGTTATCAATATAGAATATAAATAACGTGATAAATCATTCAATTGTATGCAGGCTAGTGTTACATGTTGGAGCTTGACCAGAAAGCAGGGAACTAACTTGATTGAGTGACATCTTATACAATGGATTTTTCTCCCTTCAAGCTGGATCTGGACGAGCTTTTAAAAGAGTTTTCTGAGGTATGTCTTTTGTGGCCATACAATTAATGATGTCCACAGTTCAAATTGATTAGACATTACTAGTCAATTTCTGGCCTTTTATTTAAGAGGGAGGTGTTAGAATCTTTTGTCATATTGTCACTTTCCTTCTCTGTCCCATTTGTGTTAGCCTGTATGCTTTGTTTCTTGTTGGATTGATTTTCTTTCACGTGATTGTATTTATAATCTCCCAGATTTTTGAAGGGGAATTACTGTCATAGCTTTGCTCTTGCCAATACTGCATTGATTTCAATCTTGTATAGTTAAATGCAAAACGCCAAAAGCATGTTTTTGTCTTGATAACTAACTAATTGTATTTTTTTTGGCATGCAGGGCGAGCTCAAAACTTTAGTAGACATGAAAAAATTGTGGCTTGAACGGAAGTTTTCCTACATATTTGAGGCTCGGCCTTCTACCGGCTTGAACATATTTATGCAAGTCTTGTACAACCATTCTATAAGTAAGTTACTTCTTTGATGCTTAATGATGCAATGGCGTTAGTTTGTTCCTAAGATGCATCTTGTATGTTTGATCAACAAGGTGAACTTTTCATCATTTCAAGAATGTATAGCCAGTTATTCCTCTAAAATTATGAACTATAATTGAATGTCAATTATTGTATATAGCTTAATTAGGATTTATGCCAACTTTTCTGTAAGATTCAACCAAAAGACTGAAAATGTAAAAGAACTGTAATATATTCAGCTTGCTTACCAAGTTTAAGGCTTTAGGAGAGTTCAATTGCATTTCAATTGGATTAATACTTATCTTAATGGAACATACAAAAATTATGTCATGCTACTCATGACTCATCACACGAACATACTGCTGTCAGTCTGTTTGCTAATTAAGAGAGTTGGTAATTCAGTTGAAGGCTTAATGGTCAGTGCTTCTTGATAACTGGATTGTGGTTCCCGCTATCCTTGTTTGGAATAGTTATAGCAGACGCAAGAAGAGAACTCTCCTAGAGCCTCAATTTTCAGGGTTTTACTATTGATATATAATATTTTCATTAACATCTCTGCAGTTTGACTTGTGTTCTTTGTCCTTTACAAATATTCGGGGAGCAGGGTTTATCTATGTCCCATATTCATTCATTATGTGCATTTGTTGTAATTGACCAATTTTCCATTTTTTTTTTCCTTTCTGAACACCTCTTTCACACTTTGTTTGGATAGAAGGAAATGGAAGGAAAAGAAGGGAAGAGAAAGGGAGGGGGACAAACTCTCTTGTTTGGGTAAAAGATTGGGGGAAGGAAGGGAAAGGAGAGGGAGGGATCCATTTTCCCTCTCTTTAATAAGCATAATCCCTCCAAATTTGGAGAGATTTGGAGGAAAAATGGAGCTCACCTCCCCCTCCCTTTCATTTCCTTTCCCTTCCTCCTCTTTCCCTCCCCTTCCTTTCCTTCTTTATTTGCTATCCAAACAAAGCGTCAGTCTTTCCTATATTCTGTTTTTATTGTGAGTTGTAGTTAACTATGAAGTCAGTTAGCTGGACTAATAAGCAAATGGCTGCGGAATTTGTGATTGTTCCATTATAGTATAGGACCTTTTCTCTTTCCCTTAGTTGCAGCACTGTCCATCCTTTAATGTTTGTTAAAGAGCTTGCATAAATTTGATTATGGCTACAGAAGAAATATTGGTACATGTGGTGCAATATTGCCACTTTTCTGCTGTACAAAAGAAATACGCTGCACAGACTATTAAAAAAACACCAAAACAGGTACTAGAGAAGACTACGAGCCAAAGGGCTTGCTGTTTATTGAGAACAGACCAAGTAAGGTCAAATGTACTGCACAAGAGATGAGAGGAATGTAATGTTCCTAAATGACACATCTCAGTAGCTTTGAGGTTACATCTTCCTAAAGAAGAGTGCTTTTAATTTTTCCAGCCAGCACTGAATGGAGTCTTGTGAATTTGTGATGGCTACTGTTGATTAACGACTTTCCTTATAATGTTTAGCTATTGATTGCATAGTTAACTTGATAAGGCTAGCATTATCCGCAGAACTGATGTGCATAGCGTTAGAATCAACATTGCTTGTGTTTAAATCAAGAGAGTAATGCCTGAATCTTTGTAGCTCACTACTCACTAGATGGGGTGAGGATTAAATAGTTGAAAAGGGGAAATATTAGAAACTCCTGTGGGCTAGATGTGGATAGATTGGCAGCACAAACAAGTTAATCATCTTCCAAACGAGTGTTATGCATTGATACACAGGATACCCAAATAAAATTAAATGTCAAAATTGTGTTAGAGAAAATGGATGCAGCTGTGAATTGTGAATCCAATTTTCTTTGTTAGTGCTAGCGCCTAGCAGAGTGGAAATTATGGAAACACATAAGGTACAGAAGCAACAATTGAACTGATAAAATGTGAGTCAACTGTAGAAAAGGATTGATAATCTGAAGTTTTAAATTATGTTCCTCGAAACGCAAATAGGATCCAGTGAATTTGTATACATACTTATTGTATAATGGATTCATATAAGAAGTAACCCCTGGTTTTGATCCATCATTTCACCATTCCTTAACATGTATGATATATTGGCTCTTTTTTTTTTTTTTTTTTTTTTTTTTTTTTTTTTTTTTTGATGTTATGAGATTTCATGCATGGTATGAATCATATTATCGAAAATCGGTTCAGAGTCAAGTTCAGGTTAATAGTCTTCTAATTGTCCTTTACTTATCAGGTCTATAACTCTGATGGCTGATATTCTGTCCCTTTTGAAGTTTTGAGTCTTGACAATTCACTGCCTTTTGACTGTTTGAAATTCAATTATTTTTTTGTTGTTTGACGAATTCTTTTGACCTTTATCTTTCTGTGATCATGTGTAGGTTACATGGTCTCCACTAATTCTTTGTCACTGAGATTGGGTGCCCTCTATGCCCTCTATTGTCTCTATGAGACACAACCATTCCAGCCTCCCTTCAAGATTTATCTATCTCTTGGTGAGTCATTGCTTTTTTGTACGAGTATTTTAACTTCCGTCACTTCATTGTTGAGACTTAAATGATATACAAAGTTAATCAAGTCACAGCTGAAGAAGTTACCTTTAATTGATTACTCTTGCCTTTCCTCCCTTTAATTGATTACTCTTGCCTTTTTCAGGTTGCTTATAACTTATTATCTGGAAACCTAAATATATTCTTCATAATTGCTTTCCTCTGAAGTGATCCTGGGAAATTAGTTTTCTTCAAAGACACTCATTTTAGGTACGAATATGGATTTGCAGAAATGCAGACCCATGCAGTCTAATATAATGGACGTGTTAATTTTTTCTTTACTACACACTTCACCAACAAATTGATAAAGTATAAGGTCACTAGAAATCATAAAAGTTGGTCCGAATAATTGGTGTATTACGAAAACATCTTATATTTCTTGTCCCATTAACAGTGGGCAAGTAGATGTGCTCATGTCTTATTTGATTGATTAACATACATCCTTTCACTCTCCACCTTTTTTTTGAGATGAAAGTCATGTAACCTCCTCTTGATGGACTTGACAGGAGAATTACAAAGACTAAAAGCTCTTGTTGTAAATGCGAAAGAAAATGGAATCAAAGTGGTATCTGTTTTGGTCAAAAGGATGCTAGAGAAGAATGCATTTTTGTTTGGCTTTGTCAACATAAATGATTATTCTGAGAAGGAAAGGATAAAGGAGTTGGTAGATGTGCAGAATGCCTGCATAAAGAAGATGCATGAAAAGTATGCCAAACACTCATAAATTAAGATTTATAACTTTATCCAGCTTCTTTATGACCTCATCTTGCTGCTTTTCCTTTTTGTAGATTGTTGGCAAATACGGAGATTGAGCGTTATCTTCACCTGGACATGGTATGCTGCATACTTTTGTGATTTCAGGTTTCTGGTTGATTGTATTTTATAATTTTCGTAATGTCTCATGATATCATTGTCATATAGATTGATGCCCAAGCATATTGATCGCACACAGACACAGACAGAGTCACAAGCACACTCACTGACATAGTCCACACACACACACACATACACTATCACTATGAAACCTAGATATGTCTAGACCTCCAAAGCGCCTTACCCTCTTTCCCAGTTTGTGATGCTTGTCCACTTAATATATTCGCAAGTTTTTTTATCTATAGTTTTACTTGGTTTAGTAACAGGTTCAAACCTTAAAAGTTGCTTATTTTGAGTCATTAATGAACCACTTTGAGGAGGTTATCAGTATTTTTTTTTTTTTTTGCTCATACCTAAAATAACTTGGATAGCTGTTTTTATTTCCTCTTTTGGGTACGAACTTGTGTGAGCATAAAATATAAATTTTTCTACAAGATTGTGATCACTTGTTCTAAGCAATTGTTTCTCTTCTTTCATTCTTCTTTCTGCTATCTTTTGAACTTTCTTGTATAATTGTTTGGTGAATTATTAGTTAATGGAAAATGCATGTCTGAGGTACTCTGAGCGTTTTTCTTTTGAATTTATGAAAGCAATTTCACTGCTGATTGTTTCTTAATTGCTTGAACTTCTGGAACAGGGCATGGAACTTGACCTTGAAGTGCTCAGGAAAATGTCCAAAGAATATGAAGGAACTAAAAATCTTGCTATCAGTGGTATTTTATTCCATTACTTTGCTTGTCGCTCGGTCAGGTTCATTATTCCAAAAAGTTATCACAAGTTCTGTGTGCCTTGTCTTGAATATTTTCCCCTGTTTTGTCTTGATTTATTGAACCCTGTTACTGATAGGCCATTAACCAAAGATGCAACCATGTCTTGAGCTCTTGACACTATACACTCATAGGAACCATGTCCTGTGTCTTGATTACTCTAATACTCTTGTATAAATGACACCTATAACCTTATTTCAATCTCATGTTTCTGAAATGACAACTTGCCCCAGGTTTCCGGAGTATTTTTAGGTTAGCAACTTTAGCCTTTAAGGCAAGTATAAGATCAGTTTCTAGAAAAGATAAATTGTAAAGGTATCCTGAATTTTGTGTTCTGAATACGTAGGTGATTCCCGGTCCTCATTTTTGCTAATTTGGTAAAACAATTTTTTCTTGTTTCTTTTGTAGAGGCTGGTAGGGTAGTCGATATCGAAAACATAAAGCATATCGCAGAAGATAAGCTGACAATTGAAGATGAAGTGCAAAAGATAAATGAGGAGTGGGGAAATCAAAAGGAAATGTTCTCTCAGTTTATAAGAACAAACCAGCATCCTGTTGTAACTCATCACGAGAGAAGAGAGAGACAGCACGAGCAACCAATGCTACTTACTGCCACCGAACAGCAGCAAAGTGACGATGAGTTACAACACACTGGTTTCATGGAGCTTCTTATGGGAAATGAATCACCGTTGGCCGATGGCGATTTTCAACAGGCTCCAACTGAGCTGGATTCGGCACCTAATGAAGAGCAAGATTATGATTTAGAGTATGCTAAGGATCTGGAAGATCAATTATTTGGTGATATGTTATAATTCATTTTTTATGGCAGTGAAAACATGTTAATATGTGTTCCATCTGAGTTTTTCTTTTAGGCCTGTAGATAAATTTACATTGATTATGTACATTTTTAGATAAAATCTAGGATCATTTTCCAAAGTAAGCTTTATTACATTTTTAGATAAAATTTGGGACAGCGTTTTACATATTCAATTTTTTTTATTAGAAAATTTTAAATTAGAAATTACGAAATTAAAAAGAAAAAAGTCAACATGTGAGACAACGTTTTACACATTGTTTTTTTTTTTTAAAATTTTTTTTTTTTAAAAAAAACCAGGGTATAAAACGCTGTCCGAGACAGCGTTTTACCCTGGAAGCTTAGTTTGGTAAATAGTTTTGCCATGAGTCTACTTTGCAAAATACTTTGTGAATTAAGCTCACTTTGGAAAGAAATCCTAAAATTTACACATAAATATTAAACAATTATGTGTACATATAGCACTTACTAAGTCTTTTGTTCAACCCTAATATATGAATATATTGTTTTGTATTAAAAGTTATATTCTTGCACTTGAGGTCATGATGTGCACCATGAACCCAATTGACAAAAAATTACAGAAAACGAATTTATTCTAGTGTTGGTTTTACAATAGGTGGATTGGTAATTACTTCCTCCGTTCCTGAATGCTCCATACTTGCAATGAGAAATGATTTCGCATGATACGATTTCATGTTGAGCTTAGTTACTACGGAGATAATTAGTAGTGTTTTTTTTGAAGATTTCTTTTGCTTCCTGACTCAGTGCAGTGTCTTGCTGTGCCATTTAAGGACCTGAATAGTCATAACTTGATGCGATCGAGTACGGTTCCTGTGGCAGACCTCCTAGGCAAGAATATACGAAATACATCTTTACATTGATTCATTAATTTGACAAACTTTATTATCAACTGTTTACATGGTATAAACGAGATTAAGGCAGAAGATCATGATTTTAAAGTGGTCCTTGTACGCCAAATCAATGCTTTGGAGTGTATTTCTCTATGACCCTGATCACTCAGCGATTTTACAAAACAAAATATTCAGGAATTTTCAGATAGATGATACTCTGGTTGAATTTGGAATAGATGGCCAAGTTGTTCGTTATGAGCTCAAGATCATCTAATTAGTCAGGTTCCAAGGTTTTTGCATTTAGTGTTTCTCACCTTCGCGAGGCCAATCGGCCATTCATTGCAAATGTATGTATCGTGAAGCATAGACTTGAGGCCAAGAGTTCACAACATATACTAGTACAAGTTTACAATACCAATTTTACTCAATAAGTTTTAAGTAATGGACACTTTTATTTCTCAATCAAAAACATGGATCGTGCAATACGTATTGAAATCTTGAATCATCTAACATTCGAAACTATTATACAGTAATAAAGAACTAGGACGCGATACAAATGATTTGTTACTATAGCCTAGAATATGGAAAGCCAGAAGGTACCTCAACCCAAAAAGACGTTCCTAAATTTGCCAACATTGGATCAATGTAGTCCTCGATTGTTTGGGCAGAGGTTAAATCATAGACGCCCATGTTTTTGTGAAGTCCTAAATCACTAACATAGTATATGCAATTAGGCTTACAACAATGGGGAGATGCCTCCATTGAAAAACAAGAATTAGGACCCAAAAAAAGCGCTCTACTCCCCAAACTCTTCAGTTCTTTAGTCTCCCCGTTATCAACATTCACCTCCCGAGCTTTGAATCTCGAAATTGCTCGGTCATAGAAAAGAAGGACTTGTAATAACATCCCTGAAGATTCCACCAAGTATACCTTGTTCCACCTACTTAATTCCTCCGATTCCCAAGTGCGTCTTTTAATCAGAGGTCGAATAACATCATCGAATCCACTAGCTACAACCATTCTCCCTTCGCTATTGACAGCATAGAACTCGCCATTATAAGAAGTGATATCAGTGACATCTTGTACATAAGGAAGTTCCGTGATCATAACCCACGTCTTGCCCTTGCTATTCCAAAACCCGGCAAGATGGGATATGGTCCAAGACTCGAAAATAATAGCAAGCGTGTAATGAGAAGCGGTTGAATTTGGACACTCCGAAAGAGCAAAAATTGCGTTGTTGTAAGCGTTTGCATCTTCCTTATATGAAAGGGAAGAAATTCTAATTCTTTCTTTAGTAAAAGGGTGCACTAGAGATACATTTGCCTTCCTTGCACCCAAATAATAATCCAGGATAACTAGCCACCCTCGCGAAGAATTCAAGTTTCGTAGTAGTCGTCGTCATCATCACTCTCATCCTCCTCGCTATCATTGCTACGGTCACTCTCATCGTCTAGAGATGGCAAGTTCTCGCGCCAAATCGAGTGGTTGTAGAGTCGGTAAAATCGAGCCTTGGAAGAGTATTTATACAAGGGTTCTGGCGGAATCTAGAGGTAAGTTTCATTGCGTTTCTCCAATTGGTACAAACTAAACCAAAATTTTCAAAATCTTCATGACACTCAACGTGCTCCACTAATGTGATCGTCAATTCGAGAGGAAGATCTGCATAACTCTTCTCCATGTTTAATTACTTCCTTAGAACACTCAAACAATCAAATAAAAATAAAATTTTGATAAACTTGCGCATGTGAAAGAGTATTGCATTATTGATAATTAAGGATAAATCGACTTCTCATTTATTATAAAGTATAAAGATTTTTTTATGAAAGAAGATTGAGAAAAGTTGATAATTATCATTGCTTAGCTTAGGCAAGTATATACGTAGTAAGTTGTTTCAACAGTAAGCATGATGATAGGAAAATGCTTCATAAGATTTCTACATGAATAACAATATGAAAAGATATACATGAGAAACTTTTTTTTTTTTTGGGTAACATTATTGATTTTGAGTACTTATTTTGCTTAAAAAAAAAGTTTACATTTGTTTAAATTTGTTATCAATCGTTATGTTATTTAAGGGTTTGTTTGATGATTTTTTGTTTTTTTTATGAAATTTATTTTTGTGTTAATTTTGCTAATTAATGTTTCATAAATCGTTGAATTTGCTCATTTACAATTTCTTGTGTTATCAATAGGCTAAATTAATGTGCTTTTAGATAAATTTTACGCTGTTCATGTAAAAAAATAATAAATTTGCTGTGTTTTGTTTACAAAATTTAAGTTTGTTTTTAATTCACAATATATATATATATATATATATATATATATATATATATATATATATATATATATATATATATATATATATATATATATATTTTACCTAGGCTTAAATACTTTGTATTTTTTTTTTTGGTGTTTAGAGAGCCACAAGGGCGGGGGTGACCTGGAACATAGAAAGAAGCTCTAACCACTTGAATTATCACTCACTCTCTTAAATACTTTGTATATGTTATCAATTGAGGACATATATCAGTATATGCAAAATATAAGCTTAATTTGCTTAGGATTGTTCCTGTTATATTTGTGGTCTTTGTTTTACATTGGTTATGTGCAGTGGCGGAACCAGAAAAATTATATTAGAGAGGCCAAGTTTGATATTAATTTTTTTCACAAGGCCAAATATTTTTGATACAGAGGTCCAAGTTTGTAATTTTTTTTTCTTTTTCTTATTACAACGCACAAAGAAGTTTCAAAGCTTAAACTTTTTTTTTTTTAAAAAAAGAGGTTAAAGCCTAATTAGTAAGAAAAATGAAAATACATTTATAAATCCTAAAGCCCAATAACTAAATTCTTATGGTGATTAATACATGTGGAATGATATGAGTAGTTAAATTAGCAATACAAGGAGGAGAAAAAAAAAATAGCAAAGATTAGAAGCAGGATTTGAACTCCAATCTATAGTAGTTGCAAGATTCTCTTTGCAACCATCAAAAGCCAACTAGGCTACAAAGAAGAACAATTAATAACAATTTGTAAAAAAAGATTAAAAATTAAGCCAAGGGGGAGGCCATGGCCTACCCCAGCCCCCCCAAGCTCCGCCCATGGTTATGTGTAGACTTGTCAATTCGGGTCAACAAATCAGATTCGGGTTATATTTTAGGATATTTAGATCGGGTTGGGTTTGGGTTCTCTTTCAATAAATCGGATTTGTAATCAGATCGAGTTGGATTAGAAGTGATCATTGGGCGGGTCGGGCCGGAGCTGAAAATTATGGCCATTTCTCGAGCCAGGCCAAGCTTCGGGCCGAATTTTTGTGCCCAAAATGGTCGGGCCGAGCCTAAAAAATCAACTAAATATGCATAAAAACACATTCACAAACCCGTCCAAAAAAATCGGGCCGAAAAATTCTGCCCAAAACCCGTCCAAAATCGGGCCGGGCCATACTTGATCAGCTCTAGGTTGGATTACCGGATCGGGTCAGGAATTGACATGTCTAGTTACGTGGCATTTGTATGTTGGATGTTAATTTTGAATTTCTTAATATCTTGTGAATTTTGAAATGACAACAATTGCTGATATCACAACAGAGTTTGTAGTATATGTTACTGTAATCTAGTTTCGAAGGCTGGTTTTGATACTTTATACTATTCTTGCAGCAAGTGGAAATAAATTTTTCTGTGAAAATATCTGCTTTAGAGACCTACGATGAGACTGTAGTTGATCTTTTGTATCGTAGTTCTGGTACAGTTCGACTTTTGGATGATCCTGAGGTACTTGTTGCCATATTCTCCGTATCTGATACGTTTTAGATTTAATTTGTTTCTTGCATTTGTATTAAGGCATTTATAAAAAAAATAAAATTGGTTGTTAGCATCAGAGGCTTATCAAACAGGGCTTAGATTAAGGTACAGTATAATAACTTTTTGCTTATTTGAACAAAACTTATCTCAGTTTGATTGCTCCAGTATGTTTTGCTCTAATTTTGCAGCTCAAAGGCAAGTAAAGGAGACTGCCTTGAATGATAAAAGTTCAAGATCACATCAGATAGTGAGACTGGTATTGCACCTGCTTTGAATGAAGTTTATAGCCAAGTATTTACTAGTTTAAATTATTAGCCTATTAGTTCAATTGGTCCAGCACTGTACTCTTAGAAAATGTAGGTTCAAATCCTACGTAGGCTACTAATTTAAACATTTACAATAATTGTACTCATTTGGATGAACATTATAAGATGTTATGGTCATCACAATCATATACGAAGTATATCATTTGACTTATGATTACTCTTATCTTTAAATGAGGAAACATTATTGCTTATTTTAGCCAATTGATGCAAAAGAGCAAAACAATGTTGCTCATTTCAAAGATGAGCAAAATATTTTTGCTCATTTCTTAGATCAGCAAAATTTTTGTTCATTTTGGGGGGTTTATATTATGTTAATAGATAGAGAAGGTACCAAAGGTACCCATTGTTAAGGGTAATGAGTCACATGCAGATTAAAAGTGACTCAATTTGTGTTGTTCGGCCATGATCACTTTATTTTCTTACCTCATTTACTTAATGTTGTACATATTCTTGGTGTCCTTTTTAGCTCATTAAAATTTATGTCAAAAACTATGTTCTCTATCTTCCACTCATTCTCTATATTTAGGCCTTGTTTGGTTGCATATGAGAATTAAATGCCTATAGGAAGTTACAATACATGAGAAATTTTATTGCCTAGGAAATACTAAAATTGTGTTTGGTTAACATATAGGAAATCATATTCCCATGAATTAGTTTCTTGTTTTTTTTGGTTAACTTATGTACTCCCTCTGTCCCTTTATTTTGCCTCATTTGACTGTGCGCGGTCTCCAAGACACGTGTTAAAACGTTTATATCTCCATTTTCATTTGCGTAAAAATTATAAAAAGTTGATATTAATTAAATTTACAGTGAGACGAACCAATCAAGATCACACATGACTGTATTTCATTTAGTAGAACAACGGAAATCTATAGTCAAATTTTTCTAAGTTTGACCCATATTGTGGCAATGGAGCAAAAAAATAGGGACGGAGGGAATAATACCCATGTATAATTATAACTTGAACTAGTTTTCCAAAATTTTGAGGACAATATTGTAATTTCACCCAAAATACATGTGGGAAGTTTGAGTGACCAAGGTAGGGTGTGGGAAATTAATTCCCATGTTTTGTAGGATTTCTAAATTCCTTAGGAATTTCCACTTCCTACATTTTTGCTAACCAGACAACTACTTTTAAACACATTTCCATAAATTTGTATTCCCCCCATTATTGAAGTGCAACCAAAAAAGGCCTTAATTGAAAAAGGGATACAAAGGTTATATTTGATAATGTTAGAAGGAAAATACTTAGATTTTCAAACTGGAAAGTTCATGTAAGAAAATTGTATGTAATTTTGCTTAATATTATACTCTTTGTAACAACAAAGGTGGTAAGGCTTCTAAAGGTAGTTCAGCGATGGAGCTTAATCATATTTTGTAATACTTCAATTTGATTTATATATTAAGCATATATATGTAAAGAAAAAAAAAAAAAAAAAGTAACAAGAGTTTTATGCAATTATAAAGAAAACACATTGCTAGTTGCTACAAAGATTAGATAAGTTTGTTTATTGTGTAGCAATTAAACACAATTTTGTAACATTCTTTCCTTTGATAATTAGTTTCCATCACCATGGTACTTAAGTTTGAAATAATCAAGATTGTCTCCAACCTCTTCAAGTGATTTAGAGAAAAAGCTTTTGATGATTTCCTCGGTTGAGAATTTTCTATAAATAGGTGGATTATCTTCTGATGTTAACTCCTTTATTGGACCATATATCTTCTCAGATGAGAAAACACCACTAAAAAAGAATGCAACAGAAAGCCTTGGTCTAGCACTTTTCGCAATCACTCTATGACATGCACCTTTTATCATATCGTTGGTTATCATCTGTAAGATATAAGATAAGAATTAGATATAGTGTATCACTGCAATGTAAAGCTTTAAATTTACACATTAATCTAAGAATTAGAAATTTTAATGATTTAAATATATAAGGAAACGAAGAAAACCTAAAGTATGTTTCCGAAGTTAACAATCAAACCACCAGTAACAGGCTCAATATTAACCCATTTATTCTCGTGAAGAACTTGGAGTCCACCAATACTATCTTGTAGAAGTATTGTGATAAATGAAGTATCAACATGAGCATCAGTTCCCATGGTTAATTCTGGTTCCGGACATGCTAGGTAATAGTTGTTAGCTATTGACCAACTTTTTGTACCTTTTGCCATATTTCCAAGGCATTTGGGTTCAAGTCCAAGACCTATTGATATTAACATGAGTACGCGATCACCAAGCTTATGCATAGGGTTAATATACTCCAATATTACATCCCTGCAAAATGAATTTAATTTTCAAATATATATATTTAAAACCAACTAATTGAATTGTAGAGTACATAATTTATGTAAACTCTTTTATGAGTCAATTAAATTTTCACTAGATGCCTTAATTTATTAATAAGAAACTCAAGGGTGATTTTATTTGATATAAATTGTCGCATACTAAAAAAAATATTAATTGATGACCAACATATAGATTGATTTGATAATTTGTTGTGTGCTCCGTACTCTGGGATGGAAACGGGTTGGATTTGGATGGACCGAATTCTTCTAAGTCCATAATTTGATCAACTCTAGATGCAGGTAATTGGATCCAAATACGAATTTACGTATCCGAAAAAGAAATATCTAAAATAATAGTTTCTTTAAAATGAAAAAATTTACATGTTGATTTGGATCCACATCATGTAGCTATATATTATTTCGTTTTTAAAACATTATTATTTTTTTTATATTTCTTATCAATAAAAAACCCAAATGGAAAATTATTTTAAGTTCATTTATCTAACTTACAGGCTTATACCATTCGTTTTCCAAAATAACAAAAACAATTAAATTAAAAAAAAATAAAAAAATAATTCCACTATTTCATTTAAGTCAACACTCAACACATTTCATTTAAACACTTGCTAACACATAATTTCATAGGTTAAAATATTCAATCGTCAATGAGCGAATTTCATTAAAAAAAATAATAAAAAAAAAATTATTTGGAAATAGATTTTGAAACAAAGAAAACAATACCTCATATAACTTTGCTTTTTCTTATATTAAGAATAAACCATAAGAACAAATCAAAGTAACTTATTTGGATAGTGCCGAGAACAAAGTCAAAATTTATCAATTAAAAATAAACGAAGAAAATATATTTTAAAGTTATAAATTTGGTAAATTTTAACACTACATAAGAGAAACACTTAAAGAATTTTTATTATCATAAAAAATTTCAAATTAAATAATAAATACACTTTACATATAATAGTATAAAATAAAATAGGATCCACAAGTCAGAGATGAACAAAATTTGGATCTCGAATACAGATTCAAATCTATTGAGTCCAAAATTAGAAGATTCAAATCTTATAAAATGGATATAAATTCGATCACTTAATTGATACAAACTAAGTCCAAGGTCCATTGTCACCTCTACATATACTGATAAGTTGTTTAAATCCAAACTCTAATTGTGAGTTTTAATTTTATGTGATAGAGTATTTGATGTATGTAGGCTTAGGTTTTAGGGAAAATTATATTCCCTTTGCCACCAATTTAAAGCCTCATTTGCCTTTTGCAAAAAATTTAGAAGGAGAATGAAGAAAATTGTTGAGGTTTGGTTGATTAAAAGTAAATAAAAAAAAAATAGGTAGCGAGTTTGGTTGCTCAAATGTGAATAAAAAATAACGGTAAAATTAGATTTTTGTTTAGAAAAAAAAATTATGGGTAAAATGAGACTTTTATTTAAGTTTAGGAGTATATATATTTTATGTATAATTAACACCAATTTTGTAACTCGATTTGGAAGATAAATAAATTAAAGTCAACATTATGTGAGACATACAAACTTACTTGCATATAGGAGGCAACTCTTTAGGATCGACTTCGCCGCTTGTATGTCTAGCATTAATATAAAAAGTGTCCCTCCAACATGCAGCCTTCGACTTATACAAGTCGTGGTTGCTAAAAAAGTACACAGTCTTTGATTGAAAATCGCGAGTGTAAAACTTCTTCTTCGTTTCAGCGTCTTGTTCATGAAACATTTGACATTGATCAATCATCTTCTCTAATAATTCTTCAGGAACACCATGGTTAATCACTTGAAAAAATCCCCATTCTTTTGATGCCATAATTATTTCCTTGGCAATCTTCGCAGTTTGATCATTATTTTCATCATTGAGATAAGCAAAGTCTATTATTGGCACACTTATATTTTCGGAAGATGTGCCAAAACATTTTAGACGATCCTCAAGTGGCCTAATGAACATGTTAGGAATTTTTTTGATTCCTGCATCTACAAGCCCTTTTACCCCAAGTTTTCCTTCATCGAACGCCTTGAGTTCACTAATTCGATCATAGCTACTTTGTGTTTCATTAATTGCATTTTGGGTGTCCATTGGATCTATAAATATTTTTGAACCAAGGATGAAATAGCTTGAAAATAATTTTTTTTCTTCTTTGGTTTAGAGTATTTTAGGATTGATGAAAGTTATAAGAAGACTTATGCAGTATATATATAATATTGGTAGATCAGATTCATGAGGAAATCATGGCCTAATATGCTTGCTTATCCATGTGAATCTCATTAATTGGAAATAAGTAGCATATACCTAGTGCATATGAGGCATGAGGTCATTGCTCTATCATATGAGAGAGCTGATTAGCCCATGTGAATCTCATTAATTGGAAATAATCAACAGATTGCCAGTGCATAAGAGACATAAGGCATTATTATATTGCTCTATAATGTGAGATAATTGACTAGCCCATGTGAATCTCATTAATTTGAAAGAACCAACATATAGTTAGTGCATAAAAAGTATGAGGCATTGTTGTTGTATCATGTGAGAGAATATTGGGCAAATAGAGTAATCGTACCTCCGTTTCATAACAATTGACACATTCAAAATTGGCACACATACCAATGCATGATTTTGACCTATTATTTATAATTAAAGATGAATAAAAATTATCAAAAAAAAAAGTTGATGTTGTTTAACTTGACATTAATATTTATTCAAATATTGTATAATAATAATAATAATAATAATAATAATAATAATAATAATAATAATAATAATAATAATGGATTGTCATACATTGCTCAAAATCTATAGCCATAATTTGTATGTGAATAGTTAAAATAGTCAAGTTGTGTCAATTACTATAGAGGGAGTACAAAAAAAAAAAAAAAAAAAAACTCTTGCTTATAGCTTGCAACACTCGGTTTAATGTACTTAATCAATGAGTTGATGAATATATGTACTCTTCATGCCATACTCACTTAGGCCCTGTTTACTTCACCTTAAAAAAATAATATTCGATAAAAATAATTTCAGTTCAGTTAATATAAGTTCAGTTTAGTAAAAATAATTTTAGTTTAGTAAAATAATTCCAGTGCAGTAAAAATCAGTAACTTTAAAGAAGAAATATAAAAGAAATTCAGTAAAAATAATTTCAATTCAGCAAAAATAATTTCAGTTCAGTAAAAATATTTTTTATAAGCAAAAATAATTTCAGTTCAGCAAAAATAAGGTGAAGTGAACGAGGCCTTAATTTGATTATACTATAGTGCTTTAGCGTATATATCACACCACTTTTGCTTCATTATATTTATTTTCCCACAAAAAGAATTATATGTTTTAAATTTATTTATCTAGTGCTCCCTCCATTTTAAAATAAGTTAGGTATCAATTGCACAATCTTAAAGAATTTCTAAATTACTACATACCCTGCTTCTTATTTTTTTCAACGAAGGAATTTTTTATATCTCACAAATACTCGTAATACCCTTTATTCCAAATAATAAGAAATGGAGGTAGTAAAAAAGTATTAGAATTGAGCACAATTTATAAACCAATACATCTCATATAGTCATATTCTCATTAACTTAAGATTATAAACCAATAATTGAATGCCATCTATTAATTATGTTTTTCACATTAACAAAGACACAATAATTGGAACCAAATATTTATGTAATTTTGTAATCCAAAATGTAATTAATTAAATTAAAAAGGTAAAATGAGATTTTAATTAAACAAATTGAGGTTTTATTAATTTAACAAATTTTTGTTCAACCATTAGGTGATTTCTCTACATCACCAAGAGCTTTACATCTCAGGAACAAAATTAATAAAACTTGTAGTCCTTATCTTGATAGAAATTAGGTAAAGATCGTGCACTAATCGTAGTAATCGACATGCTAGTCTATATGATGAATCAAATTAATTAGAAGTAATCAATTCAATTAAATGATAGGTTAAAAATTTCTCTATCACAATTTTTTTTTTCTTTTTTTTTTTTTTTTTTTTGATGAAGTCGTCTATCACATGATAAAATATAAAGAAAATCAGTTAATAATAAACCTTTGCCTATGAAAATTGAATTAAAACTCATAGCTTTAGCCCTTATCTTGGTAGAAAATATGCATGAAGAAATTTAATTATAAATTATTAAATTAAAGAAATACAAACTAGCAACTCAAGGCATTGTCCGGACTACACATTAATTATCAAATTAAATGGTAGGTAAACATGAAAGACTTGAGGTCATTGCTCGCTCTATCATGTGATAATTCGTAAAGAAAATCATGTGATGAATGACTCAACATTATCTAACCAACAAACTAACATTTTTTTTTAATCCTCACACCATTCTCACTTAATTTGATCACAATATATATATAATTATTGATTCCACTCAGATGTCACACTTCTTATGCATCAATACTATTTAATTCACAAAGACAAATGCATAAGTTGAATTTGCACATGAAAACTAAGGTCATATTTTGCAATTTCCTTTAAGCTTATGCGAAAAGTGTCTTGATGAGATAAGTTTTCTCGCTCTAGACCACGATAATAATTGTCTTGTTAAAACACAATTATTTAAGGTCCTGTTTGGTGGTAGCGTTTTAGGTTGTGGTTAACGTTTGGATCAAGTCAAAACACTAGTAGGAAAAAATAATCGGTGTATTTACACTTATTAAATATTATGCATTTATTTTTACTGTATTTTCACATTTCAACCGCTATTTATATCAAACACTCATTCTATTTACTGCTACATTGACAGCTAACGTCTACCCACTACTAATTGACAACTACCCGTTATTCGACCGCTAAAAGCTACTCGCTACCGTTACTTTTGTCAAACAGGACCTACCTAAGTCTGTTAAGTTTACCCTTAGCTTATATTCAAATCTTAGATTAGAAAAATAATAATAACATACGAAGTATGAAAAGTAGTTATAATAAAATATAGGGTATTTTGATTTTTACCACCTTCAAATAACCAAATAATTGAATTTACCACCTCCAAAAAAAAAAGATTTACTTTACCACCACCAAAATTTCCAAAAAATCGATTTTACCACCAACTACCAGATTCCGTCCATGAATCCGTTAGTAGGGCCCACATTTTTGACGTTTCTTCTTCATCTTCCCCGATCTTCCATGTCAACCAACCAGCAACGAAATCAACTACCTCGGTTGGTCGGAATTTCGTGTGGGTTTCGCGTCTGGGTGGTGGTGGTTTCGAGTCGCGATGGTTTCGCGTCTGGCTGGCGTGGTTTCTGGTGGGTGGTGGTGGTTTTGAGTCGGGGTGGTTTCGCGTCTGGGTGGCGGTTGTTTCTGGTCTGGGTTTGGATGGTGGTGGGGTTGGTCGTAGCTGTTAGGTGGTGGCTAGGGTTTTGAGGTCGGAATTTGGTGGAAAGGGGTAGAAATCGGTGCGGCTGTGGTGTGCGGTGCGGTGGTAGCGATTAGGTGGTGGGTTGGTCGTAGCTATTAGGTGTTGACTAGGGTTTTGAGGTCGGAAATTGGTGGAAAGGGGGTCGAAATCGGCGCGGCTGTGGTGTGCGGTGCGGTGGTAGCGGTTAGGTGGTGGGTTGGTCGTAGCTATTAGGTGTTGACTAGGGTTTTGAGGTCGGAAATTGGTGGAAAGGGGGTCGAAATCGGCGCGGCTGTGGTCTGCGGTGCGGTGGTAGCGGTTAGGTGGTGGGGTTGGTCGTAGCTGTTAGGTGGTGGCTAGGGTTTTGAGGTCGAAATCGGTGTGGTGGCTGTGGGTCCCGACGGTGGCTGGTAGCGGTTAGGTGGTGGGGGCTGGTCGTAGCGGTCAGGTGGTGGGGCTGGTCGTAGTCGGTCCGGTGGTGGGGTCTCGACGGTGGCAGCAGCCACCAATTGATGGATGAGGTTTTTTAATTTTTTTTTTGTTTTTTTTAATTTTTTTTCTAAAGCTTACCCAATAATATGGTGACACGTGTGCAAGGTAGGCCCCACTAACGGATTTTTGGACGGAATCCGTTAGTTGGAGGTGATTGGTGGTAAAACTGATGTTTAATTTTTTTATGAGGTGGTAAAGTAAATCTTTTTTTTTTGGAGGTGGTAAATTCAATTATTTGGTTATTTGAAGGTGGTAAAAATCAAAATACCCTAAAATATACTTTGTATATTAAAAATAAAAATAAATAATACTATTAAACTTAAAAATGAAATTCAAGTTTATTTAATATTAAAAAAAAATTAGATTAGATAAAAAAAATAATTAAATAAGAGAAGTGATTGATTAAAAAAATATTTTACAAAAATACTAATTAAAAAAATATAAAACCACGTTCAATTATTTATAATTTATTCGGCTAAAAAATTAAGTTTTAAATTAACAAAATTTATCATATCTAATGATAAACTTTATCACCACTTTAAATTCAGTATTTTTTCAATCCTATATAAACTCATCTAATGTCCCACATAAATAAATGTAAAACTTTTGCAAGCAAAGAAGCATATTTTAGAATTTGAAAATCATGAAATTCTTGAATGATATAGTAGTGCTATGTATAAATATAATTTGTTATTACGATTGAATATTAAATGTTAAATTTAAATATTAATAGAGACTCGTGCATCGCACGGACTTAAATCTAGTATAATATACAAAAATCAAATGATTTAATTAAGCCATTGATAAAACTTAAATATTTTTTCAAAAACGAAAAAAATGGCAAAAAACTGCCGTTTTTTACTTATTGATTGGTTGACCATCAGTTCAATTTTATGGTCGTTGTTAAGTGAATCAATCAATAACTATATACTAAAAGGTGTGTCCCTTATTTATTTTTATTTTTTTAAAAATTCCATATAGAAAGATATGCCTTATATATATTTATTGCCAACTAAAAACTAAAGTATAAAATTAATTTCTTATTAACATAAATAAAAGATTTAATGTGCCCTTCAATAATACTATGTATAGTAAAATGCGTATTTAAAAATATCTGTTTGGAAATAAGCTCTTATGTAACAAATTCATTATAATATTTATGTAAATTTACTTATACATTGTTAATTTAAAAATAATTTTGAAAACATGTATATAGAAAAAAGTCTCGTATCTTCTGTTTGCTAGGGCTCTGGCGAATAGAACTTCGAGTTTCGTCTCGCTAATTTCGAGTGGTGATCCTCTAATTAGGGTTAGCGTCCTGTTCATCGGGTTATATAGCTGAAGAGTTAGCAGATAAATGGTCTCAATTGTGTATCACGGAGGAGGAAGAAGAGGTTGCAGAGTTAGGGTTAGAAGAGGGCAAAGAACAACCTGAGAATGTAGCCCTTGCGTTGGTTGGGAAGGTTCTCACTATACGATCATACAATTTCGAAGCGCTTCAAACAGGTATGGGCGTTAGCGAAGGGGGCAGTCTTCGGGAAAATCGAAAACAACCTCTTTATTATTCAGTTTTTCCATTGGAGAGATAAGGAGAAGGTCTTAAATGGCGCTCCATGGCATTTCGACAATAATCTAATCCTTCTGCAAGAAACCATAGGGCATGAACAACCGGAATCGATAGTATTTAAATACTGTCCGTTATGGGTTCGCCTATACAACCTCCCATTTGATGTCAGGAGGATTGCAGAGAAAATTGGAGTGGTGAACGAGGTGGAAAATGATGCGTTTGGGTGGGAGAAATCAAGAAGGGCTAGAGTTATGGTGGACGTCACGAAACCCCTCCGTCGAATTCAGATAATTAAGAATAGAAGTGGGGTGATATTGACTATATATCTAAAATACGAAAGACTTCCTATTTTTTGCTTTCATTGTGGACATCTTGGTCACACAGAAAAGGATTATTTTGCTGAAGAGGAGGAGAGCAATACAGAGGAAAGGCAATGGGCTCTATGGCTCCGTGCGTCGCCAAGAAAGGGTTCGCTTCTAAAGAAAGAAGAGATAAACAGGCTGTCAGCCACGAAGCCTATCGTGTTTGTTCATAAGCCAACCACTTCAAATCCGTTGTCAGAAGAGGAGAACTCTGGTGACATCCATTTTTTAGGCTTGAAGAAACAGGTTTGGCCTTCGTCATTGACACCTGATGGTAATAATGATACTCTGAGGCTTAAACCGAAACAATTAAAGTATGATAGTGTTAGTCATGATGTGATGGAGAGTAGTGAGGATAGTGAATGTATGGAGGAGAGAGAGTAATGGGAAGCAGTATACATGGGGGGATGGGGGAAGTTGAAACCGAGGGTGAGGGGCACAAGGTGGGGGATGATAGTGGGTTGCTGTGTGGGCAGGAGGGGTTAGTTGGAAAAAGTGGAGATGAAATAAATAAAAAGAAGAGGTGGAAAAGGATGGCTAGATGGGGGAGGGAGCAAAATGAGAGGAGAGAGTCAGAAAATGAGGCTGTGGGAGATAAGAGGAAGACATTGGAGGAAATGGAGTTGGATGATAGGGAGAAACATGTGCTGATGAGTCTGCTAAGAGAAGTAGATTATGTGCTGATCCAGGGATTGAAACCCAAATGTTGAAAGTAATGGAGGTGGTTCATAAGCCACCCCGTGAAGAACAATGAAAATTCTAAGTTGGAACTGTCCGGGGATCGGCAACCCCTGTACAGTTAGCTCCTTTAGGGAGCGATGTTGGAGTAATTTGTCGAACATCGTCTTCATTATGGAGACAAAAATAGATGCTAGACGTTTGGAGGCGGTTCGAAACAAATGTGGTTTTACAAAGGGCATGTGTGTCAGTAGTTATGGCTTAGCAGGCGGATTGGGATTATGGTGGAGGGATATGAATGTTAACACTGTGTCGTTTTCTGCTAACCATATAGTTGACATTTTGGATAGTAATGATATTTCTCAATGGAGGGCAGTAGGCGTGTATGGATGGCCTGAGAAGGAGAATAAACATAAAACTTGGCAACTTATCAGAAGTCTTCGGGAAAACACACAGACTCGATGGTTTTCGTGAAGTGCTTGATATAACCCGTACGAGGGATTTAGGGTACAAAGGGAGTATTTTTACGTGGCAAAGGGGTCTTAATGAGGAGACTATGATTCGAGAGCGCCTTGATAGATTCATTGCGTGTGATCAATGGTGTACTTTGTTCCCGGATTATGAGGTAACACATTATCCGATCAATGTTAAGAGATCTGATCATGCTCCTATTTTGTTGCAAGCTAGGATGGGGGAGAGGAACAGAAAGAAAAAGAGAATTTTCAGGTTTGAGAAGTATTGGTTGTCAAATCCAGATTGTGCTGAAGTGGTGAGGGAAGCACGGAATCATTGAGCTAGTAATTCTATCTAGGAAAAGATTGCCATGTGTGCTAATTCATTGAGCAAGTGGGCATGAAATACGTTTAGCGACGTGAAAAAGAAGATCAGGAATGCCGAAGAGAGATTAAAGGAGGCTCAGCAAGGGGTAATGGATACTCCTACCATTGAACTTTGCAGAGCTATCTCAGAAGAACTATATGAACTCCAGCTCCTTGAAAAATCATATTGGCATATAAAGGCAAGAACTAATGAGCTTCGGGATGGTGATAAAAACACCTCATATTTTCACCATAAGGCGAGTGCTCGAAAGAAGAAGAATCACATAGCAGGTTTAGAGAACAGTGTTGGGCAGTGGATTCAGGAGGAAGCTGGGGTACAACAGATAATTTCAGATTATTATTCTGCGATTTTTACATCTGATGGGGTGAATAATACAGAGGCTGCCCTTGAAGGGATTCAACACAGAGTGACAGAGGAAATGAATAGCAGTCTCAATAGAGAACCTGAAGCTGAGGAGATCCGTACTGCTTTAATTAATATGCACCCTAACAAAGCTCCGAGGGTTGACGGTATGCATGCTCTCTTTTACCAAAAATTTTGGCATATTATTGGTGACGACATTGTTATTTTTATCACTAATTGGTGGTTCGGTAATATTGATATTTCGGATATAAGCAAAACTTGCATTGTTCTTATCCCGTATGATCCCCGCAAGATCACTGAATTTCGACCAATTAGTTTATGCAATGTCGTGTACAAAATTATTTCTAAAATGCTTGCAAACCGTATGAAACCTTTTCTTTAGAATGTCATTTCTCCTGAACAAAGTGCCTTTGTTCCGGGTAGGCTTATCACAGATAATGCTTTGGTGGCTTTCGAGATTTTCCATGCAATGAAGAGAAGGGGGGAAGACAGACATGAGACTATGGCTTTAAAACTTGATATGATGAAAGCTTATGATCGAGTTGAATGGGGTTTCTTGTATAAAGTCATGCTGAAGTTGGGTTTTAACAGTAGGTGGTGTGACAAAATCTTAGAGTGCTTGTCTTGCTATAATTTTACCGTGAAGATTAATGGAAAGATGGTCGGAAATATTGTTCCAAAACGGGGTCTTCGTCAAGGGGATCCTATGTCTCCCTATTTATTTCACATGGTTGCCGATGCTTTTTCGGGTTTATTGACAAAAGCTACTGTTGATAATATTATCCATGGAGCAAAAATTTGTAATGGTGCTCCTCGGATTTCTCACCTCTTTTTTGCAGATGACAGCATTTTATTTGCTCGTGCAAATTCTGTCGAGTGTTCAAAAATTGCAGACATCATTCAGGTTTATGAGCAAGCTTCGGGACAGGAAATAAATCTGCAGAAATTAGAGGCTTCTTTCAGTATACGGGTTGCTAGTGATGTTAAAAGAAATATTTGTGAACTGTTGGGGGTGGAGGAAGTGGACAGACATGAGAAGTATCTGGGAATCCCGACTGTTATTGGGAAATCGAAAAAAGCGGTTTTTGCAGGGCTTAAGGAAAGAATATGGAAGAAGCTGCAGGGTTGGAAGGACAAATTGCTCTCTAAGCCGGGGAAAGAAATGCTTATAAAAGTTGTAGCACAGGCGATCCCGACTTACTTAATGGGGGTTTTCAAAATTCCTGACAACCTATTAGATGAAATACATTCTATCCTGGCTAGGTTCTGGTGGGGTAATGGAGTTGAGAGGAAAATACATTGGAAGTCTTGGGATTTTTTATGTCGTCCAAAGGCAAAAGTAGGTATGGGATTCCGCAACTTAAAGGTGTTTAATCAAGCTCTTTTGGCAAAACAAGGGTGGAGAATCTTGCATGGGGGAGACTCACTGTTACATCGTGTACTCAAGGCTCGCTACTTTAAAAACAATAATTTCCTTGAGGCGAGAAAAGGTTTAGACCCGAGTTATACATGGCGGAGCATTTGGGGGGCAAATGCTCTCCTGCTCGAGGGATTATGTTGGCGTGTTGGTAATGGGTTGAAGATTTCAACGTGGAATGACAGATGGCTGCCTGTTGGTGATCGGTTTGTGGTTCCGTCTCCTACCCCCAATGGGCTCTTTGACCCGGATCTAACAGTAGCAGAGATGATTGATACCTCTTCAGGCTCCTGGGACTTAGACTGTGTCTCTCGGTATATGGCGTGTTCACCAAAGCTAAAACATTTTATCTGGCGAGTGTATTCGAATTCCATGGCTGTAAATGAGGAGCTTCACCGTCGTCACATCACAGCTGACCCTCGCTGCCAGCAATGCTCAGAAGCTGTGGAGTCCCTATCACATGTGTTGTTCCGCTGCAAGGCTGCGAAGGAGATTTGGGATTAAAGCCATTTTAGGGAATTAATTGAAGAGAAGGGGGATAGTAGAGTACAGGAGGTTCTTGCCTATGTGTTTGATAGGCTACCCCGATCTGAATCAGGGGTGTTTGCTTCGTTGGCTTGGGCGGCATGGACAAGTAGAAATAAAACGCTGCTTGCGAATGAATGTCACGATCCCAGAATACTGGCAACAGACTTGGTTAAATATACTGAGGAGCATAATCTTTATTCAAGCCGTGTGTTAGGAGGGATGCCCAAGTGTACGTTGTCATCCTGTGCCTGGTAGGAGTGATTAAACTGAATTTGGATGCTGCAATTTTAAACTCTGGTAGAACGGGTTTGGGTGTGGCTGCCAGAGACTTGAATGGTAAGCTGATGTTCACGGGATCAAGAAGCTTTGCTGGTGCTTGGGATCCGTTGGTTGCAGAGGCTGCTGCTGTCCTCTTTGGTTTGGAACTGGCAATTCGTTTTGGTTATTCAAACGTGTGGATGGAGAGTGATGCTTTGGGTGTGATCCAGAAAATCAACAAAAAACAGGAAGGGCTTAGCTATGTTTTTGCTTATATTAGTCGTATTGTTAATTTTTTGCCTGCTTTCAATTTCTTTCATTGTAGTCATGTTAAGAGAGGGGGTAATGTTGTGGCACATTTACTTGCTAGATCGTGCCTTGCGGACTGTGTTGAACTTGTGCGGTTTGATCCGTTTCCGGATGGCATTCAAAAGCTAACGCAAATGGATGTTGGTTAATATATTTCTCTTCTTGTGTTTCAAAAAAAAAAAAAAAAAAAAATTGTGCATGACACGGGATCTAACCTAGTAATGCATAAAGTCACACACACGCATCTATTATACTTGTTATTTATTTATTTACGAAGTATTATTATTTTTTGTGCAAATGAACCACCAAAAGCATAAGTAATCAGTGATCACCTAACTTTAGATATCCAACCAAATACTCCCCCCGCTTCATTTTGCATTTTGCAGTTGCGAGGTTTGACTCATTTTGCATTTGCGCGGTCTTTAATTAACATCTTTGACCATATATATAATTGAAAATCATAAAAAGCTGATATTTGGAAAGTTTATAATAAGGGGAATCTAATAAGATCCAACATGCTAATTTATTTCTACTAAATGTGGTCAAAGTTATATTCCCTCAATTTTTTTTAAATACATCACTTGCCTTTTATGGATGCTTTTTATAAATGCATCACTCCTATATTTGGTAATTTTACATTGTATTTTATCATTTTTATCTCTTACTTTAAACCCCACTTAAATTATTTTATCATTTCCCTCTCTCATAAGCCCCACTTAAATATTAAAAAAATATACTTTTTCACATGCTTTCTCTTTCATGTAGGGGTGAAAGTTCAGTTTGCGGTGTGGTTTATAAACCAAACTGAAACCAAACCACATTAATTCGATTCGGGATTTTTTAAACTGTATCACACCGTATTATTATTCGATCCAAACCAAACCACACCGTTTAAAAAATAAAAAAATAAAAAAAAAAAAAAAAAACCGAAACCACACCACAATTTTTTAGGCATAGTGTTTTGGGCTTTGATTTGTAATTTTTTTGGGCCTGACAAACATAACCTATTTCCGGCCTTATATAGTAGGGCTGAAAATTAGATTTGGGGCTATAATTTAAATGTGGGTTTGTTTTTCGGTTTTTCAAATCCTAAAACAAAAACCAAATCGCAACTGTTTTATTTATCAAACTGCATCGAGCCATATATTAAATAAAAAAATAAAACCAAATCGCACTACTAATTTGGTTTTGGTTCGGTTTTAAATCGTATTAGTTTCACTCGTACTTTCATGGTCCTCATTATACTTATACTATAATAAATTATTCATCTACTCACAATATTATATTACTCTTCAAAAACTCCGTGCAATCCCAAATAATGCATTTTATAAAATAATAATAAAAAAAAAAGCAATTTTTTTTTATAATCAAGAAAACGGAGGGAGTATTCTTATAACCACATGAACAATAATTGGATCGAACTTTTAGAAAGAGGGGTAATGATCATCTAACCGCGGCAGATACTTAGCCATTGAACTCATTGTACTGACTTAAAACGTAAGACTAGACCAAAATTAAAAAGCCCAACGTATGGCCCAAAATAGAAATGTAGCATTCGGTCCAATAGAAATATGGAGAAACAAAGCTTAAAAAATGAGTTTACAAGAATTATTTGTCACATACAAGTATCTTAGATACGAGGTTTCAAGTTTGCTCACTAGAGTCATAACCACAAAAATCACCACAAATCTTGTATACCACTTCACCATTAATTATGTTATTAACCCTACATTAGTTCTACCTTATGAAGGCCACCTAATGTAATTCTCTTATCTTTTCTTATAATGAGTAATCCATCCATTTACTCACTTGCTCAATATACTTTTTCATAAAATCAATTCTTCTCTATTATGTTTACCTTATTTCCACTTATAACTATAAGTTTTGATAAGTTCAAATACGTTAATGAAAACAATTTCAGATAAATTACGATGATGGTCAATAAGGACACCCAAATTATTCATTTTGAAACTTAAATAAACTCTAATAAGGTCTGATAAGTTCCATAAATTTAGGTAAGAGACAAATTCAAATAAGTAAATATCAGGTGATTATAACACACGACCCTTAAATTTCGTTATATCTCTATGAAGGAACATGTAAGTCGATATGTAATAATAATTGACCATGTAATCTTAAATATCATTAGTCAAAAACTTATGAAATGTGATACTTAGGGTATGTTCTGTTCACTTTATTTTCACTTATTTCAGGTGTAATAAGTTCAGATAATTTCAGTTTAGGTTTAATAAGTTCTAATAAGGGTTACCCAAGTACAAATTACAACTAAAATAAGTTTTAATAAGGTCTAATAAGTTCAGATAAGTTCATATCAGTGAACATCAGGTGAATAGAACACACCCTTAAAATAGTAACTTTATCGCCAAAAACTACTCCATCCTCCAGAAGTTTCTAATTCTTTTTCTTCATTTGCACTGCTGTTACATACATTACAACTTGCAAATAAATGATAATCAATCTTGTAATTTAATTTATATAAGGTACGTACCAAAGTTTATGTAAGCAAATAATATTGTTGTGTTTATTGAACTCAATAATAAGATTACCAGCTCAACTGCCAAAATTATGTTGTTAGCATTAGATGCTCTTTACAGAGAGATTTAACTGTAAATTATTTTTATTGTTTAATTAATTTGATAATACATGTAGCTTTAATACTCTATTACCATGTGCAATGCACCAAAGTCTGCGCCGCTATACGTATAAAGTTATGTGTTCTTAATTTATAAGTAATTAATTGCTAGATAAAGTCAACATATATTAATCAAAATTCTTATTACAACAACAATAGAGAAAAAATAAAGATAGAAAGATATCCATGTTTATCCATTTCTAGTAGCGTTACTTAGCTTACACATGTTATATATATAAAGTTTTCTAAGCTCGTTATAGTAACACCACGAGATAATGTTACCTTCTCGTATAAATCTATATTTATTTTTTCTTATGAAAATAAGCATCACAAAATATTATTAGTTGATTTAATTTTTTACCATACATGAAGATCAAATTGATAATATTATCAAGAGTAGAGACGTTTAATTAAGTACATACTGATACTAGTAGTCGTTACCACGTTGGATTGCGAATGTAATGTGGTGTTGGGAGTTTGGACGTGGGTCCCGTTGATCGGAATTGTTGATTGCCATGCAAGTTGGGAAAGGAGCACAAGTATTGTAATGAAGTAGTAAAAATTTGAAGGTGCATGGGACCAAAAACGAGCTAGGTGACAAGTTGATATATTCTACAAACTGGTTGAAAACAATCTGCATAACGATGAAACAAAGTATATAAGAGAAGTATGGCAAATCTGAAGGGACGCAGTAACATGAAAACCATCTGCATTGTAACAGGTTTTACGATGATTGGTTTCTGACACCATATGTATGAATAAGGATAATGTATAGTTCTATTCATATATAATTAAGGAAAACCTAAAATAATAAGCAAAAATATCTAAGAAAGTGAAAAAGAAAAAGTAGGTTTTGAATATAAAAAAAGTGTGTAGTTGTTTATTCTTATCATCATGTATACAACTCGTGTGTGGCTAGCCACACTATGTGGTCGCTTGTAAAATAACAAAGTAACTCCTATAAAACTGACCTAGTAATACTGACCGAGTAAAACCCCTATAACACTGAGGAAGTAACCCCTGTAACACTGACCATATAACCCCTATAACACTAACCAAGTAACCTTTATTGTTGCTGGCTACACGGTGTGGCCAGTCACATATAAGAATTGTGTTATGTATAAGATTTTAGTGATTGAATATACAAGTAGATTAGTAGATATCTAATAAGTACTTCGTAACAAATAAAGTGTACGATTTATATACACAACACATTGTTTGTTTGTTCTAAGCATATATAAAAAAGTATGACAAAGTATTACTCGGTTACTACCTTTTGTCAATAATAATAAGTGATAAGTGATTATTTTATTTGTTCCAATTTGAATCTTGGACAATTTTCAAAGAATATTGTACTGTAATAACGTTGCAGTGGCGGATTTTGGGTCAAAAAGTTAGGGGGGTCGAAGTATGATTCCCTAATCTTTAGCTTAAAAATAACAATACTTAACCACTATGCTATAACTTTTTATACACTACCTGTTTCGGGGTTTTCTGATGTCCTGCGGGAGAGTTACAATTCCGAGACTGGAACCGGACGCCTGTACCTGCAAAATAACGGAGACTCCTGTGAGCTCCGCCTCCAACGGTCAAGTTAGTACCTGATTAAGGAGTAATTAATGCGGAAATTAAAGTAATAAGGTCTCTCTAGGTGAGAGTGTTTAATGTAGGTAATCTGCTTTGTTAGCGAGATCAGCCGGTTATTAGTGTGTTCCGTAATGTTTCTAACCTCCTCTTAATGAGGATTAAGGGAGGTATTTATAACCTTGGGAAACGTGCCCATCCTAGGTTTAGGTAAACCTAGGGCCGATTGGGCTTCCCTCGGAAGTTGGGCCTGGGTGGCCGGTTTCTCCATTAGGCATGGAGTATGCCACATGTCGTGACATAACAGGTCCAAGGTGGACGAATAAGCGCGTGCCACGTGGCAAGCCCTGACAGTTCCAACTAGGGGACACTTGGCAGGTCCTGATTGGCCCATGTGGCGCATTCCGATTGGTAGGAGCAAAATCACCTAATCATTTGCCCCTCACAGGTGGCACGTGATTGGTCACGTGTTACCTGTGACAGGTGTCGCACTGTAACGGGCGACGGCCTGCTACAGGTGTCAGTCGGCGAATGGACGAGAGATTTTCCCGCCCAAATTTTGAACTCTGGAAGTGACCCTTCGCCTTCTCACTTCGCCTATATAAGGGAGAGTTGCCTTGAGTCATTTTCACACTTTGAGAACTATTTGAGAACATTCGGACCCCTGAACTTGCTCTGACATTTTGGACTTTTTCTGCCTACCGCCTGTTCTGACAAGCCGACTGCACCGGATTTCCAGAACTTCATCAACCGTCACTCGTTCAGGTAACTCAGTTCTCTTACTCTTAATTTTCTTTTTATTTTCTGAAATGGCACCACGGAAGCACACGACACGACCTAGGTTAGTGATCAGCCGGTCACCGGGGACGGCTGAATCTAGGACTAGGAGTGCCGCCTGCCCTTTTCCGGACCCATCTTTTCCCTTTATACAAAGTCCGACTGTATCTGTGTCTATGCAGAGCAGGATGGCCAGAACAAAAAAGACAGCTAGGATCTCAAATTCAGACGGCTCCTCCTACAGGGTGCCGATTAGTGAAACATCTGACCAGGCGCCAGATGTTGAAGTGAGACAAGGCGGCCTGGATGCCGGCAATTCTGTGGGGGGGAGTCATAGTGACCCCTTCCAATTTAACAGTTAACAAATCTGCTCCTTTTCAAAGAGAGGAGGCGGGCCCCTCCGGGAGAGGGGAGGAGTCGTCCTCTTCAGACTCGTCCGAGGACGATTCCTCGTCAAGCTCTTCTGGCCATGCTTCTTTGGGTACAGAAGAGAAAAACAGCCGCCTGCAAGAGGCGAGACTTTCTCACACAGTTGAGAAGGGGGACAATTGGGCGGAACCATCCGCCTCTTACCGAGAGCTAAATACCCCCTACTACTGCACGGTACCTCGGGGCCGAATCACAGCCATGCAAGAGAAAATGGAGAGCTTTATTGCAAACCACACCATGGGCCCCGACTTTCTAGTGTTTGTGCCGGATCCAGAAGACACAGTCGTCTGGCCGGCTGGTTCCAGTTATGATAGCGCCTGCTTTGGCTGCTACGAGGCGGCGATCAAGGCAGGGCTGCGCTTCCCATTACATCCGGCTGTTCAGCGGATTTTGGATGGGTATGAGTTGGGGTTATGGCAGTTAGCCCCAAACTCCTGGGTCAACGTACTCGGCTATGTGGCCGGGTGCGAACTGCACGGGGTGGAGCCGAGCTTCGAGGCTTTCGCCCATATGAACTATCTCAGCCGGACCCCTAAGACAGGCGGTACCGGCTGGTATCAATTAACAAGCCACAGGGGCTACCTCATGACGAGAGGTAAAGCAAACAAGTGGAAGGACTGGCGGAGTACCTTCCTCATCATTGAGAGTTCAGACATTGAGCTGAACAAGCGCTTCAATAGGTGGAACAGGAATCCGCCCCTTCTTGCAGGCGGCCGTAGCATGCCGCCTGTTCCCCCCAAGGCTAAGAAAGAGATCCTTGACAAAGGACTCTTTAAAGTAGAGTCGAGGGTCGACTCTACTTCAGGGGTACGAGAGCAAGTACCCCTGCACTGCGTCCCGAGCTTCAAGTGGCTCTATGACGAGTACTTTTTGGCCGCCTGTGGCCTCAGCAGTCGGTGCTCAAGAGGTAGTCGGCCTGTCGAATACTCTGTTGTTTCATACATTTGCTGTTAATCTTTTATTAACTTTGCCGTTTGTTTTTGCAGCTGACGCCATGAGCAAAATCACCGCCTCCAAGACTGCGGCGGCCATGTTGCGGGCTTCTATTATGCAACAAGCTTCAACCGACTCCCCCAAAAAGGGGGCACCCTTGGTGAGCTCCGAACCTTTCACCCTCTTTTTGAGTGTTTATGCATATACTGACTTTTTTCTTCTGTTTTAGACGGGTGCTCCAAGAGCTTCATCTTCCCAACAGCCGGACCCCAAGGCCCGGAAGACGACTGTTGGGAGCTCTCCTGGTTCTGCCAGGAAACAAGTGGCGGCTGAGAAACAGCCGGCCACTTCTTCTAAAACTCCAACTGGGTCGCCTAAAGGTATGAAGTTGTCCTTGTAAATTTTAGACTTGCTCCCTTTGTTACTAAGTCTAATCCGTTTGTTTACGCTTGATGCAGCCGGCCCCCAGGGGCCTGACTTGGTAGAGATGGCTAAGTCTATGATCAGGGCAGTTCCTCTGTCTGAAAGGGAGGCGGTCAGGGGTGTCGGCTCCCTTGACCTTGACGGGATTGCAGGGGTCCTTGCTGAGGTATACTTAGCATATTTTTGAGCATTTGAATATTCTGGACGCCTGTTTTCTTTTTTGTTTGGAAACTGACGCCTGTTATTTTTTATTTTTTTTTTGTACTTAGGCCCTGCTCCGAGTTAACGGCCTTCGCAAGCCGCTTGATCGGAAGAACAAAGAGGTAAAGGCTGCAAAAGCTATGGCCGCCTCTGACTGTGATAAGGCAATGTTTCAAATTGCCCAAAATGAAGTACTGACCATTGATATTCTTTATTATCAGGCGCAGGCTACCGCCGCTGTTCGGGCTCAGTTAGAGGCGGCCCAGAAGAAGAATGACGAGCTGGAGGCGACCATCACAAATCTCCAGGCCGAGCTGAAACCTCTTCGCCTAAAAATGTACTCTTACGAAGCCATGGAGAAATCCTTGGCCAGCGTAAAAGAACGCCTGGTGAGCCAAGAGAAGAGTCTTACCAAGGAGCTCTCGGAAAATGCCGAGCAAGAGAAGAAAGAGCTCGTCCGGGAGATGATGGAAGACTCCGCTCAAATCCAGCGCATGAACTGGGGCCGCCTCTTCCCCAGTGCCGACTTTGCCTCTTGGGAAAGAACGTACCGCCAGTGTTCGGAAACATATAATCAAGAGATCCTGGCGGCTGCTGAAGAAGAGGCGTTGGGAGAAGCGTTGGAGGAGGAGGAGGAGCCGGTTGTGGCGCTTGTGCCACTTGGGGGTAAGGCATCAAAAAAGGATGCAGCTGAAGCCGAGTCCAGCAAGAAGAGTGCTGACCAGGCGGCAGCTGCTAATACTGAACTGCCCCCTTCTTAAGCTTAATGTATTCTTTCCACGGCCTGCGTGCCGTTTGCTTTGTATTTACCCGGCCAGGGGGCCGGGGCTTTGAATATTTTGCTGGTCTTTAATGACCGGCTTATTTTTAATGAATTTTTGTTTGCTTCAAATTTGTCCAAGTATTCCATATCTAATATCCAATTGTTTACTAGACCGACTGTTGTACATGGCCGAACGTTGCAGACAGGTACAGATAGTTAGTACGCCGCCTATGCCCCTGGACGACTGGTTGTCTGTTTCCAGGATAGACGATCAGTCGGCCATTTATTCAATCGGTATTCGAACTATTTTGTCTGGATCATTTTTAGGCAGGCGTGCCTGTCTTTTTGTAATTTTAACCAAGTAGGAAAGTGGTCTGACCAAGTGAATAGAGTATTACCTAGTCGCCAAGGAATTGAGTAGTAGAGATAACAAGCGGCGGGTACCGGTTGTTTCCCTTTATTTCCAATGTTGTTTGCTTTTAACTCATAATTTGTTAACCTAGCAAGAGTAGTGGTTGAGAGCCCCTGTTTGTTAAAAACAGGCGGACGACTCATACCTTTTAGGCTCCATACTAAGTTTGAGTGACTATTAAGTTAACATAGGAGTTACTTAGTCTTCGTCACAATTTAGATTGAGTAGTAGAGGTACCAGGCGGCGGAGGCCGGCTGATCCCTTGATTTGCCAAAGTTTGTTGGCTATTAACTCAATAGGTTACCTAGTAGGAATAGGGGTTTGAGTGCCCTTGTTTGTTAAAAACAGGCGGACGACTCAAACCTTTTAGGTTCCATACCAAATTTGAGGGAGTGACTATGAGTTAACGTTGGAGTTACTCAGTCGCCGTCACTTTTGTTTGAGAAGTAGAGGTACCAGGCGGCGTAGGCCGGCTAGACCCCTTGATTCGCCAATGTTTGTTGGCTATTAACTCAATAGGTACCCCCTGCATTTATCCCAAGTAATACAGGCGGTCATCTGACTCAGATGTCAACTGCTACCACTGGTTTGGTTAGTGATAGAGTTATCCTTGTCTCAAAAACGGCTACGTGGTTGCCCTTGGGGACAGTCGTATAGGTGCCGTGTAATTAGTTTATAGAACAATGTTCCACCCAAAAGGGAGCTGCTCTCTGCGACGAATTTCATCCGGAGGGATGCCGCCGGACGCCTGCTATGATGTTGGGACAGGTCGTATTAGTTTTGAAGATTGGATCAGTTGGCTTGGCGCCTGGTCTGATCATTCGGCTTGTGGAATTGGTTAGTTCTTGGTGAACGTAGGTGCTAAGTAAAAGGAGGGTAGCCGCCTGTTAGGCACAGGGTCGGCCAGGCCCTAATTTTTTAGCTAAGTATTAAGGGGGTGGCTATGTGTTTGGAACCAGTCGGCCATCTTCTTATGGAGAGTAGCCGACTATATGCCCAGGCGACATGCCCCTATTGTGAGTGAAATACTCAATGGAGAGTAGCCGACTGTAAAGGTACAGACGGCATGCCCCTCTGAAGATAGAGTGTAAAACTCAATGGAGAGTAGCCGACTGTAAAGGTACAGACGGCATGCCCCTCGTAATACAAAATTGAATAGTAAGTGCAAACTTTTATTAAGTAGCTCTTTACTTTACATCATTCAAAAGAAATATTTTTTAAGATTATCTACATTCCAAGTTTGAGGCAACGGTTGTCCGTCTGGTGTTTCCAGACGGTAGGTACCGTCCCTGACTTCCTCATAGATTCGGTAGGGTCCTTCCCAGTTGGGAGTTAGTTTGCCAGACTCATTAGCCCTACCAACTGCTTCCATTTTTCTAAGTACAAAGTCCCCTACTTTGAGTGGACGCCTGTGTACTTTTTTGTTGTATGATCTAGTCATTCTCAGGCGATAGATCTCATGGCGCAAGACAGCATTGCCCCTCTTTTCAGGAAGTGAGTCTAATGCCAGGCGCATGGCTTCCCAGTTTGCCTCTTCGTCATATAGCATCACTCGAAGAGTCGGCTCGTAGTGTTCTATTGGAAGAACAGCTTCCGCGCCGTAAGTTAGGAGGAATGAAGTTTCTCCAGTCGCCCCTTTTTCAGTCGTCCTAATGGCCCAGAGAACATATGGTAGTTCATCCGCCCATAGGCCGCCTGCTCGTTCAATCTTTTTCTTGAGACCGTCTGAGATGATTTTATTAAAGGCTTCTACCTGGCCGTTTGCTTGTGGACGGCCGACAGATGCAAAGTAGTTTGCAATTCCTTGGTCACCCAACCAGCTTTTGAGAACAGGCGTCTCAAATTGGCGACCATTATCAAAAACCATAGACATGGGAACCCCGAACCGAGTGATGACATTTTTCCAAATGAATGAAATTACATCTTTCGTCTTGATTCCCTTTACCGCCTCCGCCTCTACCCATTTAGTGAAGTAGTCAACGACAACAAGTATGTACCTCCTTCCGCCTGTAGCAGGCGTATATGGACCCAGAATGTCCATGCCCCACTTAGCAAACGGTAGTGGGCTGTGAATGGTAGTGAGGTCAGTAGGCGGACGGTGAATTAGTTTGCCAAACCTTTGGCACTTGTCACATTTTTTCACCATCTCTATTGCATCTGCTTCCAAAGTAGGCCAAAAGTAGCCCTGCCGCCTTGCCCTTTGAGCAAGCATCCTACCACCTATATGAGAAGCACAGTAACCAGAGTGAAGATAATCTAGTATCTCTCGTCCCTTTTCTGGAGTAACACACTTTAAGAAGGGTTGAAGGTACCCCCTCTTGTGAAGTTCTCCCTTAATCATTTCAAAACAGGTGGCTCGTTTTTTCAGTGCTGCCGCCTGTTGAGGATCATCCGGCAGTGTACCGTTTGTCAGATATGCCCTGATTGAATCCATCCAGGTTGAGCTTCTGTCTAGGATTCCAATAGGGTTTTCCTCGATGCTTCTCTTCTCCATTACTTCCCAAAAAACAGTTCGAGGAGTATCAGAGGAGGCGGATGATGCTAATTTTGACAGCGCATCCGCCTGGTTGTTTTCTGATCTCGGCACTTGGATCAGATGGAAATCCTCAAGGGAGCCGACTGCTTGTCGGACCGCCTGTAAATACTTGATCATGGCCGGATGGGTTGCTTCGTATTCGCCATTGTACTGACTCACTATCAATTGTGAATCGGAACAGGCGTCTATTTTTCTTGCCCCTGCCGCCTTGCACATGCGGATCCCGGCTAGTAAAGCTTCATATTCTGCCTCATTGTTTGAAGCCTGAAAACTGAAGCGTAGAGCATACTCGAACCTGTCGCCCTCTGGCGACTGACATATGACGCCTGCTCCACAACCATTTGAAGTAGAGCTTCCGTCCACATATACCTTCCATACTTGGTCTGGAACTTGAGAGTCAGGAGGACGAGTCATCTCTACAATAAAGTCAGCAAAGGCTTGCCCCTTCACTGCTTTTCTAGGCTCGAAAGTAACTTCGAGGCTCTGTATTTCTATGGCCCATTTGATCATTCGGCCTGACGACTCCATGATGGTCAGCGGCCGCTTGATAGGTTGGTCTGTATACACGACGACTGTATGTGCCAAAAAGTAGGGCTTCAATTTTTTAACAGCCATGAAGAGTGCAAGACCAAATTTCTCCACTAGGGGATACCTCAACTCGGCATTTTTCAGTACGTGACTGACAAAGTAGACCGGGAGCTGACAGCCGTCCCTTTCAGCAAGGAGAACAGCGCTTAACGCATGATCAGAGACGGCCAGGTACATGTAGAGAACCTCTTTGGGCAAAGGGCTGACCAGCCTCGGCAAGGAATGCAAGTGAACTTTTAATTTCTGGAAGGCGGCCTCAGCATCCGGCCCCCATTCAAACCTTGCCTTTTTCTTAATTGCCTAGAAAAAGTATAGGCATTTGTCACCTGATCGGCTTAGAAATCTTCCCAAGGCCGCCAGACAACCTGTTAACTTCTGAACCTCTCGGATGGTACGAGGCGACTGCATGTCAATGACCGCCTGCACCTTCTCAGGGTTCGCTTCTATTCCTCTCTGATTGATAAGGAATCCGAGAAATTTCCCAGACTCAACTCCAAATACACATTTCTTGGGATTGAGCATGACATGGTGCCGCCTGAGTGTGGCGAAAGTTTCTCGGAGGTCCGACAGATGATCTTTCTGAAGTTTAGTCTTGACAATCATATCATCAATATATGCCTCGACATTTCTCCCAATCTGATCAAAGAACACTGTGTTTATCATTCGTTGGAAGGTAGCCGGGGCATTCTTAAGACCAAACGACATGACCGTGTAACAGTATAACCCCTGATCAGTGACGAAGGCCGTCTTCTCCTGATCTTTCGTCCATAAGGGAATTTGATGGAAACCAGAATAGGCGTCCATGAAACTCATCAAGGCATGGCCGGCTGTTGAGTCGACCAGGTTATCAATTTTAGGCAGAGGGTAACTGTCTTTGGGGCACGCCTTGTTTAAGTCTGTGTAGTCTACACACATTCGCCAGGTGCCATTCGGCTTTTTAACAAGCACCACATTTGCAACCCAGTCTGGGAAGTAACATTGCCGAATGAACCCTGCATCAAGTATTTTTTAACTTCGGCGGCTGCCGCCTGACTTCTTTCTTCGCCATGGTTCCGCTTCTTTTGCCGTACCGGCTTCTTTTTTGGATCCACGGCGAGTTTATGTACCGCCAGATCAGGACTAATGCCTGGCATTTCATGGACTTCAAATGCAAAGATGTCCTTGTATTCTTTCAATAGGTTGTGAAAGTCGTCACCAAGGTTTCTCAGAGCAGTCGTCCCAACTTTGACTGTTCGGTCAGGACGTGAGTCGTCTAAGATCAGGTCCGCATGCTCACCAGCCGGCTGAGGGCGGAACTCATCCGGCCGCTCCTCTGCCAATGATTGCTATTTTCTTGCTTTTCTTGCGGACTCTGTCTGGGACACCTTTCTCTTTTTGCCGCCTGCTTCTTGAACAGGCGCACTCTCCTTGACATTGTCAAGGTCTGTTTTTTCTCCACTTGACCCAGTGGCCATAACAGTGGGCTTGACATCCGAGAGATATCACTCTCGGGCCATCCTCTGATTTCCCCTTAGGGAGCCGACTGTTCCATTATCCCTCTCAAACTTGAGCAACATAAGAGACGGGATTATAACAGCCTTGGAATTATTCAGGGTTGGTCGACCCAGAATCATGTTGTAGGCCGAGAGTTCCTCTACTACTAGGAACCGGACTACCATGTGTCGTCCTTCCCCTTTTTCGCCCAGGCGAATGGGTAAATCTACTCGTCCCAGTGGGTGGACGACTCCTCCTCCAAACCCTACTAATGGGTGGGAGGCGGGATGTATGCAGTCAGTCTGATATTTCAGTTTCGACAGACATTTGCTGCTGATGAGATCTGAGGAGCTCCCGGTATCTATGAGGATTCGGCCAACTCTCTGGTTGGCCACTTTACATTCAATAACGAGAGGGTCGTCATGCAGCCCCCTTACCCCTCCTAGATCCTCTTCAGTGATGACAATCTCAGGAAATGTATATTTGGACGGCCGTCCTTGGTGAACGGAATTTACATCTAACCGCCTTAAATTATCTTTGTTGCCCCTAATAGTGGGGCCGCCTCCTGAGAAGCCGCCTGCAATGGTGTAGACGACTGCATCATCTGTATCGGAGCTGTCGGCCTGTTGATTCTTTTTGGCCGACAGCTTTTTTGAGGAAGTGTTCCCCGTAGATTTCTTGACATAAGTGTCAAGATCACCTTGCTCAGCCAGGCGGTCTAGGTACCGCATGAGACTGATGCAGTCATTGGTGTGATGACCAACGTCATCATGATAAGCACAGATTTTATCTTGGTTCCGGTTGTTTGCAGAACCCTTCATGGGGACCGGCTTCTCAATTGAGATCCGTCCCTTGATTTCTTTTAGGATAAACTGGTTATCCTTGTTAAACGCATACTTTGGGGAGTATGGTTTGAATTCTTTTTTCTTTTTCTGGGCCGGCTGTTTAGAGGAATCAGCCGCCCAGACCTCTTTTCTTTTCTCATCTTTGTTTGACGACTGTTTCTGTCGTCCTTCTCTTTTGTCGAACCTTTTCCCGTCCGACTGTTTTATCGTACACAGATCAGTCGCCTGTATATAGGCTTCTGCTTCAATCAAGGCCTCTTGAAGAGTCGCCACCCTTTTTCGAACCAAATCAAATTTGAAGGTAGACCCGTCTTTGAGACCTCTAAAAAAGTCGGTATAAGCTACCTCATCCGGTAACCCTTGAATCTGTATTCTCATCAGGTTAAACCGCCTGATGTAAGAACGAAGCCCCTCCTTCTCGCCCTGCTGAATTGTTCCCAAATCAAGGGTCGTTTTCTTCGTAGGGATGTTCATGGCGAAGTTGGAGGCAAATAAGTAAGCAAGCGTCCTGAAGCTATTTACACAACCAGTCGGCAGGTTGCCGAACCATTGCTGTGCGATTCCTTTGAGAGTCGCTGGGAAACACTTGCACCAAGTGGGATCATCCAACCCTTGAAGGTACATCAGGTTGGTGAATGCCATCAGATGGTCTTCTGGGTTAGTAGTGCCGTCATAGGCGCCTACTAGTACATTTTTCACTTTGGCCGGCTGAGCGGCTTCAGTAATTTCCTTGGAGAAGGCCGACGGCTGTTCACCAAGTCTAAGCAACCGTAGCTGTCAGTCCATAGGTTGGACGTTTTTTGTTGTAGGTCCACCAAATGGAGGTGGCTGCATAAAATACTGTTGTTGCGGCACAAATGGTAAGTTTGGTACCGCCTGGGCACTATGAAAGCCGGACTGACGGGAGGTGCCGCCTGACTGACTCTCATGGTACGACTGAGTATGCCTCATCGAGGCATTTCGCAAACTGTCTTGAAAGTTTGAAGTAGAAGCCGACTCTGACAATCGGTCACTCTTCTTCTGCTCTAGCAGTAGCCGAGCATCTGTGAATGTTTGCTTTGACCCGTCCGCCTGAATATGACGAACCGGTTTCCTATTTCCTGTAGGATAACGGAATTTTGTGAAATCAAGGGCAGGTGGCTCCCGCTTCCTTGATTTAGGATGAGGAGTCGCCTCTCGCCCTTGAACTGGCTTCCTCTTCAGTGAAGTGGAGGGTTTCTTGGCCGACTGCTCCTTGACTGAAGCAGGCGGCTTCTTGTTGATCAACTCTTGAATCTCTCCCTTGAAGTCCCTCATGAAGGTCATGAGTTCGTTCCTTGTGATGGGAGCAGACCCATCAGTCGGCTGTTGCCGAACAGGCGGTGCGCCTGCTGGCTCGCTTCCTGTTTGAAGATGCTCCCGTTCCCTCCTTTCGGTATGACGGGTACGTCGAGCCCTTAGGGTCCCGTCTGAAGCTGTATGAGTTTCAACTTCAAATTCACTTTCGGTGTCATGGTCCGACTGAACTTGAGGGTCGTCTAGGGGACGCCTCTCCTCAGGAGTCGGTACAGACTTGGATGCCATCTCTGAAGTACTCTCCCCACAGACGGCGCCAAATGTTTCGGGGTTTTCTGATGTCCTGTGGGAGAGTTACAATTCCGAGACTGGAACCGGACGCCTGTACCTGCAAAATAACGGAGACTCCTGTGAGCTCCGCCTCCAACGGTCAAGTTAGTACCTGATTAAGGAGTAATTAATGCGGAAATTAAAGTAATAAGGTCTCTCTAGGTGAGAGTGTTTAATGTAGGTAATCTGCTTTGTTAGCGAGATCAGCCGGTTATTAGTGTGTTCCGTAATGTTTCTGTCCTCCTCTTAATGAGGATTAAGGGAGGTATTTATAACCTTGGGAAACGTGCCCATCCTAGGTTTAGGTAAACCTAGGGCCGATTGGGCTTCCCTCGGAAGTTGGGCCTGGGTGACCGGTTTCTCCATTAGGCATGGAGTATGCCACATGTCGTGACATAACAGGTCCAAGGTGGACGAATAAGCGCGTGCCACGTGGCAAGCCCTGACAGTTCCAACTAGGGGACACTTGGCAGGTCCTGATTGGCCCACGTGGCGCATTCCGATTGGTAGGAGCAAAATCACCTAATCACTACCTATGTTAATTATTATGTGCAACTTTGGATATTATTTGTGAGATATAAAAAATATTTCAAAGTTGCACATAGTAATTAACAGAGGTAGTACAATTATTAAACATTATATTACTTATAATCAACAACTCAAAAATACTTAGGGAGGCCAGGCCCTTGCCTGCCCAAACAAAGATCCGCCCCTGAATATCAATATTATCTTTAAAAGCATTATATATGAAGTGTTTGTAAATTAAATTGAAATAATTTTGATAAGATTTTACATGATTACCTGTCAAATTGATACAATTCTTTTTTCTTCTCCTCACTTACTATTTATGGGGGTCAAACAAGAAAAACTTTGTCCAACTAATGCGAATTAGCTACATATACACTTACATACAAAATAAAAATTATCACGTGGGATCTTGTTATACTCTTTTCAATGTGTGGTATCCAAATATTAAATTTTCATAATCTACATTAGTGCATGATAAAGACATAATTAATCAAATATGTGCGATGGAGATCGAACAAAATTCAAGTGATTAAATTAAATGTGACAAATAAATAAAAAAGTGGAGAGGGGGGAAGTAGCTCTTATATACCTGATATAAAGTACATAAAGGATCAAATTATGCTTCTCGTAAAAAGTTAAGGGTCTAACCAATTGCAACCGCATGGGATTAAGGATCCCCTTACCTTGTCCTTTGCTCCCAAGTACAAGTTGGGCCCTAACTAGGTTGAACGCACCTTGCATAGTAGAGCTTAAGCCCGTTATTTATCTACAAAGAAGAAAAGGTAAATCGTAAATAAATGTATTATTTGTCAAATTTAAACCTCAGAGATATAGCTTATAAAAAAAATATAAATAAATAAATATTTATATAATTAAATAAATAGTTCCAATTTACCGCTGTTATAGAAACAAAGGAAAAGAGAGAAATGATGAAAAGTACCAAAGGTTGCTTTATTTATTTTTTGGATTGAACCTAAGCTTCATGTAGTGAGGTAAGCTAGGGTAAATGATTTTTTTTCTTTGGTTCCTTGATCAACTTTAATTAATAGAAACAAAAGTAGGAAGATTAATACGGAAATACCCTAACCTATAAAAAGTAGAAAGAAATTAAAAAAGAAATATTTTTAGCCTCGTTCACAATAATTTCTTTGAGTATTTGGGAAAAGAAACGATAACGACATGGATTGGATTGATCATAGTTTCTATAATTTGAATTCTATAACGAAGGCATTTAAATCCTGAAAAATGATTTGTGGGTTCCAGAACAATCTCGTTCTGTCAAGTTCACACAAATGATCACGTTGCATCTGTCTATTCTTACTAAAGGTTATTCTTTTCATTTTGAAATGATAAGTTTTAATTTATGAAAGTACATTTTATTAACAAATAAAACTAGTTAAAGTTCAGCAAATTCATGTGAAAGTTTAAAGAGCAGAGTTTAGAAACCCTATTATTAAATCGATATAGAAAAAACTTAATTTCCTAAGACAACGGGACAACCATGAAATATTTTTTAACATCATTAATCGAAAATCAGTAATTAGTAAGAGATTAGATTATATATGAAATGAATGGACCAAAAATTTCTCATTTCATTTGTAACTAAGTAATTGTACAAGGTATTACAAACTAAGAAAGAAGAAAAGAATGAACTAACCAAAACCCCAAAAATAGAAGTTGAAAAAAAAAAAGCCTCTTCATCCCAAAAGTATACAAAAATGCCCAAATATAGTAAGGTTTCAAAATTTTTGGGCTTCTTGCTCCTGGAGAGGGCTCCCCCCTTCTTTGCTACTCACTAATTCCTATCTTTTCTTTTTTTCATATTTACATAATATATATTTTTTTTTATATTATTCACACTCAAAAAAAAAAAATATTTTTCATCACTTTTTTTTTTGTTTTTTTAATTTTTTTGATTTGATTAGAAAGTGGAGATACACCTCCTATGACGTGGAGCAGTAAGTTTTTTTTGCCTAGTTTCTTCTTTCCAAACTTTGCCAATATCTTGTGCAATTTTTATAGCATCAAAAGAAGCACCAGCTAATCCTCTTCTTGTAAATCCAACTGCATATAATCCACTCTTTCCTTTCCATGCACTTGGAAATGGTGTCTTTGGAAATCCATTTTTGTTAAAAAATTCACCTTCCTGTAAAAAATAAACCAATAATATGGTTAATAAATTTATCCATCACAAATATTCAATATAATTTAAAAAATAAACAGAGTAAAAACAGAGGAACTATTATCTAACCTGAAGCCAAGAAGGTACATTGCTACGATATCCGGTAGCTAGAATGACTGAATCAACATCTAATGTTTGGCCGTCGACGAGTTGGACACCATTGGCGTAGAAACTCTTGATTCCAGGAACAACCTTGATGTCACCAGATCGAATTTTCGCTAAGGCCCCGATGTCTAGTACAGGGGTCTTCCCATGCTTGTTTTTTAACTCGAGTGGACCGATGTTTGGCCTTTTGAGTCCGAATTTTCGCATGTCTCCTAGCATAAACCATGCGAAAAATAGCATGATTTTATCAACCAACCAAAGAGGGATCCATTTCATTAGTAACATTGCTAGCTCGAACGTTGATCTTCCCATGATTTCTCTTGGAAGAATATGAACCTGATAGAATAAGAAAAAAATGTACAAGTTTGTTTTAGTATACCACTCTAGTAAAAACTGTATTGTTAGTTTGTTACTGATAGAAAAAACATATTCTTTGGTTTCAACCATCCACTTAAACTTTTTAGTTAAGCGGCTGGTTGAAGACTTAAAGTCCAGAATTGGTTTATATATAAAGTTTTGAACTTACCGAGCTACGGCAGACCACGGAGGGTTCTGCATTGTGGTTCGATAAGTCGAGGGAAACTTCCATCCCGGAGTTCCCACACCCAACCACTAGGACCTTCTGGCCGCAGTAAGAGTCTCCGGACTTGTACTCACTCGAGTGAATCACTTTCCCGCCAAAGTTTGCTAGCCCGTCAATGTCGGGCACCACACACTCGGCGTTCTCACCGGTGGCTACTACTAGCCACCGGCACGCGTACTCGACTTCGGGCTCAGTTGGGCCTTGGCCCACAGTCTTGACCCGCCAAAGCCCGAATGTTTCATCAAATTTGGCGGATTGAACACACTCATTGAAGTGCGGGTTAATATCGAAGTGGTTTGCGTAAGACTCAAGGTAGTCAATAAACTGCCTTTTAGTGGGGTACTCGGGGAAAGATTCAGGGAAGGGCATTTTCGGCAATTGACAAAATTGTTTAGGTAGATGTAACTTAAGCCTGTCGTAGGTACGTTTTTGCCAAAGCGAGGCAATGCAATCGGCTCTTTCTAGAACAACAAATGGTACACCTTGTTCTTTTAAACAAGCCCCGACGGCTAAACCCGAGGGGCCGGCCCCGACTATTACGGGGCCATTAACCCACACGAATCGACGGGATAATAGATCATCTCCGTTATCTCCTATGTATGCTAAATTGAACATTTGATCCATTGCGCTTTTTTGCAATAAAGGGTGTTTGAATTATTTTTTTGTTGTTGAAGGTATTATTATTGAGTAGTAGTGAGTGTTTTTTTGCTATGTTTGTTGATGTTTTTGTTGTTGAAATGAGGTGGGTAAGTGGTAAGGTTTATATAGGGAATTAGGAGAGAGAAAGCATGTGAAATGGGTGAGAGTGAGTGACTTACAAATCATGAGCTATACTAATTCAAGGATTATTTTATTCTTCTGACTTACAATATATAAAGGTATAATTCTTGATTAAACAATATTATAGGAAAATAGTAATATTTTATTTTTTTAAATAATTTAGAAGGGTGCTCTTGGAAATCCAAGAGAATGTGACGGCTTTTAATACATTCTCTATCAAATTGTAGCTATTTGGTAGGGGGGGGGGAGAGGGTAGGATTCTAAATTGTAATTTTTTTAATTTCTAAATTATAATGAAATTAAAATTAATTAATTATGTTGGAAACCGAGTAAGCATATTATGGACCAATAGAAATGTGCCTCTTCGACACCACGAAGTTTAGGAATTTGACACGTTATGTACAATAATCTCAATAAAAATGAAAGAGTATGTTGTATGTTGATTATAATTTGGATTATAGGTACGTTGTCATTGTGATTAGTGATTGTTATACGAGTAGTTAAATTTGTAATAAACTAATTAACAAAGTGAAATGTCTAGTTGGAACTTTTTTAGTTTATTACTAGTTTACTACACAAAGAAATATATGTGTTTGATATTAAACGGTGTTAGTAAGATGTAGCTACACCTAATCATGTACGGACTACCACAAATATATTTGTAAACAAGATATACTTACATGTCATCTTTATATATGTTTGATATTATTGTAATAAATGAGATTGGTTGAAAATTTTGAATCATCTTAATATTGAACATGATTACAGGTAGCTAACTCTTGTACACATATACAGTATATAACGAACTACTCTTTCGTTTATGTTCATAACATAAGCTTAACTCTACATTCAAAAGCTCGTTGATTGTTGTAAAATTTGAGATTATGCAAATAAGTTTTGGGGGAGCTATGCTAGGGGTGAAAAGGAATGCAATAACATTATTGATAATCATGCCGACTTTTATATCATCGTGTGAACCATGGAAAATAGGCTATCCTTCAACTTGGGGTGATGATGCTTCCATCCTAAATTGCTAGACAAGGACTTCAATGTGATGTAAACTTGAAGAATTTAACTTAAACTTCAAATAGGAGTATAACAAGTCAAAATTATCAACCAATCTAATCCATACATACATCCACATTATAGATGCATATTCCTCTATATATCTTACTAGTCAAATTTGACCAAGCAAAATATATGTATGTTTGTAATTAAGATCCAAATTTGAACAAAATTAAATCTTATGAGCAACATATAGGAAATATGAAGAAGAATAGTACTACAAATAGTAAAATTTGATGATAGTCTTATATATACATCAAACGAAATATGGTAGGGAAAGTAAGAGATGTGGGTAAGGTCCCATTTAATTTGAGGTTCCATTATTATTATTCCCCAAAATGGAAAACGATTATTGTGTTGAATAAGTGAAGTCATTTCTTAGGTGGTGTTTGGGTCCAATTTAGTCAAAATTGGGCCTGGGCACTAAATGATCCAATTAAAAGCCCAAGGTCAAGGTTCAACTCTCCAATTGCTCAAAAGTCAAAGGTCAGCCCACAAAGTAAGCCAATTGGGCTAAAGCCCAACCTCTCCATGTATGATGAGGTATAAAAAGCCATCATATTGACACATTCAGAGGGATTCACATTCACATTCCAATTCATATGCTCATTCTTGCATTGAGAAATATTACACAAAAGCCTCAAGCTACAAACTCTCTTGCATAGTGTCTTCCTTTTACACATTGTACTGACTTTAGCATCGGAGGGGCCTTCCTCGGAAACACCCCCGAGGCTAGTTTACGTGTGTTCACTGTGCAGGAAACCTTCGGCCCAACACAACTTGGACCGAATCCAGTCTTCTCCATCTCAGCGGACCTTCGGCAAGGTCCCATTGTTTTCAACCGAAACAATTTGGCGCCGTCTGTGGGGAACGACTTTCAAAAATCTTTAAGCCAAATTCCTAACCAAGATCATCTTGCAATTATCTTAGCAGCCATGGCTAAGAACCGCAAGAGCAAAAGCCTCCGTCAAGGAGCGGGCGAAAAGCCTAAAACCCCTACACCATCGCCCTCGCCGGACCGGAACTCTCCCAAGGGTGCCGGCTCGGGGGGAGGATCACACAAGGAGGATTCCCTATCTCCTATAATGCATGACTCTCAATATAGGCCGGACCACTCTCGGTCTAGCAGGGGTCAGTCTGATCATAGGACATATTCAGTGTCCCAAAGCCAACCATCGGCTGCACGGCCTCATTACCACCCTCGGCCGGGGACCCCTTTGACGGGGCCCAGTTCGGAAGAGGTGGCAAGAGCGCTGGCAGTACTCATGGAGGCAATGAGGGCACAGAATATGCCACCGCCTCGTGATCAAACTCCTCCGCATACCCGGCATCAGCGGAGGAAGTTAGACCATGACGGTGGGAAGCTTCCTTCCTTCCGGGAACTGGAAGAGTGGGAGGAGGATTCTTGGAAAAATGAAAAACAGAGGAAGAAGAACTCTCAATTATTTAAAGGATCCTCATCCTCAAGACCAGCAGCGCATAAGAGCAGCAGCTCAGCTTCTCGGCCATAATCTACTCGCCGGGAACCCGAGACTGCTCGCAGAAGCGTCCTTGACCGACTCGGCGGCCAGGAACCGAGCGTGCGTAGTCGCCTCTCGTTCCCTGCAGCCGAGGCCCAGACTTCCCAGCCAGGGACGAAAACCACTCCTACCTCTCTAAGAGGGCGGAGCGCGGTCCCTTCGGCCAGGAACAAGGGCAAGGCCATTATGCTTCCCGCTAGTTCACCATTCGAGCAATGGATACTGGAAGAGCGCGTACCCACGGTTAAAATACCGTCGCATATCACATATGACGGGACCACGGATCCGAAGGACCACGTGGCCTCGTATGAGACTCATATGCATCTTTGCCCCAGATCCGAGGCGACTTGGTGCAAATATTTCCCAACCACTCTCAAGGGGGTCGCGCAAGCGTGGATCTCCAAGGGAGTAAGGCAAGGCTCCATAACAGGTTGGGATGATCTGTCCTCCAAGTTCAGGAGCAAGTTTTCCACGGCAAACCGCCGAGAGAAGACTACCGCAGAGCTCATGGGTCTGCAACAGGGGGAAACTGAAAGCCTCCGAGACTACCTGACCCGTTTCAGTAACGAGTCATCAAGCGTCTCTCAGCTGGACCAGGGGCTAGCTGTTTTTGCAATGCAGAATGGCCTTCAGCCAGGAAAATTCCTAGACTTCATGGTCATGCATACCCCGCAGACCTTGGAGGAAGCTCTTAGTGCTTCGGATAAGTTCATCCGAGCCGAAGAATGGAATAAAGCAAAAACCCAACCTCAATCCGGGGGAGGGAAACAGAGGCAAATACCTTTGTCAGAAGGCCAAGGCCATAAGGCAAAGGGAAAATCAAAGGCTCCGGAGCCATCTCCGGCCAGCGACCTAAAGAAGGACAGGTTTGCCTCATACACAGGCAGATATGAGTCCTACACTCCGCTCTCTCTTCCACGCGCCAAAATTTACAGTGTGACGAAGGAGGAGCAGAGTTACCGAAAGCCGAGACCACTCCCAGAGTGGTATCAGCGAAAAAATAAAAATCAGTGGTGTGAGTTCCACGAGTCTTCGGGCCACAACACTGAAGAGTGTATCCAGCTGAGGGACCAGATAGAGGACATGGTCTGGAAGGGATACTTGAAAAAATACATCGCGGATCACCGCGAGAAAAAAGAATCCGAGAGGCTAGCAAAGGACCCTCGGCAGGACCTTGATTTCCCCCGGAAAAACAGTAAAAAACCGGAGGGGAAATTCCCTCCGATCAATGTTATCTCGGGAGGAATATACTCTCGGAGGGAGCACAAGCGTCACCTTAGAGCTTTGACTCACCAGGTGAACAACGCTGACATTCAATCTCCCCAGTCGCCGGTGCCGAACATGACGTTCACAGCCGCCGACTGCCGGGGGATTACGTTCCCTCACGAGGATCCGTTGGTGATCATCGCCACGGTGGCCAACCACGACGTCAGTAAGGTCCTTGTTGACGGTGGCAGCGGAGCAAACATTCTGTTCCGAAAGGCCTACAACCAAATTAAGCTGAAGCCCAAGCACCTTACGCCGGTACCCTATCCGGTATCCAGGTTCAATGGGGCTTCAACTTATCCAGATGGGAAGGTGACACTTCCTGTCACCATCGGTTGCGATGAGGCAGCCCGGAACGTCATGATTGAGTTTTTGGTCATCGACGCTCCTTCAGTGTACAACGTGATTTTGGGGAGACCCATAATTCACGAGATCCAAGGGGTCGTCTCAACTTATCATCAGCTGATGATTTACGTCTCAGACGCCGGCTTCCCCGAAAGGATACAGGGCAACCAAAAAGACGCCCGAAGGTGCAACTACCTCAAGCCATCCAGTAGTCGCCCAGATGACGACAGGGATGAGGAGGAGAAAGAAAAAGAAAGAGAGCCAAGCACAAAAAAAGCCGAAAGGCCTAAGTGCTTCGGCCCAAGGATCCGTGCCCAGAGAAAAAGGTCCCGAAAGGGAGAAGGTTGACTCTTCAGCTGAGCCGCAAGACTCAGAGAGCCAGCCGAAGAGCACAAAGACTGGGACACCTGCTGACATTGGCAGCAGACCAGATTCTGAAGAGTCCAGTCCATCGGCAATGGACATGGACCAACAGACTGAAACAGTTGAGTTGGCCGAAGGAGATGCTGAGAAATGTGTAACAATCGGGATGGACCTTGATCCTAACACCCGTTGTGAACTTATTCAGCTCCTTCGGGATAACAGAGATGTGTTTGCTTTCTCGGCAGCTGATATGCCCGGGATAAGTTCAGACCTCATCTCCCATAAGCTTAATGTTGACCCAGCATGTCGACCAGTTAAGCAAAAGAAGCGGAATTACTCCGCCAATAAGAACCGAGACATCGCAGCCGAAGTCAAAAAATTATTGGAGGCAGGGTTCATTGAACCTTGCCAATATCCGGAATGGCTGGCAAATGTGGTGATGGTTCAGAAGCCCAATGGTACCTGGAGGATGTGCGTTGATTTCACGGACCTAAATAAGGCTTGTCCAAAGGATTTCTATCCCTTGCCGAGAATCGATCAGCTAGTCGATTCGACAAGTGGCCATGCCTTGCTTAGTTTCATGGACGCATTCTCGGGGTATCATCAGATCTTTATGCACCCCGACGATCGAGCCAAGACAGCATTCGTCACGAACGCTGGGGTGTATAATTACAAAATGATGCCCTTCGGATTGAAAAATGCGGGGGCAACCTATCAAAGGCTGGTGGATCAAATTTTTGCCGATCAAAAGGGCCGAAACATGGAAGTCTATGTTGACGATTCAATCGTCAAAAGCAAAAAACTAGAGGACCATGTAAAGGACCTGGCTGAAACTTTCGCCACCTTGAGAAAGCATCAAATGAAGCTGAATCCGAAGAAGTGTGTCTTCGGCGTGAAGTCAGGGAAATTCCTGGGTTTCATGGTCAGCAAAAGGGGGATTGATGCCAATCCCTCTAAAGTCAAAGCGGCGCTCGACCTTCCTGAGCCGAAAACGAAGAGGGATGTTCAGCGGCTCACCGGAAGAATGGCAGCCCTTTCGAGGTTCATTTCCAGAGCTTCGGATAAGGGGTTACCCTTCTTCAAAGCCCTGAAACTCCCGAAAACAAAAGAGCTTGTTTGGGAGGAAGAGCAAAAAGACGCCTTTCAACAGCTTCGGGAGCATCTGGCTCAACTCCCAACGCTGGCTAGCCCAGTTGAAGGAGAAACTCTATACCTATATGTGGCCGTTAGCCCAGCCACCATCAGCGCAGTATTGCTGAGGGAAGAGAGTAAGAGTCAGCAACCGATTTATTTCGTCAGTCATACACTGACGGATGCCGAGACCCGCTATCCTCTACTCGAGAAAGTTGCTTTCGCGGTAGTGGTAGCTGCTCGGAAGCTGAGGCCCTATTTTGATTGCCATCAGATAGTGGTCTTAACTGATCAGCCGTTGGAAAAAGTTCTTGGCAAGGTTGAAAAATCCGGTAGGCTAGCCAAGTGGGCTTTTGAGCTCACCGAATTCAGCATCAGCTACCGTCCGAGGGCTGCCATTAAGGCTCAAGCCCTGGCGGATTTCTTGGCCGAATGCTCATACCAAGAAGTGCTGGACAGTGAAAAGAAAGTCTGGACCGTGTTTACGGATGGGTCTTCCACCGAAAACGGTTCGGGGGCAGGAGTAGTGATAACTTCTCCCGAAGGCAAATCCTTCGAGTATGCACTAAAATTTTCTTTTAAGGCCTCGAACAATGAAGCCGAATATGAGGCAGCAATCGCCGGCCTACAATTATGCATCTCCTTGGAAGCCGATCATGTCTGCTTAAAAACAGACTCTCAGCTAGTTGCGTATCAGATCAGTGGCAGCTATGAGGCCTAAGAGCCCTCCATGATAGCTTATCTTGCCAAGATCAAATCAGTCATTGCAGAGCTGAAAACTTTTGAGGTTCAGCTGATCCCAAGGGGTCAGAATACTCAGGCCGATGCACTCTCCAAACTTGCTAGTTCATCTTTTACCGAGCTGAATAGGTCTGTATATGTAGAAGTGCGTCGAGTAAGAAGTGTCGACGAAGCACCTGAAGTGTGCTGCGCCGATCCAGAGCCTAATTGGATGGAACCCATTTTAGCTTTTAAGCTTCGGGGAGAAACTCCTGAGGACAAAGCTTTGGCCTCCAAAATGAAGAGAACCAGCTCTAGGTTCATTGTCTTCAGGGGGGAACTTCTGAAAAAATCCTTCTCAGCCCCATTGCTGAAATGCGTGGGACCAACAGATGCAGATTATATCCTGCGGGAGATTCACCTCGGCATCTGTGGGAACCACATTGGGGGAAGAACCTTAGCCCACAAGGCATTGAGGGCTGGATATTACTGGCCCACCATGATCGCAGATGCTAAGGAGCTGGTTCGGAAATGCGAAAAATGTCAAAAATATGCTCCAGTTATCCATCAGCCAGCAAGGGATCTTCAGCCGATCCTTAATCCACTCCCGTTTGCCCAATGGGGACTGGATATACTGGGACCATTCCCAGAGGCTGTGTACCAGAAAAAATGGCTGATAGTTGGTGTCGACTACTTCAGTAAATGGATCGAGGCCGAAGCAGCCTCGAACATTACAGAGCAAACTGTCAGAAAATTTATCTGGCAGAATATCATCACTCGCTTTGGCATCCCGAGAGTATTTGTCTTCGATCATGGGAGGCAATTTGATAACTTACCGCTGAAGCGATATACAGATCAGTTCGGCATCAAACTGGCGTACTCAGCAGTATGCCACCCGCAAAGTAACGGACAAGCCGAAGCAGCAAATAAACAGATCTTAAATGCCCTCAAGAAGAGGGTGGAAGATCAAAAGTCCAAATGGCTAGAGGAGCTCCCTGGAACCCTTTGGTCCCTTCGGACAACTGAAAAAGAGGCAACGGGCCACTCACCTTTTGAACTGGTGTATGGTGCCGAAGCCGTCCTTCCAGTGGAAATTGGCTCTGAGAGCCTTCGAGTGCACCATTTCTCGGCTGAGAATGAGCGACTGATGAGGGAATCTCTCGATTTCCTCGACGAAGTAAGAGACTCAGCTCGAGATAAAATGGCCGCCTATAAGCAGAGAGTCAGCAAATTTTATAACCGAAGGGTCCATGCAAGGCCTCTCAAAATTGGAGATCTTGTCCTTCGGAATGCTGCTGCAGTTCAGAAAGGCCGAATCCATGGGAAGCTCTCAGCTACATGGGAGGGACCTTATGAAATTTATGATGAGCTTCAGCCAGGGACATACCGACTTCGGCAGTTGGATGGAACTGAGTTGAAAAATCACTGGAATGCTGATGTACTGAAAAAATATCATGTGTAAACCCTTCGGGGCAGAACAATCTTTGTAAGTACATTTTGAACTAATGAAAGGCCTTGGAGCCGCCATTTATATAAATATTTACAACTTTTTATCCTTTCAAAATTTTCTTTGTTCTATCTACTCTTTAAGGGTTTTTTATTCAGCCTCGTCTGAAGCCTTCGCCTTCGGGTAACTGGGTTTCAGATTGCTGACAAAACTCGTCTTTTTAAAGAACACTGGTCTTTCAGCTGAAGTCAAACTTCAGTAAGACTTGTTCTCCAAAGACATGAGTCCATGGACAATTCTGGGATATTGCCTTAACTGAGCCTTGTATCCCAGAGAGCCATTATCCGAAACATTGCCTTAAGTTGGCCCTGTGTTTCGGGTATCCATTTTTCAAAGATAGACAGAAAATCAAGGATAACAGCCTTTTTAAATCAGCCTCGTCTGAAACCTTCGCCTTCGGGTAACTGGGTTTCAGATGGCTTACAAAACTGTCTTTTTAAAGAACACTGGTCTTTCAGCTGAAATCAAATATCAGTAAGACCTGTTCTCCAAAGACATGAGTCCATGGACAATTCTGGGATATTGCCTTAACTGAGCCTTGTATCCCAGAGAGCCATTATCCGAAACATTGCCTTAAGTTGGCCCTGTGTTTCGGATATGCGTCTTCTTTAAGAACGCTGGTCTTTCAGCTGAAGTCAAACTTCAGTAAGACTTGTTCTAAAGAGGTTAGTCCCAGAAAGCTAATATCCCAAGCATTGCCTTCAGTTGGCCCTGTGTTTCGGATATCCAACTTTCAGACAGTCAATCTTCAGTAAGACTTGTATCCCAGAAGCATTGCCTTCAGTTGGCCCTGTGTTTCGGATACCCATTTTGAAGAAGTTCAGAAATTGCTTATTTAACTGAAGTCATACTTCAATTTCTGTGGGGGCAAGAAGCACTCAGTGCAACTATGTTCGGCAGAGTTGAAGAAAAGAAACAGTAAAGCACTCAGTGCAACTATGTTCGGCAGAGTTGAAGAAAAGAAACAGTAAAGCATTCAAAAATAAAGCAACTGAAGAAAAGAGCATTAGATTAATATTTCTCAAAAATTGAGCTACAAGTTCAATAATTCAGTATCGGCAGCCGCCCACAAGCGGAAAATAACAGCTGCCGAAATACGTACATAAGCAAAAAAATAAAACTGCTGTACGACAAGGCAAGCTGAAGCAAAAAAAAAACAAGGCAAAAAACTCAGAAAGCGGCAAGTCTAAAGTTAAGCGCATGATGAACCGCAAGATTCTGAAGACGACTGCCCGAGTTCCTATGCTTCAGCCGGAGGATCAGACTGATCAGCGTTGAGTCCCATGGTGGCCTCAGCTCCAGCAGCAGAAGAAGCGGGCTTTGCACTTTGCCGAGCCTCCCTTTCCCTCTGCTCAGCTTCCAACTCCAGTCTTTCAGCTTCCTCTTCGGCTTCCTCAGCCTTAAGAATTTCAGCTTCAGCTGGAGTTGCATACTTCATGTGAGGGTCTTCGGGATTCTGGACCCACTCGGTACATTTAGACCAGTCCAGTTTCGGCTCAGCATGAAGGCAGACTCTTCGGCATACTCGGAATCCGTTTCTGAAACCCATCTCATATTCCTCTTGGGTATAAACACGGACTTTGAGTAAAGCCTCAGCATCAGCCAGCTTCTTCTGGGTCTCCTCCAAGTCTTCCTTGGATTTCTTCAGCTCATCAGCGACTTGGGAGGAGGAACCTTTCAGCTCATTCAGCTCTTGCTGAATTTGGAAAGCCTTTGTCTGGGCCTGGGCCACTTCAACTTTCTGGATCAGCAATTGATCCTCAGCCTTTTGGAATTTAGCTCTTTGAGCTTCAGCAGCAGCAGCAGCCTCTGAGAGTTGGACGTCTTTGGCCAGGAGCAATTCTTCAGCAGCCATTCGGCTGGCTTCAAGAGCCTCTAGACGCTGCTGCACTTCAGCTTGTGCAGCAGTTCCTTCTTGAATTCGGCTCTCAATAGCAGCCTTGAATTTGGAGACGTCCACTCCCATATGCTCCTGGAGGAATTTTTCCCCTTCCATCAGTGGGGGAAAAACCTCCATCTCCATAGCATCGCAGAAGGTTTTCAGAGCTTCGGCAGCTTTTTTACCGTACTCCTCAACCTCCTGCTGCTTCTCTTCAGCTGCTGCTTGCTTCAGCTTAGCAAGCTTAACTTCCTCTTCAGCCACCTTCTTTTCGTGCACAGCAGCGTCTACCCTATCTTGTAGGGTATCAATCAGCTCTACAGTGAGAGTCTGATTGTGCACGAACTGAAAACAGGAAGACAAAAAAAAAATATAATAAATAAAAAAATATATATATATATGAAGAGCTGAATTTCGGAGGAAATGAAGGAAAATTACCTGCATCATCAGCAGTTGGTTAGACCTGGCTGGGTCAGGAACTGATCTGCTGGATTCGCCCATCCCAGCAGTGGCCTTCAGCGACCAGATCCTTGCCCTGTCTACTTCGGACATGCCAGCAAAATTGCCGAAGTAGGCTGCAGCTCCTTCTCGGTTTTGGCCCCATATGAGGTCCCAGATGTGATCTGGGATTGGAATTCGGGGGGCCGAGAAACCCATTTCTCCAGAATGCAGAGTCTGGAAAGAAGGGAAGGACGACGATGGAGCTTGATTAGCTTTGGCTGTCTCAGCATCGTCCTTCTCAGAGGAGTCAATTACTATGACCTCCTCTTCTTCAGGGGTGAGGACGAAAGCCTCAACCTCTCTTGCGATATCTGCCGTGAAGCCCTCAGCACTGGACATCACGGCATCTTTATTTTCGTGCTCAGCAGCACTCTTCTTGATTTCTTCTTGGACCCCTCCCTTAGGTTCGGGAGTTCTCTGATCCACCTCCATCTCAGGAGGTGGCGGAGGGGTCTTTGGAGGAGATTGGGGTGTTGGCTGGGGAACCCTCGGCGATCCATTGCCTTCCTCAGGTTCCCTTATGGAGACGCCGATGGTCATCGGCCTCTGCTGAAAGTCATGAGGGCCGATGATGGCCATCCTTCGGCGCCTTTTCAGAAGGGGCTGCTCGTCCATATCTGAGTCTGAAGACTCTTGTATTTGATCTTCGGGACGAACAGGAGCTTTGCCTTCTCTGTGTCTGTTACTCTCTTCAGACTGTAACAGACAGGGGGGAAGAAGAGTGTGAGTAAAAAAAAAAAAAAAAAAAAAAAAAAAAAAAAAAAGAAGAAATGAAAAGAAAAAAAAGTTGTCTGAAGCTCACCGAGGTTTTCAGCAAAGCCTCGTCTTCTTCAGCTGCTCTAGCTGCAGCTTCGGCCTCAGCAGCTCTGGAGGACCCCTCTCCTCCTTCGCAAGCCTCAAGTACCCGTGCAACCTCTTCGGCTGTGCGGGCAGCTTCAGCTTCTTCGTTCAGCAGCTGAAACCAAGGGTCTCTCTTCTTCCACCAAGGCTTCTGCCTCTGATACAGAGCAACAGCCTCAATTTGGAAGTGGGAAGAATCCAGATGAACTTCCCTATGCCTCGGCTCAGTGATAGACGGGGCCCGTTCAGTTACAACTCGCTCTCGGTTAACACCAAGACGAGCGTAGTTAATACCAACGTTGGTCTCGTCCCGCTCTGAAAAAAGGAAAGGGAAAAAGTTTAGCTCAGATATGTTGGCACAGCATAAAAAAAGCAAAGCAAGAGAAGAAAAAGAGGTAGTTAAAAAGCCTCGGCCCCAGCCGAAGAAGCTTACCATCCTTAAACTTTCGGCTGAGGCCAACAGCTGCTAGCATATTCTCTTGGAAAACGTAATGCGTATCGGGGAGCCAAGTCTCCGGGATATGCTGCATTCGACCACTCCCCCCCGGGTTCGGCAGCTTGCCGAAGATATGTTGCTGATCCAGGTTCGGATCCGCCCCGTTATCTGCGGGGGGACCTAGACTTCCCATTTCGGGATCAGGCTCAGCTAAGTACCGGGGAGCGCTGAAGACGCAAGGGTGGCCCGGATCTGTGGGTGCCCTAACCCAAATCCATTGACCTCTCCAGTCTTTGTCTGAAGAGTCATTTGGCCACATGGTCAAGTATTGGGGCCGGGACTCAATCCGATACCACCCAGAACCATGGCTTCCGTGCCCACTTTGAATATTTGGCACTAACCGATGGAGCTTTCTGAAGCAGTGCAGGTTCGGCACATATTTGAAGAACTTGCAGACCCATAAGTATGTCATCACCCTTCGGATGCTGGTGGGGGTTAGCTGACATAGGGAAATGTTGTAATGGATCAGCAAGTCTCGGACGAAAACGTCCAAAGGGAACCTCAGCCTATACTGAAGCTGTCTCGTGTACACCCCCACATACCCCGGGGGTGGACGATGGATTCTATCGGATGCTGAGGGCATTCGGCACCAATATCCATCAGCTTCAAAAATGCCGTAGTGCAACTCAATTTGCTCGGCAAATCGATATTGATCGGCGTTCTCTACCCACCATGAGTAGGGGCGGTTCTTTATCATGGCCGAAGCGACTTCGGCATTCTCCCACTCTGAAAACCCAGGGAGGATATCCCAAAGGACAGCGGGAATTTCATCATCCCGTCCAGAAGCACTCGGCTCATCCGTTCTTTGAGGAGGAGCCGAGGAAAGGGGAGTCGCCCTAATCCCTTCAGCAGGGTCAGACTCCGGCCTTTGACCATTCCAGGTCCCAATCCTGTTCCTAGGATCGGGAATCGGCCTTGCTCTTCTTGGAGCACGGGCTCTACCTCTAACTCCTCTTGCCATGGATATTTTCGAAGAGAAAAGTCGAAAGAAAAGGGGAAGGAGTTCGAATTCGAAGAAAAATAAACTGAAATCAAAGGAATTTACCTTAATCTGAAGCGAAAGTTGCCGATTTACGAGTTCGTAGTGGCAAGTCACAGTTTCTAAGCTCAATGCTCGGGGAATTTGCGAAGTTTTGATGCGGGTTCTTGGTTTCTCTCTCGAAGAATTCTGGGTTTGTGTTGGTGAATAAGTGAGGAGAATGACGCGCCTCTGTTTATATCTCCAGGTACGGGATACGAAGAGTCTGTGCTTTAATTTCTCTTAAATACCCACTAAGTAACCATTAAACACATGTCTTGTGATTAAACTGCCCATTATCCGTCCAACTTCCGCAAATCATTAACCGTTGTTATCTCATTAATTACGGTTTAAATTCAAATTTTTGGATCAATTAAATCATTTACTTCCCTCCTTTTCTGAGTTAAATCAAACCCGACCCGTCATCCTTCCAAATCGGGTCTGGGGGGCAAGTTGTTTGGGTCCAATTTAGTCAAAATTGGGCCTGGGCACTAAATGATCCAATTAAAAGCCCAAGGTCAAGGTTCAACTCTCCAATTGCTCAAAAGTCAAAGGTCAGCCCACAAAGTAAGCCAATTGGGCTAAAGCCCAACCTCTCCATGTATGATGAGGTATAAAAAGCCATCATATTGACACATTTAGAGGGATTCACATTCACATTCCAATTCATATGCTCATTCTTGCATTGAGAAATATTACACAAAAGCCTCAAGCTACAAACTCTCTTGCATAGTGTCTTCCTTTTACACATTGTACTGACTTTAGCATCGGAGGGGCCTTCCTCGGAAACACCCCCGAGGCTAGTTTACGTGTGTTCACTGTGCAGGAAACCTTCGGCCCAACACAACTTGGACCGAATCCAATCTTCTCCATCTCAGCGGACCTTCGGCAAGGTCCCATTGTTTTCAACCGAAACAGGTGGCATGGGTGACTAGGGCCATATGGACCAGATTGCTCACGTGGGGAGTGTATTATCCAAGTGGATAATTTTTTGGATTTTGGAGGACCACGAATTTAAACTAAGTAAAAATGAAATTAACTCTAGAGATGTTAACTATTTTAGTCTAAGCAAAGAATTATTGTTTGAGATAGATGTTTTGTTTTCTTCTTTTTGGATCTACAAGGGAGATTAATTATGTAATACATGGACGTACTTCAAATTATAATATTAGCGTGATAAATCAGCGTGTGATAAATGTAATGTTTTTGAATCGAGAGTACATAGTCAATAAAAATGATTGGTAACTTTGCAATAAATATCATAGATAAGTTAAACTTTGCTCTCAGCTCCTTAACTACTTTATTTAAACATATTTCAATAAAAAATAAATAAATAAATAAATAAAATTAAAAAAAAAACCTCATATAAATTCTGATAAGTTTAGTTCATAGTCAATTATAAGTTTAATATATTTATGTTCGTCAATACCTATTATAGGCACCTAAGCTTAGTTTACTATTATAGTAAGTTATATACAAGGTAGATTAGGAAATAATGAACCTTAATTTTTCATGTTATAATCCCTTCCAATGGTGTGTCGTTCATGAAAATTTTGTGGAGGGCTTGCTTAGCTTAATTTTATGAGGTAGAAGTCAATTCTAATTTAACAACATGGAAAAGATGATGATCCAAGTGATCAAGATTAGGTCAAAAAGAGAAGTTATCTTCAATGTACAATTATAAAATGTTGTGGTTAGAGATATATCAAATCCTTGTGATATTGTGATTCTAGGCCAGGTAAAAATATTTTATTTTATTGTATTTTGCTTCATTCTTAAGTAGGTTGATTATACTTACGAGCTAGTAAGTAACACTCTATTTATCTGTATCGGAAGATTCAAGTAATGTTACAACATGGTTTCTTCACTCCAAAGTCAATTTTTCATGCTGCTTCATGAGCTAAATGAAAGTTTTTCTCTAACTGCGCTGCATGTATTTTCGATTTTACATCATAATTTTATAATTTAACTTAGGCATAAATACAATATGTTATATAACTAATATAAGAATATAAATTTATATTTGGTATGTTATTATTCTTATCGATCTCCTTTATCTTCTTTAGAAATTCAAAACAAATATCAAGTCCAATAAACCTAATTTTGTTACACCAAACTTTTACTATTAAATTAACACAATTTTTCTTTCATTAGATTAATAAAACTAACTATTGATATTTCCGAAAGCCCTATATTTTATATTGATCTTTTATATATGTATATCTTACTTCGTTATATAACATAAAATAAAAATAAAAACTGTAATACTCACAAAATAGCTAGCTTTCACCCTACGATTGAGACGCACACAATCGTTTTCTCTAAAAAAAATCATTGGGATTGAGATTTGCAAGGTTGTTTAGGTCCACAAAGCCCATTCCTTTGCCAACTCAATTCTTTCAAACCACAAAACAAATTTTGCCATGTGTAGAACCCCCACCTCCTTCTTTTCACTCCTATTTTATCCTTTTTTTTTTAAGAAAGAAAAAAAAAATGTTCTTTGTCATCTAATTATTTTTGGTGCCAACTTTTTCAGCTAATTATAGAAGAAGTACTAATGCTTTATACTATACTAGTACTATATTTGTCCTTACGTATTTTTCCTTTTCTAAAAAAAAAATTATTTATCTATTTATTTATTTGCCTAACTTCCACATCATTTCCTTCATGTCTTCCTGCCTTCAACTTCAATTCCCAAGTATAAGATCTTTCCAATTTAATTATTTTTTTTGTATAACTTGCTAAATTTTATCCATTAAAAGTTAAAATATAAACTTCCACTAATAGGAGATTAATATTATAGAGTTTATGGTTCATTGCTCTACCCTTTTGCCTTTACTAGGGTTTTATCATATTTGTACATTACATATGGAGTTTTATGGATGTATATCCATGTACCTTCGTGATATTCGTTTTAAAAGGTTAGTTAAAAAAATAATGCACTCAAATTTAACAAATTATTATTCCTCTAATAATCTTTTGTTTTTCTTTTGAATCCAATATAAAAATAAGTATTTGTCTTTAGTGAAGTGACTTAAGTGTATGTGATTGCATTTTCAACTTACTATTAACCAAAAGTTGTCACCTTTTCTAATAGACTAATGGCCAAAATTAAGTGGCGAATGATTTGACTATATTAAGTGTATTTTGTGACATGTAATATGGAGTATGAAGTTTGTTTTAATTATGACATTAGAATAATGTGACAATTGACAAACATTGGATCGGATATACAAATTATCAGAGTATTAACTTATTATTAATCAATAATCTAGTTTATAACAAATTATCATAATCTAGTCTCTAGAGTTTCAAGTCCCACTCAGGGCAATCTCCATGTATCGTTGAAGATAAACAGAAATTTTTATTCTTGTTAGTTACATTTTTTATCATTAACAACTAAATGTTCCTCAAATATGTATATATTGATTGATTATAATTATGTAAATCACACGCATAATAATAAATAAAAATAGAAAAATTTGTACTAAGTTTACTACTAATATACTATATAATTATATTTTGCATACTATATTTTTATTTTTATTTGGTATATAGTAATAGACCATAGAAGATCACAATTCATAGAAAGTGATTGTGCAACAAACATAGAAAATGAAAATTAGAAATAAATTACCAACAACAAAAACATCTAACTCCCCATCCATAAAAATTAAAAAAAATAATACAAATAATCTATTTTGTTATGCAGCAGCTAACAAATATTTTATGTTTGAGGCTAGCTTCAATGTATCATGATTATATATATTTCCGCCCTACTTTGATTCTTTCATTGGCTTCTCTTTTTCTCATGTATAATAAATTACGTATCACTAATTATGTAGCAATATTGTATTGCCTTATGTATGTTAGAGGCCCTGTGCTAATCATTAAAAGCATCTTTAAATTTAAGTATAAATTATTATGCATAATTTCAAGATATATATAAATATAAATTATTAAAAAAAAACTAATGTTTTTATTGGATTTTTACATAAATTAGAATCGCCCAAAGCATAGAAAACCAAAAAATGTAATTAGAACAAATCGATTATCTAGATTTAAGGCCCTTTCGATAAAGGATCTTGTGCTATTGGTCACTTTACATGCCCTCATTGACGATTCTATTAAGCAACAATGATATTATTTTTTAAAAAAGAAAGTTAAACAGAAATTAGGAATGTCTTCTCTCAAAAAAGAAACCTAAATTATCAAAATTTATTAAAAATAATAATAATTATTATTTAATAAATAAATAATTACTTCTGGGAAAGGATCAAAATCCTAATAATTTGGCATAAAATAACTTAAGGATGCAACATAGTCTGCTGTGCGATTTTCTTCAATTCGTTGTAAACATACATGCATTGAAAGAAAGACCACAAAATTACTCAACATTATTTGAACATTATCCATCTGCTAGGTCTTCAATGCATAGTTCATCCAACCTCGCAGTATATTAAAATTATTACCTTCAATATATATATGTGGGTAACATCATGATCAATAGCTAGAACAAGTCATTTTGGTTCGCCTTGATTTCAACATTAAGAGGGGATGTGGAGCCAATATGGTAAGAGCTGCTATAGATGTTTTTTCCCAAATGATCTCTAATAACTACCCCTACGGTATCCGATCTAGTTTTAACGGAACCAACAAGATTAAGTTTTAAAAAGGACGGGGGAGGGGTAAACCAAGAAACAAACATTGTATTTTGGGCTATAGGTTGATGTGAAAAAAAAATAAAAAAAGAGTAACGAATTTTTCAATTTTCAAAAAAATTTCAGCTCGAGTAAGGGTGTGCATGTGACAGAAAGTTGAGCTTGATTAAAAATAGTTGCATTAAAACTTTTCTAGATACTCCACCAGGTGGTAATAATTTTCTTAGTAGGAAGGGCAAAGTTTAATTTCATAAACGTAAACAAGACATGAATATGTACTAGGTAAAGTGACATTTCCTAGCCAAAATTTAGGGTTAACCCCAGAAACTGACAAAAAAAGAAATAGATGATCTTGAGTTAGTGGTGAGACCACAAAGAGGGCAGACAGTGGATACATCGATGTTTTTAATACTTTTTATGATCAGGAAGGGTTGCTCTAGTAAGAAGAGCACTATCAAGGTGAAAGTCTAACTGGCTAATACAAGAGGGGGGGTGAATTGTATTTGAGGTGAAATCTAAAAACTTTTTGCGGAATTTAACTAAATGAAATAATGACGAGAGAAGATATAGGCTTTTCTAAATTTCCACTATGTAATCAAACTCTGTACAAGTGAAGATTCAAACCCGTTAACAAGTTCCCCAAATTAGGAACTTGTTCCCAACTCTCACAGAAGACTTCAGCAACGAAGCTTCCTTAACCTCACCTTACAAACTCACAATCCCAACCCCTAAGTACTTGAATACAATCTGTGATTACAAATACCTATTGCACTCAAGAATATATGAAGGAAAATAACTCTCTTTATGTTATTAGATGGCTACTGGAATTTTTATGCTTAAGAGTTATGTTTTTCTGAGATAGTTTGCACGAGTATTTATAGAGAAGGCTTAGTCATTAACCTCCACCATAATCACGTCCACATGTCAACAACCCACTAACAACTTGTGGAGTTATCTTGACAGATTGTGATCATGAAGAGGTTTCCTAGCCTTATCTAATTAAACCACTATCCTAACAACTTGATAACCATTAGCCGTATAAAAGATTTTCTCACAGAAAAACCACTTGCTAACTTTATCAAATATTTTATTTAAAAGATTATCAAAAGTTTGTTTAAAAAGATTTTATTTGAAAAGATAAATTTATTATTTATTAAAACAACTAGATAATTATCTTCGATAATTATCTTTATTAAAACTTTTACAAATTATCTTTTCTTTAAGAAATTATCTTTTAAAACTAACTTTTATTCCAGTAGTCTTTAACATAAGTCATTGAGTTCCTTTCCGACTTTATATTATTGAGTGCTCACAATTAAAACTAGAACGTGAGATTTGCACGAGGCTTTTTAAAGAATGCTACTCCGCATCCAAGTTCCTACTCCGGAACGAACTTTGCTTGAATCCTTTATTCACCAAAGACTCAAAACATTCATTAGTCGAGTTTGTCAATTTGTCCATCAAAACCAAAAGGCTCAACAAATTCCCCCTTTTTGATGATGACAAACATTGACAAACTTAGGTAAATAAAATCATCCAGGCATGCAACAAAAATTTAAAGTAAGGCATGAAAACAAAAAAACAATTAAAGAACTTAGAAAAATATTAAAAAGTATTTTTTTTTTTTTTTTTTTTTATTATTATTTTTTTTTTTTTTTTTTTTTTTTAAAAAAAAAAACTGAGCAAAAGAAAAATTAACAAAGACTTTAAAAACTGAACTTAGCAGAAGTTTGTACCTTCGATGTGTGAGTTCCTTGGTAAACACCTTAGCCGCCATGAAGTTTGTCTTTTTCCCCCTTTTGGCATTATCAAAAGATTGAAAAAAACATTTTGCTATACTCCCACTAGACTACGTAGGGAATAGTGAGCTCAAATAATGCAAGGCAAAAATAAGTTAGGTACTAAATCATCAGCAAACACACACAATCATATGAAAAATACGAGCCAAGTTCCCATAGACGAAAATCAAAAGCAGGAAAGAGTAGCAAAAGTTATGAGTTACAAACTGAAATCCGAATGGAACAAGCAAAAACAAAAGAAGTAAAAGTGACAAGTTTGAAATTGCAATTATGGTGAGTAAGTAGGTTCATCAGCTGGGGTTTTGGGGTCATTGGAAGCTTCCTCCACCTCTTCAAAAGCCACCCTGTTAATCGTCTCCAATATCTCCTGAGTGCTGTGCAGTATGTTCTTCTCAGCAGCATCAACTTTGTTCTCCATCCCAGTAAAACTGGTTGCCTGAGCATCTGCCACAGCCTGCACTTGGCGTTGAAGAGAAGCCAGCTGCTTTGCCATGTCCTCCAGCTTTGTGCACACCATCTTTACCAGCTTCTCCATTTCTGCTTTCACCTGTTGAATATCAAAAACAGAAGCATTTGTTCCAGAGAAGGCAGCAAAGCCTGTAGGCTGTGATGTAGGAAAAGCTGGGGAGGGAGAGGGAGAAGTCTGTTTTGGTGAAACAGGAGGGGAAGAGGGTTTAGCTTGGTTTGTGGGAGAGGCAGGAACAGGAGATGGCTCGGAGGCAAAAGGAACTTGTGTAGGGGTGAAATCAGGGTCTGAGTGATCAGAAGAGCTAATGTCTTCAATGATCACAGGCTTTAGAGTAGAAGTAGCAGGTTTGACAATTTTCCTCTTACTCCGCCTTAGTCCTCCTGTATAAGGGAGGTCGAGACTCTCACTTTCTGAGCTAGATTCCCCCTCACTCTGAGTCTCCTCTTCTTCCACAGAAACTGCCTCCTGAGGTTCCCCCTCAGAAATTGCTTCCTCTCCTTTTTCTTCCTCTCCTTTTTCTTTATTTTCCTCTTTTTCAGACTCACTTTCCTCCTCTTCTGACTCACTTGTATCTCCCTCTACAACCTGTGTTTTCCCTTTTCCACGATTTTTCTCCTCACTTCCTCTCGTCAAGAAAGTAAGTGTCCCACTCTCAAGTTTAAGGCTCAGGCGAAGCAAAGATTGCTCCGAGAGAATGTTCTTAGGTTTAATATAAGTGGGTGACTCACTTTCAACATCAATCCCAAAAGACTTAAACAACACAGTGAGGAGAGATCCATATGGAATAGTAGATTTATTTGCATAGAAAGCCAAATGTTCAATCATCAACTTTGGAAAGTTTATTTTTATTTTCCGAGCAAGACAAAAGATGATGGTTGCATCTAGTAGGGATACTGTGCTACGTTTTTGCAAACGAGGAACAATGCCTCTCCATGTGAAATTGAACAATAATTTGTGAAGAGGGGTGAGTATGTTATGATGCGAAGTCTTGCTTTTCGGGTTTCCACCGATAAATTTAATAACCCTATTCTCATCATAATGCCCAATTTGCACAATTTGCTTGTGTTTTAGGTATGAACTATAGCCAGAGGTGGGGACTTGAAACAAGTTCCCTAAATATGCAATATCAAAATGAATGTGAGTATCTTTGACCGTAGCCGTGCAAACACCATTGTTGTGTTTGAAAGTATTTTTGAATTCAAACAAAAGCTTAGGGTAAATTGGATAGTGAGAACAATTTTGGAACAAATGCACCCATTCTTGATAATCAATTAAGGAGATGAATTCGGAGAACTTACTTGCCGTACACCAGTCATAATTGATGTGATAACCGTGAGTGTAATTCCAAGATGGAGACTTTTGAGAGCTTTGCCTCTTTCTGTCACCTCCTTTCACGGTTGTAGCCTTTCTCTTTGTCGAAGCTTGAGGGTGAACAACGGCAAGTGGGACTGGTTCAGGGGAGCCGCCAACAGAGGAAGGCTTCCGGGTTTTTGGTTGTTTCGGGGTTGAGGTTAGGTTGGTTTTCATGGTTATGAGGATGAATTGAAAGGAAGGAGAAGATGAATAGTGCGAATAGGGAGGAGAGAGAGTGAGGCCGGTTATGGAAGTTTATGGGGAGTTTAATTGATTTGATGGGTGAAGGTGGAGTGTTAAAGAAAAAAATTTAATTGGGAAGGGTGAGAAAAAGTGACGGTTTGTATGGTAAGGTAGTAGGGTAGTTTTAGGGGTAGTATGGGTTTAATAGGATGTAATAATTGCATCTTTCAAACGTATCACAATAATAAGATAGATAAAAATACGGAAGTTAAGGAGTAGTGAATATGTTAGCTCCTTATCTTACGTGAAAAAAAAAAAAATCTTTTTGTATTTTTGAATGTTATGAGGAATAGAAAAATTGATCATGAAAAAATAAGGAAGGAAAAAGATAAGAATAAAAAATAAGATAGAAATAAAAGATAAGAAAGAAAATAACAAGAAGAAAAACAGATAAAAAATGAAAAAGATAAATAAGAGCAAATTGATTGTAAATTATGATGATAATTTACGTGATCATGATACAGAGAGTAAAGAATGATGAAAAGGGAACTTGAAACAACATGGCTCAATATTTTTAACATATTAAGAGTATGTATACGTGACTTTTCAATACTTCACAAATCTTTCCCCTGGGTAATTTCAGCTGTGTTATGCACACAAGATTGAGCATAGCATCGTTAGTTACATCCGATTTTACCTTAGGGGTTCCAAACAAAAATCACTTTAGCCGTAGCATCCCCAATTCCACACGCATCTTTTCAAACTTGTCTCTGCTTAAAGGCTTAGTTAAAATGTCAGCAATTTGAAATTCAGTAGAAATAAAATCTAGCTTAATTAAGCCCTTTTCAACATTATCTTTCAAAAAGTGATGCCTTACATGTATATGCTTAACTTTAGAGTGTTGTACTGGATCTTTAGAAATGCAAATGGCACTTGTGTTATCACAATGAATAGGAACGCACTCTAAAATAATGCCATAGTCACGCAACTGTTGTTTTATCCATAGCAATTGAGAGCAGCATGCAGCAGCAGCCACATATTCTGCTTCGGCAGTGGATAGAGCAACAGTGTTTTGTTTCTTGGAACTCCAAGAGACCATGCAAGAGCCTAAGAATTGGACCATACCTGACGTGCTTTTACGATTTACCAAATCTCCTGCATAGTCAGCATCAGCATATCCTCTTAGGTCAAACGAGTCACTTTTTGGATAGAACAGACACAAGTCTTCCGTCCCTTTTAAGTATCGTAGAATCCTTTTGACGGCTGTTAGATGCGATTCCTTTGGATCCGATTGAAATCTTGCACAAAGACCTACACTAAACGAAATGTCAGGTCTGCTAGCAGTTAGATATAACAAGGAACCAATCATACCTCTGTATTTTGTTTGATCCACACGAGTTCCCTTGGGGTCTTGGTCCAACCTTGTGGTTGTTCCCATGGGAGTGTGGTTTATCTTTGTGCTTTCCATACTGTATTTTTTTAATAACTCCTTCACATATTTCTGCTGATGGATCATTATTCCTTCGTTAGTTTGCTTAATTTGGAGCCCAAGGAAGAAGTTGAGTTCCCCCATCATGCTCATCTCAAACTCACTGCTCATTAAATCAGCAAAGTACTTGCACAAGGATTCATTAGTTGCACCAAAAATAATATCATCAACATAAATTTGTACAATTAATAAATGAGTTCCTTTTGATTTTAAGAACAAAGTTTTGTCAACTTTTCCTCTTTTAAAATCATTTTGTAAAAGGAATTTTGAAAGTCTTTCATACCATGCTCTTGGAGCTTGTTTTAATCCATACAGTGCTTTATCGAGCTTAAAAACATGGTTAGGAAAGTTTGGATCCTCAAATCCAGGTGGTTGTTCAACATAGACGTCTTCCTTTAAAAAACCATTTAAAAAAGCACATTTGACGTCCATTTGATAAAGTTTAAAACCCATAAATGCAGCAAATGCAATTAAAATACGAATTGCTTCTAATCTAGCTACAGGAGCAAAAGTCTCCTCAAAATCGATACCTTCCTGCTGATTGTAGCCTTTAACAACCAATCTTGCCTTGTTCCTTACAATTGTGCCATGTTCATCTAGCTTATTCCTGTATACCCATTTGAGACCAATAACCTTTTGATTCTTTGGTTTAGGTTCAAGGTGCCACACTTTGTTTCTTTCGAATTCATTTAATTCCTCTTGCATGGCAACAATCCAATCAGCATCTTCCAAAGCTTCTTTGTGATTTCGAGGTTCCAGTGTTGATAGGAAGGCATTGAATGCACAAAAGTTTTTCAGTTGGGATCTCGTCTGAGTTCCCTTGCTTAGGTCACTTATAATTTTATCCAGGGGGTGTGACCTTTGATGTTTCCATGGCTTTGGTTGGAATGATTGAGCTGGTATAAAAGTGTTATTTTGAGTTGCTCTTTCTTCCATTTCTTCATGGTGTTCTGCTTCTGCATTTGCTTCGCCTTCTGTATTTTCTGTTTCTTCTGTATTTTGATCAGAGGCTTCAGTATTGTTTGGAACTTCAGTAGGTTCCTTATCAGCATTTTCAGTAATTCGAACAGGCTGCTTTTTGGGAGTTAATTCTTCATCTTGGTCTGTTGAACGAGTGAGACCAATTTCGAAATCTCCATCTTCATATTCCTGTACACATTCATAATTATTAGTTTCATCAAAAATCACATGTATACTTTCTTCTACACACATAGTCCTCTTATTGTAAACTCTATAAGCTTTACTATTAGATGCATATCCTAAAAAGACTGCTTCATCACTCCTTTCATCAAATTTTCCAAGATTTCTTTTATCATTATTGTGAACAAAACACTTGCATCCAAAAGCTCTTAAATGAGCAATATTAGGTTTTCTCCCTTTTAACAATTCATAAGGTGTCTTGTCCAACATTGGTCTGAGCATGGCTCGGTTGACGATATAGCATGCTGTGTTGACGGCTTCTGCCCAAAAATTCCTTGGAAGCCCACTTGCTATTAGCATTGTTCTTGCCATGTCTTCCAATGTTCGGTTCTTCCTCTCAACCACACCATTTTGTTGTGGTGTTCTTGGCGCTGAGAAATTGTGACTTATTCCCTGTTCTCTGCAAAATTCATCAAACTTGGAATTTTCGAATTCCGTACCATGGTCAGTTCTCATATGAATAAGTTGATTACCTATTGATTTTTGTGTCTTTTTCAAGAAAGTCATAAACATATCAAAAGTTTCATCTTTACTATGTAAGAATATGACCCATGTAAATCTAGAATAATCATCCACAAGAACTAAGACATATCTTTTTCCACTTCTACTTTGAATTCTAACGGGGCCACACAAATCCATATGAATGAGTTCCAATGGTTTTGTGGTGCTTACCATTTTCTTTGATTTAAATGATGATCGAACATGCTTTCCTTTGATGCAGGCTTCACAAATTTTGTCATTTAGGAATTTGATAGAAGGTAATCCGATTACCAAGTCCTTTGACCTTAATTTGTCAAGCAATGAAAGACTAGCATGTCCAAAACGTTTATGCCATAGAAGTGGATCATCCTCAATAACACTTAAACAAGATAGATTGTATTTTGGAACTTTGTTAAGGTCCACGGTATATGTGTTCCCTTTACGAGTTCCTTCCAAAACGATTTTACCAGTGTTATTGTTGATGATTTTGCATTTTTCAGAAGAAAAGCTTACAGAGTTTCCTTTATCACAAAACTGAGAAATACTGAGTAGATTATGCTTCAAACCCTTGACTAAAAATACATTGTCAATTGCATGGGAACTTGACCTTCCTACTTTGCCAACAGCAACAATGTTGCCTTTCTTATTGTCTCCAAAGGTCACTGTTCCCCCTGTATAGGCCGTCAGTGAGAGAAATCTGGATTCATCTCCTGTCATGTGCTTAGAACAACCGCTATCGAGGTACCACTGGTTGTTCCCCCTCACTGCGACCTGCAAAAGAAATTAAGGGTTAGTAGCAGGAACCCTTTCATTCATGGGTTCCTGTGTTGACACATTTAAATCAGATTTCTTCTGCCAAACATAGTTCACATTCTTATTGTACAGATTTGCTTTCTTAGTACATTCTTCACTGCGATGTTCCTTTTTACCACAAAAAGAACAAACGGTCTCACTAGGTAAGTTCACATATTTCTTTTTCTTTCCAGTGGACTTCTTCTTATGAACATAGCCTAGACCTTCTGTTCTTTTTGTCTGAGCTTCCTTTACCCACTTGGGAACACCCGTGCTTGCTGTATTTTTACTTTTTCTTGCAATTTCTAGGTCCTTTTCTAGTTTCTCATTTTTATCATTGGTTTCCTTTATCTCTTTCTTAACATGCTCTAGTTCATTATTAAACATGATTAAAGGAACTTCAGTAGACCTGCAAGAATCAATGTTAGTACACAACATTTTATATTGAGTCAATTCAATATTCAGCATGATATTCTCACTCTTGACTCTTTCAAGGGATTCTTTTAGCATAATATTTTTATCTAACAATTCAAAGAATCTGCCTTGAACATCATTTCTTAAGCTATTCAGATACTTAACATGATCTCTACAAATTCCAGTTGCCTTTTCGGCTTGCCTTAGTTTTGCACATAATTCTTTATATTCATCTAAGGTTTCTAACAATAAAGAGATTAATTTATCCTTTGAGAGAGATTTCAAATAACTAGGTTGAATGACTACCTCATCATCATGCTTTGCCATTAGACAGAGATTGGCTACTTCATCGTCTGTGTGTTCCTGTTCCTCTTCTTCGGAACTTGATTCTCCCCACGTGGAAATCATTGCTTTCCTGAAATTTGTTTTAGAAAAGTTAGGCTTGGAATTTCTGCTTTGATCAGCTTCTTTTCCCTTGCCTTTCTCAGATTCCCATAATGGACACTCTTTGATGAAGTGGTTGGTGCTTCCACATTTGTGACAAGAAGACTTGGCTTTGGGTTCCTGATTTCTTTTACTGTATCCTTTCTTCTTGTCTAAAAACTTGTTGTTACGGTAGAATTTTTTCAGCCTTCTCACCAACATTGCAGCTTCTTCTTCATCGATGTCAGACTTCTCTTCGGATTCTTCATTAGCTCTTAATGCTAGCCCTTGACTTTTGACAGTCTCCTGAGTCCGATTGTTCGACTGGATCTCGTGAGTAATGAGGGAACCCGCAAGTTGTTCCAGATTGAACTTGGTGAAGTCTTTTGATTCCTGCACCGCTGCAACCTTTGCTCTCCATCTGTCATTGTCTGGAAGACTTCTTAAGACTTTTCTGACCTGATAATTCTCTGCTTGGATAAAGATTTCCATCTTATCCTTCCAATAAGGATAAAATTTGCCATTGAAGTATGGAGGCCTTTGAATGGATGTACTCCCGAATTCCTTTTCCTCTGTGTAAGCCATTTTCCAGGAACTTACTCAACAGGGTTGCCTGCGTGTTCTGAGTTCCCGCTCTGATACCAACTGAAAGTCTAACTGGCTAATACAAGAGGGGGGGTGAATTGTATTTGAGGTGAAATCTAAAAACTTTTTGCGGAATTTAACTAAATGAAATAATGACGAGAGAAGATATAGGCTTTTCTAAATTTCCACTATGTAATCAAACTCTGTACAAGTGAAGATTCAAACCCGTTAACAAGTTCCCCAAATTAGGAACTTGTTCCCAACTCTCACAGAAGACTTCAGCAACGAAGCTTCCTTAACCTCACCTTACAAACTCACAATCCCAACCCCTAAGTACTTGAATACAATCTGTGATTACAAATACCTATTGCACTCAAGAATATATGAAGGAAAATAACTCTCTTTATGTTATTAGATGGCTACTGGAATTTTTATGCTTAAGAGTTATGTTTTTCTGAGATAGTTTGCACGAGTATTTATAGAGAAGGCTTAGTCATTAACCTCCACCATAATCACGTCCACATGTCAACAACCCACTAACAACTTGTGGAGTTATCTTGACAGATTGTGATCATGAAGAGGTTTCCTAGCCTTATCTAATTAAACCACTATCCTAACAACTTGATAACCATTAGCCGTATAAAAGATTTTCTCACAGAAAAACCACTTGCTAACTTTATCAAATATTTTATTTAAAAGATTATCAAAAGTTTGTTTAAAAAGATTTTATTTGAAAAGATAAATTTATTATTTATTAAAACAACTAGATAATTATCTTCGATAATTATCTTTATTAAAACTTTTACAAATTATCTTTTCTTTAAGAAATTATCTTTTAAAACTAACTTTTATTCCAGTAGTCTTTAACATAAGTCATTGAGTTCCTTTCCGACTTTATATTATTGAGTGCTCACAATTAAAACTAGAACGTGAGATTTGCACGAGGCTTTTTAAAGAATGCTACTCCGCATCCAAGTTCCTACTCCGGAACGAACTTTGCTTGAATCCTTTATTCACCAAAGACTCAAAACATTCATTAGTCGAGTTTGTCAATTTGTCCATCAAAACCAAAAGGCTCAACAGAAGGAATTGCCATAGAAAATTTTTTAGCTTTGGAGAGAAGAAGATATAAATCTTTCATATCATTGAAAAAAATCCACATCTAATTAGGTCAAATTCATAAGTACAAGTATTGCTAAATAGTTTCGAGTTTGTTTAATACTTCATCTAACTTGCCCTCAATATCCAAGCAAAATTGGTACGTAATCCTCGTATAGTATTAGCTTAAATTATACTATCATCCGAAGTATTAGATTCAAATCTTTTGAGCATTTTAAGATTTTTTAAAAAAAACATATTTATAAATAAATGCGAAGATTTGAGAATTCCTCGCTTTTAAACTCTTGGTCAATTGCAATTTGATTCAAGCATGCATGACTAGCATGATCTAATTCGTAGTAAAAGAGATGATTATTACAAACTCCTGCTTAATAACATAAATTATTTGGCACTAATTTACCGTCCATTGGACACTAGCCACAATCCTAATTTATTTTATTACTACCTTGATTACCAAGATTTTGTATACAAAACTTTTACCTCTAAAAGTTCAAATCAATGGAACAACATATTCAAGTGAACCAAAACCACACTAGTATGACTTAGAACCAAATACAAATAGCATGCATAAATAATTAACCATAATAACACGGTTTTGGACGGGATATCTTAATCATCATATAGGTTAATCAAACCGTAAGATCATGAATCCATCAGACATGATCAATAATTAACCACGCCTCTCATGATTGTCAATTAACGAAAGGCGGTTAAATTAAGGAAATTAATTATTGTAGTTCTTACTCGCGAATTGCCTTTTACGGTGTGAACCCGTGATTATGCATAGCGATATAGGCTTTAAGTAAGAATCAAGTACAACCTAAGTAACTTTTCTAATTAATTAATCTTTCATAAAAGAAACACATTAAAATAATATTATTGTATCAAAATTGGAATACATATGGATTATTATTATGGGAGTGCTACAAAATATACCCCACCAAAGTCAATAAAAAGATTCATGGGAAAAAGAGGGGTGCATGTGCAAGAAACGTTGGTAAACTTAGAGTTTCTCTCCTTTTGATAAGAAAAGATTGAGAAGTTTAGCTAAGCTAGGGTTTGGCATTTTTAGGTTTACATAAAAATTTATATATATTTTAATTATATTTTGGGAATGAGTTCTTAAAACTTTTACAATGGCCACTAGCTTAAAGCCAATATTATAACAAGTAAAATATGTATAGGAACAAATAATAAGCTTCCAAATCCTACTAATTATACAAAGTATATGTTGATATATATAATTGGGTTATATCCCATGCATGATCTTGTAGGGATATGTGAATTCTTTTGTCATCCCTTACAAAATCCACTTCCACCAGCCTTGCAATGCTTCACATCCAGCTTGTGGATACGTGGGTTCCAAAAGTTACGGCGGCCCCGAAAAGTCTCTATTGTGAAACTCGAGCGATTCTTAATAAATTAAACCTGTTTCAACTTTATTTCGTCATTCTCAATAATAAGTCATGCATTTTCTAAATTCTATAAGCTAAATACAAAATATTATATTATTTTTTTAACAGATTCCTTAATTTAGCATTCTGAAAAGAAAATATATGTAACATAAAATAGAGCTGTAATTCCTTTAAATAATGATATATAGTATTTTGACTCAATTATTTTAAAATGAGAAGAGTGATATTCTTTGCTTAGCTTCCATACTCTTTTTTGTTCACTTTTCTTTGTTTGGGAATAAATTGTATGTTTCCTAGAAGGCTAGCTAGAAGGGGAAAGCAACTTACATACTTCGTATAATTTAATACTTCAAAAAGCTACCCAAATTCAGTATAGTTCTTTCTTCTAGTAAAATTCCATGCATACCTGAGAATATTTAGGAAAAGCAAACTTGTGATTTTGTAAATATTTATGTTTGAGTTTAATTGTTTCTTCAATCAACTAAGATATATTGCTAGTTTGACTTCTACTGTTCAACAATTTGGTACAAAATTATAACAAAAAAGGTTTGAGATCGTATTGATAAATGGATTTTTGATGCAGAAAAACATGCATGTAATGATGTAACGTAAAAATGACTTGATTTCAAACTCTGGATTCTACTCCTAAAAGTTTAACTAACAAAATTAAGCTTATAATAATTGATTCAAACTATTTATATATTATGAAGTTATGTACACGTTAATAAGTTCAAATAACATAGAAAAACACGAGGAAAATCTAGTAAAGAGACGTGCACCCCCTTTTATACATAACAAATACTTATGTTTTATAACTAGCATATATTACTGATAATTACTAGAATGATTATGCGACTAGAGGCATTTTTATTGGTTTACTTATGGTAACTTGTTGCTGGTTCAAAATGCTTTTGTTAAAAATAAATATATTTTGCTAACTTTACATCTTCGAGGGTTTTCTCTTGTATCCAACATCAATATTTTATTAGTATAACTGATTTTTAATTTTAAATAATTTTTTTGAAACATTAAAATTTATTTCCCTAATCAAATTAATTTACGGTTTTTTTTTTAAAAAAAAAAGGTAAGATACAATGGGAGATTAATCAAATTGATTTACTTAATAATACCAGTTCTTGGTGATACGATAATTGAAATTGATTTTTACTTGAAGTAACTTCTAATTTGAAGAGAATATTGTTTATATTATGATTAATAATAATAATAATAATAAATAATAAAAACAAATGAATACCAAAAGTTAATGTGAGCAACTATTATATTGAGATCGTATATTACTTTTGGTTGGATTGAATCATCCCAATAACGTAGAAATCTCTCCTAATTTTGGTGTGTATTTAAGAAAGTACAAAGTAAGATATGAACACAGCTTTCAAATACTACCTTTACAAATATTTAAGCTTAAAATAGATGATTAACTACAAATGCTCTATCAATCTAGCAAAAATCCACCTTAAAAGCACCAAACTAAAATTATAAATCAAAAAGTTATAAACACTATTACATGTACATACTACATACCCTTAAAGCTTATAAAAATGTTCTTTATTTCGCTATCCACCTTTCAGCCTTTCTACATCTTCATTTGCTTAGCACAAAAAGGAAACTTTTACGCATCGAGTTAAACCGATAATAATTTAGTGTAAGATTGAGGAGATATATTTTAGTGCTATTCGTAATTTTTTTTAGTAATTCAGGGTAACTTTATTTCGAAAATTGAATTTTAAAAATTAGTTTAATACTTAGCTTGTAATATTGTAATAAATAATTGTAAAATTGTCTCATGTAATTTGTCGAATTAAGAATATTAAAGATACTACATGCATAAAGGTGATTTAGCCACTCAAGATTATTCTTCGAATCACTCCTACTTGCATTGCTATTGTGGAAATACTACTTAAAACTATGATCGAACATCTTAATAATCATTAAAATCATGATCATCTCATGTAATATTATTATTAATATTATCGCGGCACCGCTAATCTCATTCACAAGATACCTATAAATCAACTTTATGGTAGAACGAAGTTGGCAAAGCTAAAAAAGGCCTTTTGTAGCTATATTGCAACCAGTTATATTTTTAATTATAATAATTTTGCATATTTAATTTCTTCATCAAACTTTTTCTTTAACGCGTGACACCACCTAATTATAGATTTTTATGCCACTTTTTACACTAATTAATTAATAAGTCTCATAAAATTATAGGTACTTTTTTTTTTTTTTTAAGACAATAAAATTATAGGTACTTGATTGACTACAACTACGCATTTGCTTAATTGTAGTAATATATCTTTCCAAAAAAAAAAATGTAGTTATATATACCAAGTACAAAATTAGCCACGTAAAAGCTTAAATTGGCCACGTTAAGAAACAAAACCCTTATAGGTTTGTAGCTTTATACCAAATACAATGTGTCTTGGATCATAATAAAACACATGTTGTTTAAGATAACCTCTCTGTCCCTATATAATAGATTATAGACTACATTCAACTACAATTTGTGTTTATAGATTTGATCTAAGACACCTACAATATTATGACATATCATAAAAGACAATACATGAAATTATAAAATCTAAATTATTTACAAGTAGTAAGGGTGATGGATAATTTTGCGATGACCTGAAAACTCTATAATAAAAACATGTGTGATTTTTTTATTTGAGGATGAGGCGAGTACTTTATTTTTAGAAAGTGAAAGGGTATATTAAGATTGGTAACACTTTACTTAATTGAATAACAGTATTTATAAAGTATATACTAAAATAAAAGTGTCCAGAAGAATAAAATCTTATCGATCAGAATTTGTCCATTTCAAGTATATCCTTTCTTCGTCATCGTTCAATTTATTTGGTAGTACGGTTCATCCCCTCTTCTTCTTCTTCTTAGTTCTTATTATTCTTTTTAAAGAAGAATTATGTACCACAAAATTAAACATGTAATTTTATATTCAGCCTCAAAGTCCTCGAAGTTCGGTGGAATCTTCTAGCCAGAAATTAGCCCCATACACCTTTATATATACATGGCTGTTCACAACCATCTAAAAGTAGAATTACTTGGAGGAGTATAAAGTTCTATTTTTTTTTTTTCCTTTTTGCTTGTCTCATTTGAAAATTTCAATTTAAAAAGAGAAGTTTAATAAATCTTAAATTCGTCTTAATATTTTGTTTTTAAATTTCAACTTTTAAAATTATTTGATATGCCTGGTTCGTAAAAAAAATTAATTAATACTCAATATATACTCGTACAATATAAGCCATTAAGATGTATGTGCAAAAACACAAATGAGACAAACAAAAAGAAAGAAAGAAACTTTAATAGATTTAGGATTTAAATTAGTTATCAAATCTTATGATCGTGTACTCCATAATTAAATGATTAAAATTGATATATAATTTATTGATTGTTAAAACTTTCTTACAAACTTACAAATTTAAGTTAGAGTAGTATAAAGTTAATTGTTTTTTCAATTTTTAGGTAATGAGAACAAATTATTAACTTGGGTAACATATTTATGGTTTTAAGCTTAGTGGCCTTGAAATAAATTTATTAGTCTTGAACACTTAACTTTCTTATTTGAACAATTTATTTTATTTTATTTATTTATTTATTTATTTTGAAAAGAAAAGAAAAGATGACAATAAATTGAGCATAACAATCTTTTTTTTTAAAAAAAAAAAAAAAAAGTTGAAAGAGGGAAGGTTGAGCAGAACAAAAGTCTTTAAATATGTTGCAACAAGCTTTTATGGAATAGATGAATAATCATAGATACTAAGATATATGATAAATTAAAAGGGACAAAATTGTCCTGAAATTCTCCTTGGCTAATCCACCTATGTATGGCCTCTACTCAATTCATGCTGATCTATCCAACTTTTATATATAGTCCTCAATTGAGCACACAAAATAACTAATAAAATCACACAGATCATCAACAATAAAATAATACTAAAACAGACACTAGGAATGATACGTGTCACTTTATGGTGCTGTATTTTCCCTCCAAAATTGTTTTCTCCATTTTATTTTTATTTTTTTACTTTTTATTGTAAATATACTTTATATATTCAGCAAATCATTTGATTGTGATTCACTTTCCTAATAAAAATATATATATTTGTGATTCACATATTTTCCATATTATTATTATTATTATTATTATTATTATTATTATTATTATTATTATTATTATTATTATTATCTCAAAAACAGACAAAGTCATACAACCTACAATAAATTAGTGGGAAGCAGAGAAATAATCTGGGCCCCCACTCCTCTAGCTATAGCAAAGCCTACCCTAGTGAAGATATGAGCTGCAGCACGAGCTCCAATGTCTTGCGTCGTCGAGAACCTCAGAACCCGTTTCAGCAACACAACAACCTCCTTCTCTAATTCCCCAAGCGAAGAAAAGGAGAAGGGAATGAATGAAACCATATCCAATCAGCCGACAACTAGCTTCATATTTCACCCGCTTTCGATGAGCCGCATCAGCCACAACCTGTCCAGGAACAAAGTCAGATATTATTATTATTATTATTATTATTATTATTATTATTATTATTATTATTATTATTATTATTATTATTCAATTCAATCTATAACGTAATATTAAAACAGACACTAGGAAGAAACCGACTCTAGAAATAACACGTGTCACAATTTGGTACTGTTTTTTGCTCTAAGTTTTTTTCCACGGAGGCATCAACTACTTATTGTAAAATATACTAAAAATATTCACCAAATCATTCACTTACTTAAACAAAATATATATTTGTGATTCACATATTTTCCATAAAATACTATTTTAACGTCTATTACTTTGTATATATATGGAGTATATATTATTTCCTAATCCTTATGCAGTATTTTATTCTTTCAAATCTTCAATATATTATATATGCAGTAATTTTGTAACCAAAAAAAAAATAAAAAAAATTATGCGTTTTAGAAATAATTTATTCATACTTGATTATTACTATTACTATTACTATTACTATTATTTCCTAAGCCTTCTTTTGTTATTCATATATTCTCTATTTAGAAATTTCAAAATGTTTTATTTTCTTTTTACGAAATGGCTTCCTAATAGCATATATTTTTTTTTCTTTTTATAATGTCAATCTTATTTGATTTATTTTTAATTTTTAGTTATTTATGTACATCAAAAGCACGACAAATTAGATATGTTTTCCACTATCCTAAATTGTATCAAGTACACTGTAGTAACTATTTATATTACAATCTCATAGTGTTTAATATACAATTTTAAAATACTTAATTATTTAGTTAATAAAAAGAAAAACGATATCAATTTATCATTAAAATTTTAAACTTATTTGTCTAATTACTCTGTCGTCATTATATTTCATGTTTCATTTCATTATATACATATTATAAAAAAAATTATAAAAAAAATACTTTGGTTATATATTTTGTCCACATGCATTATAGAAAATATTTTATTTTTGTTTATTAAAAATTTTGTATTGAATTATAAACAATAGTGAAATTAATTATCGTGCATGGCACGGGACCTAATCTAATACTATATAATTTAGCATCACATCTACTAGCATTCTAGCAACATGAACTAACTGTATGCCACGGTGCAATATCTACCCTAAACTCCTAATTATCCATTAAGTGATCCATAAACTGGGTTGGACGACTTAATTTGGATTCTTTTATTAACCCGGACTAGAATCTCTTAGATATCAACTTGGCCCAAGTTAACAGATTAGACAATTTAAAAGAGTGCTGGGTAAAGCGTAAGAGAATTCTCTTTCCAAAATTGCCCTAATGAAAATTGAGCCTTCAAACTGATGATTGACAGGTACCCTCCTTTTTATTAGGCCAAACTTTGCTGATTGATAACTATGTAACTACTAACTAAAATGTGATTTTTAAGCATTTCATCAGCTTGTTCCCTGAACCAGACAAATTCAAACAAATGTGCTATTTTATCTTAGAACATAGCATAGGGATTAGGGAAGTTGACATTTATATGTGTCCGCTCCTATATTGATAGTTCGATACTAAGAAAATGCATGACAAAGTTATACATTGACTTGTGTACTAATTAATATTGACTTAATTAAATTAAGATTTCCATCTCAACTTTTTTTTCTTTGATGGATTGCTGTGAAATTTGTTTCACCCTCTACAAAGGTATGTAAGGTCGCAAAATTATCAATTTTTTTTAATATTGTCCGATAAATTAGATGAAAATCATCTTCATAATAGCTATACAAATCTTTAAATATTATCTCTAGCTTCAAACACTCTTTATAGTCTAGCAATGTATGTAAGAAGTATTTCACGGTAAAGATCTACTCGACGATCGGAATTTATATAAGGGAATTCCCTATTTATTATATTCAATATGTTATGTATTTTTGTAGATGTCATATGACTTTTTGCTTGGTCGATCATCAATTTGTTGCTCTATGCTTTGCATTGTTCAATTTCATTCTTATTATTCATGATAAATTTACGTAATGTCCATCGATATTACGACGTATTAATGTTTAGTTATGATTATAATTTCCTCCTTAGACTATAGATTTGCATATATCATTACCCCTTTTTAATAGCTATTTATAATACCTCTCTATATGTATATAATTTTATAGGAAAATTATTAAGAAGTGGAGAAACTTTGAAATATTAAAATATTGATAATTTTATATGTCGTTTAGTGGAATTATTGTGATGGTCTTATTACTTACTAAGGCCTTGTTCTTTTGGGCTTCAGACCAGAGCAGAGCAGATTTCAGCAGAGTAGCGTAGAGCAGATTTCAGCATTATTATTATTATTATTATTATTATTATTATTATTATTATTATTAAAAATAACAAAAATCTACAAAGTCAAACGATTTACAAGAAATTAGTGGGGAGCCGAGATACAATTTGGGCCCCCACCCCTCTAACTATAGCGAACCCAATCCTGTTGAAGATTATTATTATTATTATTATTATTATTATTGTTGTTGTTGTTGTTGTTGTTGTTGTTGTTGTTGTTGTTGTTGTTGTTGTTGTTGTTGTTGTTGTTGTTGTTGTTGTTGTTGTTGTTGTTGTTATTATTATTATTATTATTATCTCAAAAACAGACATAGTCATACAACCTACAATAAATTAGTGGGAAGCCGAGATACAATCTGGGTCCCCACTCCTCTAGCTATAGCAAAGCCTACCCTAGTGAAGATAATTGCTGTTGTTGTTGTTGTCGTTTTTTAGACTTTTTACTCTTTTTATAACATTAGAAAATGTGTTAAATAGTATAAAATTTTAATTATTATTATTATCTATAAATATTAGTTGTTATTATTAAATATTAATAATAATAATTATTATTTTTAAACAGAGTAGAGCAGAGCAGAACAAGACATAGTAGATTTCAGCAGAACAGAGCAGGACAGAGCAGAATAAAATAGCTCAAAAGAACAGGGCCTATAAGTGGTCTAACATAATCCTAAGTGGTCAACCACTACCTAGTAATATGCTAGTATATGAAAATCTAACCAAGCTTAATAAAATAAGCAAAGTTAGGTTCAATTAATCATTTATGAGGTGATCATCAAACAAAGATTAATCATTTGAAAGGGCCCATAAGATTGTATATATTTTTGTTTTTAATTATTTTGGTTAGTAAGTATGTAGTAGGAAGATATTCTATGAGAAGCTTTTAGTTTCTCACTCCTCCATTTATAACATTATAATATATGCTTTCATTTCCTCAAAATAAATTTATAATATATTGTTTTTTACTCATTGCTTGGCCCTATCTATTACACTAGCCACAAATTGGTCAAACAATCATTCTTTGTAAAACAAATAAAATTAGGTGATAATCTTGATGATTTCTCCATAATCCAACGACTCTATTTCTCTAAATGATTGTTAATGTTAGCGCCGCTTATTTTCAACCGTTTATCCACTAGCTTGATAATTAAATCACATGGCATGATCTAAGGAAGCTAGAGAAAGAACCTCAGAAGAAAAATATATGATTTTTTGTAAAAAAATTTTTTTTTGCAGAATTATTGAAAATATTTGAAAATCTACTTAGCATAAAGAAGATATAAGAATATAATTAGTACCCATTAAATGATTATGGGAGATCTTCACTTTTTGAGTAACACCTACTTCCATATTATTAGCCTATTTCTTGAGACTCGATAAATATATTGTAATAAATGATTAAATGATTTATTTTCTTTTTTGAAATATATAATTGATTTAATCATTTCATCATGCCTAGAATAATTTTTTCCATCTTTGATGGACCATAAATTGATCATGTGATAACATGAAGGTATATGTTTTTTTAATTTTACAATTTTTTTTATTTTTATTTTTTTTATCAATGTAGGGAATTGAATGACTCAATGATCAATGTGTAGACGAAATTCGATAATAAATATTAAGTGTCATTTCAGTACGTACTTTAACCAATTAAACTTATTAACATTCACTTATATAACAAAGAAGTATACATTTTGCTAAATATTTTTCTTTTACACTATGTAGATCATGATTATAATTTTTCTAACGTGGATTGCTGATGGTCAACTTGGAGTTGAACTTATTATGAATGAATAAAGTTTTGTATTTAAAAATAAAAAACTTGGCAAATTATTAGCAAAATTTCTCAAGTCCTCATAAACATGCCTAGTTTAATGAAATTGTCAGAAAAGATTTGTGTTAGATACCCTTGCCCCTAAAAAAAATAATTGTAACAGAAATATACAAATCTATGTGAATAATATGGTTCTTAATTATGGTTTACTTATTAGACAAAAATTATTTAGTTCAAAATTGGATTGGATGTATTATTATTAAGCACGTCTAAGATGGACGCAATATATGCGGAGACTTGAGAGGTTTGAATGTTGACGTCAAGCATGCATGGTCGGTTGGTCAATATAAACTCTCTCCATCAACACTCGGCGCAGTTTAGAATCTTTAGATCGGCAAGTCAGCGTTTACAACGTAAACATCATTAGTTTTAAGACTATTTCATAGATTATCTATCAAGTTCAAAGCTAATCAAACAACAAATTATGTTAGTTATATAGCCTTTATAAGCGAATGTATGCAAACTCAATTACCGAGACATCAATCCAATTGTTGATTAAAAAATTTATTTGTAATTATACATTTTGTGATAGAGTATATAAATCGATCGTGGACTTCAAACATCAGCTTAAACTTATAATTTAGAGATGATGAGTTTTCCCTATGATTGTATCACCAATTGGTTTAAGTATGGAATCTCATCTAAGCTTATAAGTGGATCGAACCAAGTCTCGTTCATTTTCTTGATCTATCCATATTGCAAAGCTCACATGTAAACCTGTCAATTTTCGACCCGACCCGCAAACTCAATCCGTTTTTGTGGGTCTTGAACAAATTTTTTTGACCCGTAACCCGATTTAACCCGAACTTGTTTGACCCGCAAATTTGTGGGTCAAACCCGACCCGAACCCGAACCCTACCTGTCGACATGATTTTATGGTTTTTTTTTTTAAATAAAAACATTTATTTGAAAATTAATATTAGTTTATTGATTAAGTTTGACGTTTGTCTACCCTCGGACATTCATTTCATCTTATTCTCATTTATCTATCTCATATAACTCTTGCTCAAATCCACACCAATCACCTCTTACCCCAATTATCGACCCAGACTAATTGCATCCGCATAACCCGCATCACCGTCATGCCACCGATCGATTAACAGGTCTACTGATATTAATGTCAAAAGAGATATTATACTGCACATATATAATAATATTGGCCTCCTCCTTAAATTTGGATGTTTAAAAGTTTTATTTTTAATTTTATTATCATTTTTTATTAGTTAGAAATTAATGTGCTTTGGTGAAATGGTGACGATTTAAATTATGTAGTATATAATGCCTAAAAATAATATGGTGAAAATGTTGGATTAAAAAATTGGGAAAAAAATAGCAAAGTAAGCTTGAAAAATCAGAAATTAATAAAAATTAGCCAAAAAAATTAAATAAAAAATTGTTCTAAACCCGTTGGGTTGACCCAAACCCGAAACTTTGGGTTAGGGTTGAGCATTTCTCGACCCTTGACCCGAAGTGACCCGATCCGAAATGACCCGTGACCCGGAGCAAACCGACCCGAACCCGACCTGACCGACCCGATTGACAGGTCTACTCACATGTAAGGAGGAGTGTTTAAAAATAACTTAAAATTGAATTGAAACTAGTTATCCACATAATATTGAAGAAATAAAAGGAGAATGACTAACATATAATATTGTTGATTGGTTTATTCCACTTATCTCCAATATCTAAATCCTGAACTTATCTCAACTTATTTTGATGTAAACAATAAAAGAACTAATCAAAGCTTAACTGGACTTATTATGCTTTCTTAATATCCAAATGTATTTCTTCTGAAATATTAGTGAAAATATGATGAAAAAAAAGGCCCAAGAAATCTCGCATATACTTTTCGAAATGTCGGATTACTAATTTAGGATTTTGTTTAAAAATTAGCAATATTCAATTAAAGATTTTAAGGGTGAAATGTGATTTAGATATCGCACAAAATGTGAATGGTAAGATCTTCAAACAATAGAGTCAGTAGTGCAGTACCACTGTTTGATTTCGATCATTCTACCCTAAATTGCTAACCAACCTTTCAACAACCATATCTTATGTCGTCTACGTGGCATGCAATCGATTAATTGCAATTGATCAACTTTCAAATGTAATTAATAATCAACCTTATGTACATCACATGATATGAATTAACAAGGCCTTTTACATTAAATTATTTAATTTACAGAAAAATTTGTACTAAAATTCAATTATAGGACCAATTTATGAGTTGGATTTGATTAAATTGAGGCATTGACATGAAGAAAGAATGTGGGTGACCTCAATTTTTCTTAAAGTGTACTCCTTCCCTTCTTTATTGGACCACTCTCCTTCTCTAACGGCAACATTGCTTAATACTAATTGGGTCGGTAAAACAGTTTCTAATGTACTCTTTTATATATTAAAATACCAATTTATATAGTAAATTATACAAATTATTACTAATAAATTAATCTAAGGTTCATATTATTAGATTAGAGGCATTGCACCTGGCACAATCTTTGGCTTGCATATGGCATAAACCTTAATTAATTAATTTTTATAATGTTATATTTAAGTTTTAATATTAAAATTAAATCCCTCTATTTCCTAGGTGCCGCCCCCCTTCACTATTCTCTAACAAACAAGTACTTTGGGTTTAGTTCCAAAATAGTGGGGTTATCTTGTTTAATGAGCTAAAGCATAAGAATTGTGAATGAAGATTAATTATTTAATTAGCTTATAATATATCATCATTTCATCAATGTCCACATTAATGAATGTAACACAATCCATGTTTTGCTAGTGAATTTAATAACAAGATACAATGGTATATACTTGTCTTTGTGAGTGAATCTTAGCTTAGCTTCATTCTTCAACACCACCAAGCACAATGTTAAAGTTTACATTGAAATTTGTTCTCCTTTAAGGTTTTTCCAACCAAATAGCATCCTTCACTTTCTATGTGCTAAGTTATTTGTTTTCAACTTCAACTCATTTTGTTTTGCTTGATTCGATTGTCTATAATAACACAATTATCATCTATAGAATATATATAGCACCTTAACGTCCTTACTATATTAAGAAGTACCTTTGTCTAAAAATAATAATAAAAGAGTTATAACGAGGTTAGGATCTCCACTTTTTAAGAGTCAACTAACCCTAAAGCATTAGATTTAAGAACAAAAAAATAAACAAAAAGTAATACGACGGCTACATCTGGTAGTAAACATATGAGAGAATACTAGGTGGTCTACCTTAGCTACCTAGTCAGTTGTTCGATTAATTTCCAAATCAATATGATGATTTTCTTAATGATCAAAGTATAGAAGGAGATATATATAACAACAATCACCTTGTATATAATGCTGTGAACCATATTTGTTAAAGCAAGGCAGTGGTTTCGAGCAAGGGCCTCCTCAAGATTTTAGGTTTAGGAGGAACATATACTTCAATTAATAGACTAACCGATATTACATACTAAAAAGTACTCTCTCCATTCCGCTTTATTATTAGGAAAAATTGTCAAGAATAATACGACGTTTCACCAGTCTTCCAAAAATTAAACGAACTTTTGATTATTCAAGAATAAAATGACCTTTAACACACATCTTTCATAAATAGAATTAAAAAACCGGTAGCTTATATTACAGGTTACATTAGACACATGTCGCGTTATAATATGTTAAGATTATATTTTACATTTAATTTTAACATTTTTATTTTACTAATAATGATTTTAATTTTATTAAAAAAATACCTTAAATTATTAAAAAAAAAAAACCAACTGCTTCTTCACGTTTAGCAGACCCCCCCCCCCTTGGCCCCCGCCACCTCAAATCCACTCTGAATCGAACGGGATGCAGCTAGTGGTGGTGATTTTTTATGGGGGTGGTTGGGTTGTTAATATGTTTAACCCATTAAACAGGTTACCAACCAGTTACACCCCATTTATGGAAGATCAGTGTCAAAGGTCTAAGGAGATTCGAACACTCAACCTCTAAGGAGATTTGAACACCCAACCTCTTGTAGGAAAGATGATTATTTAACCATCTAAGCCAATTGGCAACCATGTTATAAATCTGAAATTAAATATATATAATTAAAATTCACAAGGACCAATTAAAAAGGAAAAGAAAAAACTAAAAATACTAAATACATATAATCACAAAGTTTAATTAAATTAGCAACCCGGTACAACACCCGGGCCACTCACTAGTGTTTATTTGATACTCACTCCGTCCCAAATTACTCGCAACATTTTGAACTTTTGTACTATTCACACATCTCATTTTGACCATCTTTCTAGCTATTATATGAAAATGAATGTAATCATGTAAGATGTTGTTGGGTCTCTTTTAATGTATAGTTTCTTAATATAAACTTTTTTCACTACTAGAAAACAGCCAATCAACGACGGAAGAAATCCGTCGGAAAACCCTGAAATTCCATCGAAAATGCCCATTTTCGACGGAAATCCGTCGGAAGGCATCGTCGCAATACCTTTTGTAGGAATTTCGAGGGAAATTCCGTCGGAAAGGTCCTTTCCGACAGATTTTGTTCTGTCGGAGTCAGGTTTGACTTGATTGGAAAGTCCGTCGCAAGATTCCGACGGATCTTTTCCGTCGGTATGAGTTACCTTCCGACGGAAATTTTCGTCGGAATCTACTTACTTTCGACAGAAATTTTTGTCGGAAAAGTCAATAAAAAAAAAGCCCCACCCAGACCCACCCCCGCCACCAGCCCACCACCACCCACCCCCCCCCCCCCACCCAGATCCCCCACAGACCCCCCAGCAGCCCCCCACCCAGACCCCCCACACACCCAAACCACCACCCACAGACCCCCAAACACAGACCCCCCAACAGCCCCCCACACAGACCCCCCAGCAGACCCCCTACCACCTTAACCCGCCTCTCCACCTCCCTAACTTAACCCACCTCACCATACCCACCTCCCTGAAACCACCACCTCGAAACCCACCTCCCCGAATCCTCCCCGAAACCCAGAAACCACCACCTCCCCGAAACCCACCGAAACCACCCTAAAACCCACCTCCCACCACCTCCCCAAACCCACCAGCCACCTCAACGAAACCACCCAAAACAACCCCGAAACCACCCAAAAAAATAAAAAAAAAGCCATAATTCAACAACACCATAATTCAAAAAAGTCAGAAAAATAAACAAGTTAATTAAGAAGAAAAAAAAAAACACATACCTTAATTTTGACAAAAAAAACCATCGAAATTGGGTTTTCAAGGTCAAATTCGACCATGAAAACTCTAGATCTAGAGTTTTCATGGTCGAATTTGACATGAAAACCTTGATTTTCTTGAAAATCTTGTATTTATTTTGAATTGAAACCCAAATAACCCAAACTAAAAATGAAAACAAAGAGGGGAAGAGGAAAGAGAAAGAGGGGAAGAGGAAAGGAAGGAGAGGAAGGAGAAGGGCGTCGCCGCCATAGAAGGAGAAGGAAGGTGAAAGAAGGAGAAGGAAAGGAAGGAGAAAGAGGGGAAGAGGAAAGAAGAGAGGAGAGAGAAAGAGAAAAGAGGCGTGAAGGGGGTAAGAGTAGGGTTTGCACTTTAAAAACCGTTTTTTTTTTTTCGTCGGAATGGTATATAATTCTGTTGGATAATCTAAATTCGTCGGAAATTTCCGACGGAACTTAAATTCCTCGGAAATCGCGTATTTTCCGACGGATTTTCGTGTTCGTCGGAACGCGTCCGTCGTAAATTGCCCTATTTCTAGTAGTGTTTATAGCTTTTATAAATTAAATATATAATAAAAGATATCAACGGTCAAACATGTACATCAGTAAGCGTGTTCAGTCAAAATATTGCAACTATTCTAGGATAGAGCGAGGGAGTAAGTTGTTACTAGGATTTATTTTCAAAGGAAAATTGACGTGATAGAATTGAAGATAATAAATAATCTTTTAATTAGTTGAATGAGAGGAAAGTGAGATCTTAACAACTTTTGGCCGTACTGTGGGAAGTAAAATGTAATTTATTTATTTATTTTCTTTTTGTGGGTGTCTATGTCATAACAAGAAGTGTGACAATTAAATTGAGATGTGCATAAATAGAAATTTTTAGAATTAAATGGGTCGGGAAAGAAATGTTATATATATATACATATATATACAAATAAAAATATTTGTAACCTAAAAATTATCGTATCCCCTTTACTAAAAATTACAAATAGGAAGTTTATCTTAGCAATTTATATAATAATTATATATAGCTCTAGGAGCTACATATATCATCACTTTTATTAATAAAATTCTAGATTCTCTTAGGTAGGGTATTATGCAACAACAAACCTGCTCAAATGAGAAATGAGACTTTAATTTAGAGACTAAAATTTATAGAAATGTCACGTTTTCTTAAGTGATGAGGGATGACTGAGGAAGTAATCAATTTTGTGGTTGCTTGATTAGAAGCAAATAATCTTAATTAGATGCACATCAGCACATGATAGAATCATGTGTTACGCATTACCGTGGGCGTAAATTGATAATTGCGGTTGATTAGTGATTTGCAACTGTCCATGCATACTTTTATTATTACTGCTGATAACAAATTAACAAGTCTTCACTGCGCAATTAATCTAATTAATACTCCTTCCATGTGACTAATCTTTGACTAATTAACGGCTTCCATTCTCGCTTAATTATACTTTCTAAAAAAAGGAAGTCAATTCATTCACATAAAGTGGGTGGCTTATCTCTTATTACAAGTGAAATTGACCCATATACTATACTTGATTAATCTATAGTGCTATAAGTCAACCTATACACTTTTCTAAATTAAAATGTAAGTGGGTCCCAAAAGTCCCAAATTAGAGTTGAATTAGTCAACTTTACAAAATGCAACTTTATGACAAAAAAATCTTTTTAAGCATGAAATACAACGTTAACTAAAACACACTAAATATAAGTAATTTAAGTAAATAATTAAAAATGAATTAACTCAAACACACCAATTCAGGGATGTAGGGTAGAGACATGCGCAAACAAGCTTTAACTTGGCTAAGCAATTTCACGAATGCGCAAACTTTTCTTCCCCGACAATCTTTATAACTTGACGTTGTTGAATTGGAATATGCCTTGAATTGATGTTTTAGAATAGTGAACGATAGTTCCCTAGGTAGCTTAGAGTGGTACGTCAGCAAGGAAGATGCGACGAGGAGGTGAGCTATTCTAGTGAGCTATAGCTCATGCATCATCGTGGCTTGAGCGAACTATAGCTCGTCCCTACAAAGTCTATGCGACACGGTTGAGCTAGTTGTCGAGCTATAGCTCGACAGTCTGGTCAAGGTGAAATGGTTTCTTAATATTAGTTTTCTCCACATGACGGCTATTTGAGATTTACTTAGAGAGTTTTATTAGGGTTTTGATCCCTTATGTTATAAAAGGATCCTTTAGGTGATAAATTAGATTACACCTTTTGAGCCACTAAGATTTTAGATTTAGGACTCCTAGCTAGCTTGTAAGATTTAGGAATCCCCCACCTTTGGATGTAGGTCTAATTTGACCGAACCATATATGTAAATCCTTGTGTTCTTTGTTTTTCTTCTTTATTGCTTTTCTAATTCTTATTTTTCATTGACCTGTTCTGCATTAGTCAAACACAACGCCACCCGATTTTCTAACAAACACTTATGAAGTTCATTTGCCCAAATATGAACTAGTAAAAATAGGTGAGGGTGAACAAATTTTAAATCGTGTCACTTAGTTCTTTGTTTTTTTCATGATTCTTAATCATATAAATACTACGGAGTACTCCACACATCCTTTAACCTCTACATCCCCAAAGTCCAAATGACGTTAACATGAGAAATACCCTTAGCAACCATAAGCATGTTACACTAGGAATGTTCAAAGAACTTACCTTATTGTAAACAATTTACCCTTAAGCTGCACACAACACTATTGAAGCATAATCATCGCAAATAATACATGTGAGTGTCTCACATCACGGATAAAATAAGAAAGTGTTAGAGGACCAATTCAGCCCAAAGTTTAAGTTTATGGTTAAGGCTCAAGAATATGTTTTAAACTAAAAAAAGAGTTTAACACTTTATATTGTAAGCCTAAGGGGTTATATTACTATAAATCATATATTGTGACAAAACCTTCTTTAATTGTTCTTGTAAAATGGACACTCTCTCTTGATGACGGGTATAGTGCAGCCGGCTCAATCCGTGTTTAACAAAGACCTAAAATAGCTTTTGTCAAATATATTAGCTTATCTCCAATCAATAAAATAAGCCTAAATAATCAACCTTACCGGCTACAATTTTACATCACCATTTCTTATAGAAAACGCATCTAACTAACTTTGCAACTAACTAAACTAACTGTAAAACCTTAATTAATTTCAAAGTGTATATTATTTTATACTAATTAATAATATGGCAGAACAATCTTCAACTAGGGGAACAATTAGAACCTGGTAACTACTGATTGATGCTCTGATGATGTTCTAATTTTTGTCAATTAAAAATTAAAGAAATTTAATTTGACCAACGATTAAAAATTATAATTATGCATATATTGAGAGATTTAGAAACACATGAGACCACATGGATTGGATAATTATTATAAAAATTTATAAGGTTAGGAACTTTGAGAGGGAACGTAATATTAAGACGACTTTGTATATAATACAAATTGTTAATTAACCTTGAATTAAATTTCTTAAATATAACTATCAAACTAACCATATATTAATTTAAATTAATAACCATCATACTAACAATATTCTTGTAGTATATTTATGAATTATGTTATTGCAATTCTTAGCTACGTATTGTCAATAATTTGGTGTTGTACCTACCCACTTATGGTGTGTTTGGATAAAGAAATGGGAAAGAAACGGGAGAGAAGAAAGATGAGTTTTCCTTCCAAATCTCTACATTATTGGAGAGTTTAGTTTCGTACAATTTAATCCCCCCATTTCTCTCCCCTCTAATTCCTTTCCTTCTTTATTTGTTATACAAATGAAAGATAATCCATCCCTCCATTTCTCTTCCCTTCTTTTCTCTCCATTTCCTTCAATCCAAACAAAGTGTTAGTGTTTCTTCTCAAGAGACAGGTACTAAATATCATTATCATACTTTTTTTTTTCTTTTTTTTTTTTTTTGAGGGAATATCATAATCTTACTTAACATAAAATAAAATCTAGAAATAGTTTTATTGTCTTTATTCGACATTTGGCAATTATATATATAAAAAAGCTAGTATTGATTTTTCTTATGAAATTTACATTTTTAATAATTTAAATTCTATCACGGCAGGCCAATTGTCGCAGTCTAAGTGTTTTGACATGTAATATGTGCGACGCTCTCTTATCTATTGGCAACAAGGGCGCAAGTCAAGTGTAGAAAGGGCTAGTGAACACAAAGCAGCACAAGCCCTTCCCGCAGTCTAGGTATCGAAGAGCTTTTGAGCACGAAGCAACACAAATGAGTATCGAGTTAGAAGACACTCCTGCCTATTGACGACAAGAATCACAAGATCACAAGAGTACGTATAATCACAATTCCTCCACGATTGCACCCCTTGAGAGAGAGAGAAGGGTCCTCTAACTTCGATTTGTAACTCTATCTTTCAAAAATTGTTACATAATAATTGGTGATACAATATCATCAATGTAATCATTTGTTCCCAGAAATACTATATTGTATATACATGGCATACACTTGACCATATATAAACTAAAAGAGTGATTAGTTGCAATAATAAATTAATAAGGAAATTTGAAGGTAGTTTGACTTGGTAAACCAATAATTTAAAGTAACAAGTTGTTACTAGAAATGTCAGTGACTGATCAGAAGAACATATGCAGGCTTATCATCGATCTCATTTAATTGGATGAACACTACAAAATATGCATGAATTAGGACAACAATACGTTATTTTCTTGTCTCATGCATGCATTTGATTAATGCTTAATATTTGATTTGCATTCTAATTACTTCAATTAATGTCATTGATTTATATTAACAGAAGACTTGGAGAAACAATAACATGCATTTTTACAAAAATAATAGGTCAGAAGTACATATATCTGGCAGGTGTTCTCTGCTTGGTCCAGTATATGTCATTTTATGTTCACTATGACCTCTATGAGTGGTTATATACAGCATTGCATGCTTCAATTTCTAGGTACTCTATCCTTCCGAGCAGTTATATACAGCATTGCATGCTCCGATTTCTAGGTACAAATCATTTATCTCAATAATCTCAATAACCCAACAATTATTATATACTCCGTATTTGACAAGCACAACAATTAAGAATATGACATGATTTTACTTATTACTCTGTAATTTTCAATTATCAACAACTTTTGTGTGTGGTTGATCACACCGTATAGCCAACTGACACACACCAAGTAACCTCTGACCGAGTGAGTAACCCATGACCGACCAAGTAACCCCTAACCGACCAATAATATAACCCCTTGACTGAGTAACCCCTGACCGAGTGAGTAACCCCTATAGCACTAACAAAGTAACCCCCATAATGGTGGCCACACGGTGTCACCAGACACATATAAAAGTTTGTCTAATTATAGGCCGATAAAAATTTAGAATATGTGAAGATAAAAGTTTTACGTGAGAGTACCAGGAGCGGATCCTTTATTAGGGTGGGTAGAGGTCGGCTCTAAATACTTCGTATTTATGAGTTGTTGACTATAAGTAATACTACTTATGATGTAGTAATAATTGCATGTAAAAAGTAGTGGCAGATCCAGAAAAAATATTTTACAGATTAAAATACATTTGATAAATTTTAATGGGGTCATTTGATTAAAAATATAAGCAATTTTTATAGGAAAGAAATAATATTTTGATAAGATTTTTTATTTTTTTTCCCATATTCAAGTGGGGTTAAAGGATCACTCACTTAATACCCTTGCATCAGCCATTATTAAAAAGTTATAGCAGAGTGGTTAATTATTGTTAATTTTAAGCAAAAGGTTGGAGGATCAAACCTTAACCCCTAACTTTTTGGCTTAAAATGCACCACGATAAGACGAATGTATGATAAATTAATGTGAGGAATGAATCATTATCCCTACAGAAAGTTTGAAGTCACCACATCATTATAATACATGTTTGTCTTGTATAAACTTAAAGGTTAAAGACATGCTAGAAGAAGATGAGGCTCATTGCAATGCCCCTTGATCGATATACTATCTTATTGCTAAAAGCTAGATAAGCTATCTTATTGAAGCTGAATTTCTCATAAGGATTATTCAAGCACTTTTTTAATTGTAATTAGTTAGTACAAAAGCCTTAAAAAAAAAAAAAAAAAAAGTGTTAGTACAAAACGAACAAAATTGACAAGTTTAAAGCTATAAGACCAATTTGTCAAACTAGTGTTAAAAAATAAATAGTTTACGAAAATAGTGTTTACTTGAAAATATTACTCAAAGTAGTGTCCATGTAAAATAGGAAAATACAACTCTAAGAATTAAAACTTAATGGATAGAAAAATGATTGAAGAGATAATTATTTCTAATATAAAATCAAATTTTTTATCATTAATACTTACAACATCTTGATCTCTATAACCTTGAGCCTTAATGATCAATGCTTCTGTATTTTAATAATGTAGTAGTAAAAATGGATACAATAATCACTAACCAAGAGTATGGATTATGAATACGATGTATTATACATGTTTAAAAATGTCTAGCATTTTTGTATATTGGATACATGGATTTGTATAGCTCAAGTGGTTAATGTTTCCCTCCCGGTTTCAAGAGATATTGGGATCGATTCTCAATCATCTCTCGCCCTTGTGGCTCTCTAAACACACACACACACAATATATATATATATATATATATATCTTTTTTAGGTTAAATTTTACATTACCAATTTACATTGTTCTGTCAAAGTTCTAATCTACTTGTCATGTAAGCCCATGAAAAATGCAGTTAGAAAAGAAGGAAAAATGTACATGATTAAGACAGACTGAGCGAGTGAGCAGTAGTGATATCATAGATTGACTATACTTCCTAGCCGATGTTGCATCTAACATCAATGTCTGGAACACTGGTGATGTGAAACCTTAAGAGGACTAGTTTTGAGACTCCATTTATTTATTTTTTTAGTTTTTTTATGTAGACATTTTAAACGAAGCAATAATAAATTATAGGTTTGGGCTTTCAATCCTGCATGGACACTATTTTGAGAAATATTTTCAAGTGAAAACTATTTTCGTAATTAATTTATTTCTTAACTCCAATTTGACAAATTGTTCAAGCTACATATGCAAATAAATGTCCATTTCATATATGCCAAAATTGTAAATAAATCCAAACCTCCGAAGAGCTTAACACCACAAATTTGATCTCAATTTCTGTGAGCCAGTTAAGTGTGGAATATCACAGAAGAATAAAACTCCAAAATTCTATATCTTTTTCTTCATATTAATAGGTTGTTCTTACATGACATTGTTTCTAGTGTAATATTTAAATCATGAAAGTGGGTTGATTTTTTGATTTTTAGGTGATTTATTATTATTATTATTATTATTATTACTATTATTATTATTATTAGTACGTTCATGAAATTTAACACTTTACTCTCTTTATTAATCACAATAGACACTACAAGAAATAAGATCAAAGAGGGCAATTTTTATAGCCCTCCTAGCACCAAATCTCGCCTATTAAGCAAAGGGGGCAACTTTTAAATCTCCCTCAAGTTGCCCAGTAGTGTCCTTATATTATTTTCGGAGGGCAACTGAGATCTTTTCACTCTCCTTTGAATGAGATTAAGGATGACATTCGCCCTCTTTGATTGGAATCAAGCAAAGTTATTTTTTCGCCCTCTTTGATTGGAAACATAATTTGAGTGTATCAAACTCAACCACACCTTACCCCTTGTAAATAATTTGTAGTCTGTTATGAAATATTGTGTGGATATCCATTATTCTCCTTTTATCATTTTGGAATATTCTAGATCTAGGGTTTATTATTCTCTCTCCAATTTCTCTCCTATCTCTCTTTATTATTATGGCTTACAAGCTAGTCTCCAAAAACAAAGAGTACATTCATGAAATTTAACACTTTACTCTCTTTATTAATCACAATAGACACTACAAGAAATAAGATCAAAGAGGGCAATTTTTATAGCCCTCCTAGCACCAAATCTCGCCTATTAAGCAAAGGGGGCAACTTTTAAATCTCCCTCAAGTTGCCCAGTAGTGTCCTTATATTATTTTCGGAGGGCAACTGAGATCTTTTCACTCTCCTTTGAATGAGATTAAGGATGACATTCGCCCTCTTTGATTGGAATCAAGCAAAGTTATTTTTTCGCCCTCTTTGATTGGAAACATAATTTGAGTGTATCAAACTCAACCACACCTTACCCCTTGTAAATAATTTGTAGTCTGTTATGAAATATTGTGTGGATATCCATTATTCTCCTTTTATCATTTTGGAATATTCTAGATCTAGGGTTTATTATTCTCTCTCCAATTTCTCTCCTATCTCTCTTTATTATTATGGCTTACAAGCTAGTCTCCAAAAACAAAGAGTACATTCATGAAATTTAACACTTTACTCTCTTTATTAATCACAATAGACACTACAAGAAATAAGATCAAAGAGGGCAATTTTTATAGCCCTCCTAGCACCAAATCTCGCCTATTAAGCAAAGGGGGCAACTTTTAAATCTCCCTCAAGTTGCCCAGTAGTGTCCTTATATTATTTTCGGAGGGCAACTGAGATCTTTTCACTCTCCTTTGAATGAGATTAAGGATGACATTCGCCCTCTTTGATTGGAATCAAGCAAAGTTATTTTTTCGCCCTCTTTGATTGGAAACATAATTTGAGTGTATCAAACTCAACCACACCTTACCCCTTGTAAATAATTTGTAGTCTGTTATGAAATATTGTGTGGATATCCATTATTCTCCTTTTATCATTTTGGAATATTCTAGATCTAGGGTTTATTATTCTCTCTCCAATTTCTCTCCTATCTCTCTTTATTATTATGGCTTACAAGCTAGTCTCCAAAAACAAAGAGTACATTCATGAAATTTAACACTTTACTCTCTTTATTAATCACAATAGACACTACAAGAAATAAGATCAAAGAGGGCAATTTTTATAGCCCTCCTAGCACCAAATCTCGCCTATTAAGCAAAGGGGGCAACTTTTAATCTCCCTCAAGTTGCCCAGTAGTGTCCTTATATTATTTTCGGAGGGCAACTGAGATCTTTTCACTCTCCTTTGAATGAGATTAAGGATGACATTCACCCTCTTTGATCGGAACCAAGCAAAGTTATTTTTTCGCCCTCTAAAATGAACTTAAACAGGGCTTAAAATTTCGGTCCCTATTCAAAATCAAGCGAGTGTATCAAACTCAACCACACCTTACCTCTTGTAAATAATTTGTAGTCCTAATTTTCTTAAAACACTTAAAATTGAAGAGATTAAATATCTCAATAATTGGTTTAGTGAAAAGGAACAAATATTTATGAAAAAGATCTCCACAACTTTAGCAGTTCACCTTTAACATACATGGGAATTTAATGATAAGGTGAGGGACTAGACCGATACAGTTCGTTTGTCATATGCCGGAATATATGCATCAGAAAACGATTGAGTTGGACTATTTACATTAATTTCCATGTCATCATTGAGCTGGCAAATAACACCATATTTTATTTTTATTTTGTAGCAAGAAAAATTTATGATATGATAGACCAAAATTTTTAATGAGCTACTTAATTGAAAGAGACTCGTAGACTCGTAGTTTCCCTTCATCAGTCCCTCTTTAGAATTTAAGTACTCCCGGCTGCATGACAACGACGACTTTGGTTTGGTTTATACGTGCTAATGTATGGGATATGAATCATATGATCAGTTATGGAGAAAAGTGATTTTAGATAGTTATCGGAGATATTAATAAGGTATTCCATAGAAAGGTAATTTAATGATCGTAGCTTTGGTGAAAGAGTGTTTTTATTTGATTTATGGTGTGTTCTATTCACCTGAATTTCACTAATCTGAACTTATTACACTTTATAAAAACTTATTTTTCTTAAACTGAATTTATGTGAACTTATTAGACATAAATTAAATCTTTTTGTAGATGTCGCATGACTTTTAATTTATGAATCAATTTTTTTTATCAAATACATAACCTTTATTGGAGTTTTTATAACTAGGTAAAATTCGAGTATTTCCAAGAATTGTGGCTAAAAGTTAAATCTGAGAATTTTCATCTCTGGCAAAGAACTGAGGTTTTTGATGTCATTTATGATATACGCTGCACACCAATAAGATGATGTTCAAACAATTAGTCAAAAGTGGTGCTGCTCTAAAATAAATATCACTCACATCCCTTGATATAATAATAGTTGAACAATTTCTAGACTTAATTTTCCATCACTTAATCTTAGTAAAGGTGTATTGATATAACTAATCAAAAACTATTACATACTAATCTATGAGTATTAAATTTAGTAGCATGTGACAATTTTTTCGAACATTTAAATTTCATATATGGAGTAAGTAACTATATTATATGATATTTATATCTAGCTAGATAGATCGATCATTAATTAAGGTATTTATTTATATTAACAAGTACATTAATGATGTCCTTTTCATGTTAGTTAGTTTCATTAATATAATATTATGGCCAAATTAAAGAGATAGTAGCAAGTGCTGATCAAAGGAGGACAAATAGAAGACTCCCCTAAAACATAGGCAAACTTAATTATTTACATTCAAAGCTAAAACCCCTTGGCCCTTACACCTTACCTAGCTGTTGTCAAACACAGCAATAACCACAAATCCACCTTGTCCTACATCCCATTCCTTCAATAATATTACTTTATTTAAAGCACATGTAAGAATATTTATCTTTGATTTTATCAGCTAGAAGAATTCTTTCTTTCTTGACCTAATATTGAGTTTGAAATTCTACTTTTACAAATTCTTATAAGTGGCTGGTCACATGGTGTGGTTAGTCATCATGAGACGTTAGTGTTATAGGGGTTACTCAATTACTGTTATAGGGGTTACTTTATCAGTGTTATAAGGTTTACTCAGTCAGTGTTAGAGGGGTAACTTTGTTCTCTTATAAGCGGCTATATGGTGTCGTGAGCCGCACACAAAACACGTTTTACTTTTAGGTTTTCTCTTCACAAGATATTATTGAATTTATATTATTTTTACATTAAAACTTATTTTTACTAATTCATTATTTAGTTTGTTCTTTGAAATTATATTATTTTTAATGACTAAAACTTATATTTACTGAACTTAAATTGTTAAACTAAAATTTTATTGAAATTAAATTATTTTTACTGAATGTGTTGTTATAAGGTAAATTTAGTAGGCCCTTGGTATTTTTCAATTTCTTCTCCTCCATTTTTCTTTCTTGTAAAATATGATAATCAATAAATATAATTGTAGTTTTCATATGTTGAGCAAATGAGATTATTTTTCAATGATATCAATGAAATTAAATCACAAATCTTGGATACCATTCCTATCGTTTATGAAATAGAAGTTAGATGCTTATATATTGATTATATTGCTCAAAATTACTCGTACTTGAACACATACTCATATACATCTCTTGATGTCAAAAAAGGCGCAAAAAATACCCTATCCATATGTGTTTTGGCTAAACATAACTCCAAGCTTCGTTGAGAATACCATTATTACTAAGATGATCACTCATCCACGAAATATGTGGAAGCAAATCTATAAAGAAGCGGCAATCCAAAATTTTGACCAATTTTAACAAATTTAGCAAATCCATTCTAAAATCGGATAAATGGATATGTAGGGTCAAAAACTCAAAATCACAACTATAAATGTACATGTAAAATGAATAGCATTATATTTTTATTTTTATAGCCGAATATACTAGTAAATGCGTTGAAATAATAACATGAGCAAAATCAAGGACTATAGGGTGGTCCAATATTAGAGATTTTCTTTTGGGCCCCCAACTCCATGTGAAGTCCTCATGGCCACTCAAGTCAATTTGGGGCAATATTAATTTTATAAAAATAAATAAAAGATTTTTAAATTGAAAAATTACAAAAAAAAAATAAATAAATAAAAAATACATAATTGGCGTTTGATTAATATCAAGGGTTCAAGGGTACATGTCTCAATCTTTTTTTTTTTGGACAAAAGCAAGAGATTATATTACTTGATCAAATAAACGCTTTTCATCATGTCTCATACTAAGTGTTTGCTGTCCACAAGACTACAAAGTCAATGACTCAATTTCCTCAAAGATCCTACAATCACTTAATTGTTTAAGTGTATTTATTTCATAAGATTTGGAATGTGTTTTTGATCCTTTTATCATATTTCCTAATAACTTGGAATGTGTTTGATTAAACTTTGTTTAGATGGTAATGTTCAACCATAGTATACGAAGTGTATTGATGTTCTTTCCGTCTTATATGGTGTTCATCACAAGTGTCACGATAATTTTTTTAGTTTAAAAAGTTACAGTGTAGACGATTTAACAGGTTACTTAGAAGCGTCCAAGAAATTCACTTGTGTTCCAACTCGAAAAAGACATTACTACACAATTTAACAGATTGAAACCTCCTTGACGAAGAACAAATAAAATATAAGACATGCATTAGATCATGCATTCATGCATGCTTGAGTGGTAGTCAATGACCATGCACGGCTGCACGAGTAAGATGTTTTCTGCAGAAATACAAGGCCAACAAATCCTTTTCAATAGGAGTACGCAACAAAAATAATAAAATACATATTCCATAGCTGATTAATTGTCATTACAATTGCATATTTTCGATATAAGCATTGTTTCTTTGTACAAAAAAGAAAATTTAGAGACTACACTCTTCAACAACCTCTCACCCTAATTAACATGAGCAAAATAACAAAACAACCTTGCCCCCGGTACTAATAAATATTGGGAGGCGAAGAAATGAATTGAAGAAACTTGTAAAAAAAAATATGTATGAAAAATAAGCCAATATTGGCAATACAAAAAAAAAGGAGAAAATTTATAACTTCAAGTTTCAACCCTTCCTACACTATATGAGAAATTTACATATATATGATGGGTGTGAAAGAATAAACTAAATCTAACACCACGCGTGAGGAGACTTCAAACAAATAAATAAAATAATTGCACCGTCACCTTAGGCGCCAAGAGGGATGGAAAAAAGGAATGTTCTCGAGTCATGAGTTTCTGTAACTCATTCATGTAAAAACTGGAACTCGAGGTTCTCAAGAAGCTCCTCAGCTGGTCTTACATCAACAAAGTCTTTTGAATGCATTGAACCGGAAATGTCATCAACTGAGAATGGAATGCTGCATCCAAAAATCGTACATAATTTTCATGATTCAGTCATTTTAGTGAAATAATTGATAGAAGCAAGCATATAATGTCATAAAAGTAACTTATTTTGCTAAATACTTTACCTGGAACTATCATCTAACAAAAAGGAATTGCTATTGGCACTGTTGGAGTCCTCAGTCATTAGGACTCTCATGCTTCCAATAACCTGCAGGAAAGGGGGAACGGTACACAAATTTGATGAGCACCTAAGTGATCAATCAACTACTGTAAAATTTGGCAGCTATGATACTCAAACCCTCTAAAATGGGTATGGACACTTGCACTTTAATTTGACTCATACTCATTTCCACATGAGCACGCTAGTCCAAGAAACATAGGATGGTGATATGAGTACCACAAAGAGAGAAGACTTACATCAGGAGATACACTTCGAGTATTATAGTTGTCATCCCAATACAAGGTACATATTCTGTACAGTTGCTGGACACTCAATACCTGAAACATAACCACGTATTAGCACTGAACAAATCTGTGCATTCAACATATTTATCTTTTCCCTTTCTTTTATATATTCTGAAAGAATAAGTCCATGATCCCATTTCCAAAATCTACAGGAAATCATTAAAACTCCTAAAACAAAAGGCTATCAGTTCCTGTAGATCAACAATGTAGAATGTTTCTACGGAATGATGAATAGCAAAGATTCCAAGCTTTATCAAAAATCTATATATCTGGCCAGAGAATTTGATCTCTATTACTGGAGTAACAAAGTGACCCATCAAATATCCAGCGCTCCTGAACATTAGACTCATCTGGATATATTTAGATTAGAACAAAGATGAAGAGACTTACAGGGCAGAGATCGTTAGTAATTTCGTCATAAGATATTCTGTACTTTTGATGTATAACCTGTGATTAAAATAGCACAGCCTTGCATAAGTACGAGACTCAAGCTTCACCAATCAAATAGTAACAAAAACAGAAATAGAGAATGATAGGGCATATTGCAGACTCAAAGAATTAAAAATAAATTTTATGTATTATATTCTGTTCTTTCGGAGATGAAGATATGTTCATCAAGGTACTAGGATTTCAGAGATGGAAAGCAATTAATCAATTTACTATTGCAGGAAAAGGTTGGAAGTGATAAGACTAAAAGTTACATCCTTAAACATATTGTCAACTACAGGTATAAAAAAAATGAACATACCAGGAACCCGACAGCTTGTCTTATGTGCTTGAGTTCATCCCAGGATGAACCTGCATACTGTGAAAGTAATAGTATTCTAATATTATATCTCAAATTTTTCATGTAATTAAACTAGCGAGCAAATACATGAAGAACCATGACAATGGCTGCTGATAATTTTAAAAACAATTGGCGAAAGATAAGAAGGCTACCTCTTCTTTTGCTTGGGCACACCAGAGTTCTAACTCAGCTAACCCAGATTTCACATATTCTCCATTACTAAAAGTACAGCACTCACGACGCAGTAACAGACTGAACATTACAGACAAGCTTGTTAAACACATGTTGCAGAAAATCTCATTTCCAGGAAAGTGCAAAAACAGGACTTACCTGTTGAAGAGTTGTACATTGATATATGAGAATATCTGTGTGAAGATTTTCTGACAGAGAACTGGAGGCACCTGCATGAACATTCATTTCCAAGAAAATGAAGACAAAGCCACCCAACAATATACGACATATTCTGATTAAGATAGCAAGTGTATGATGAGAGTATAGAAAACAGCAAAAGAAGAGAGATCTGCTTACATAATTTTCTTTCAGCATTTTGAGAAGTGAGTTAAGACTGTCAATAATACCCTGCCAGTGACTTGTGGCAGACTCTTTACTAAATGATCGGCCTGACCTTAAGGAACCTCCCTTGGATGTTCTTGGCGCCTGAAAAAGGGCAGTGCATATTTGTGACAAAATTCAATCCCAGACTAAGGATTTATAAATAAATAATAAACAAATAACGAAAGATTAGATGTATAAACATCAAGAAGGGAAGCTATCATAAAAGGCACAACACTATCATAAAAGCGCATACATTACAAAGCGCATACATAAAGGCATGTATATGAAGGATAATTCATGCTCGTACGACTTAACATTATAATTCCGCATCGCGAAGAGGAAAACTTGTACAATTTAGCAATGGTGTGACAACTCAAAATCTTGTCGTGGAAATAATTATAACTTAATAGACTTCATTAGTTCATTGATTGCAACTGCTAGAAAAAATCAGTACCACCTAGATAGCTTGCTTGTTCAAAATCCAGGGGCTCTAGATATAAAAGATTTGATGCTCCATGAGTAAGACAGTGTTCACTAGAACCAACCAAAACCCTTCACCTTAGCTTTAGGTGGGATCGTCATAGCCTTCATTTGGATTATAGATTTTACTATTTAACACAACTTGATAAAATTGGCTTGATTTATGCACTGCATGGATTTCTAGCAATCAAAAGTCATAATTTATTATAGCCATATAAAAAAAGAAAAGAAAAAGAAAAAGGACTACATAAGATAAATGTCACGAACTGCTACTGTACTTGAGGTAGAGTGTGAAAGTACGCAATCTTTTTCCCGTATAATAAGTGTTGTTCATAAAGGCCTTTTCCTAGGCACATTTGATCCCTTACATAGATGAATAATATGGAAGAACTAAAAGAAGTTTTTCAAGAATACCTGGATACACAAGGAAAGTAATGATGACAGCTCCCTCTTCAAGTTGTCACGAATAATGCCATAAATTTTCTCCACATACGCAGTAAGCTGCTGCTTGAAAAGCAAAGCCGGATATTTGGCTTCCACTTGGCGTACAGTATCAAGAGCTGCAGCTGCAGCAAGAGTAGAGGAGGAAGGAGAGGAGCGGAAACCCTGAAAAAATTTCCATATAGGTTAACAAGGATAATATTCACTTCAAAACAAAGGCTCGGATCACTAGTTATCAGAACCAGGTACCATAGTCATTCTCCCAAAGAGAGATGTAGGGACCGGAGGTTTGCGCTGCGCTGCACCCCCAGATGCTTTGAGGCTCCGTTGCAAAAGGAATAACAAAGCCGATGTATTTGATAGCCAGTAAGCCAGATGCTCATTATTATCATCTTGATTCTACAAAATAGCAAAATACTGATAAGGGGGCCAAATTTACTGGTGCAACTTTTAAAAGGAGTAAGAGGCAATTATTTTAAAAAAATTGTAAGAATAATCATAAGAAAGAGGACTCATAGTTTTAAACTTTTAAAATAGCCTAGTATCGTTCCTACTGCTGGGAACTATTCCAAGTATCTATTAGATGGTTCATCACTAATTGTCATTACCGTTTACTTCGTACTTCCTCCGTTTCTATTTAGATGACCTATAGCTCTTGGCACAGTTTTTAAGGAGAGGAGAGAGAATGTATATTAGTTACATCTTAATCCTAGTTATTTGTAAAGCATATTAATTAAATACTTAAATAAATTAATCAAAGTAGCATCAAACATCATTTCATTGCAGCAGTCGGCAAACCCACCACCGACACCACCTTGGCACTTTGCCATCACCTTAAACTTCGCAAACCACCTACACATCCAAACCAGCACCACCGATGCTGCCACCCTCATCCCCCGCCGTTGTCGCCCTCATCTAGACTGCCGCCGCTGCCACCCCCATCTAAACCACCACCAAATCTGACCACTACCACCACACTTAACCACGGACCACCCCTATCTAACCCTCATAAAAATGGGCTTGAATTTTTGAGAAGAGGAGAAAGAAGATTAAGAAATCAAACCAACACCAAGCATATGCAATCTTTCAGATCTGAATTTTTTTCTCTCTCTCTTTTTACCTCTACCTGTTTTACCCCAAAACAACAAAGATGACGATTGTGGAGGCAACTATTGGAGGTGTGACCTGAAAGTGTTGGTGGGCGGGTTATGGATCTAGTGGTTGAGGAGGGAAAGTGGTGAAGGAGAGAGAAAATAAAGTTCGTTGAGGGTGAAGGTGGTTGTGATAGTGGACCTGGTGGTCTGGTGGCTGGGGTGGTCGTTCGGCGAGGAAGCAAAGGGTGGTTCGGTGGTGGCTCGTTAGATCGGGGTTGTGCTTTTGGTGGTGGTTTTTTAGATAAGGTTGGCTTGGTGGTGGTTCGGTAGATCGGAGTGGTGGTTTTATAAGGGTGGTGGTTTTGAGGATTGGCGTGGTGGTTTTGTTGGGATGAAGTGGCAGCGGCATGGTAGGATGGCTAGTGTTGGGTTATGGGGATGGTGTTTTGGGTTGGGCTGATTATATAGAGAGTAGTTAATTAGGTGGGAATGAGGTTGGTTAATTGTGGGTGATTATTAAGAAAAAAAAAAAACCTTTCCATTTATAGTATAGATCAAGTATTGTGACAATTTCTTTTTAGGAATGTTAGTCATCTAAATAGAAATGGAGGAAGTATTAGATTTACATTTTACTATAAAATATTACAAAAGGTCCTTCAATTTTTATTTTTATCTTTATTTTTTCCACCTAAGCCAATCTCAATAAAAGGACTACAATAAATGCATAATGCGAATACAAAAATACCGAATCAATAAAATTAGCAGTAGCAGAGCTATTTCTCAGCTTCTCCACTAATCTCAGAGCAAAATTAAAACACATGCGAAGAACAAAGGGGGGAGTGGGGAAGTTATGCTATCAGTTGTGACAATTACCAGAAAGCATACAAAGAACATTGTACACAAAAGCAGTAGGGTTTTCAAAACATAATTGCAGATAAACTTTACTATTGACAACAGAAATTCAAATTGCAACTGAAAGGAAATAACAGCCTCACAAGATCACAACCTTAATACTCTGCAGCTAAATAACGACTTTTGAAGGCATTTACACGTTTGAGCATAGATCAAATATAACATAACTTAATTACCTCAATGGCAGAACCAAACATCTGAATAAGGCGGTCAAACACACTAGTCCTCTCTGCTTCAAATGATTTCCAATGGAGGAGACACTTGTAAATTGTAAATGCAGCCACAGGCTTTCCTTGATTGAAGCCAATATTTTTTGTCACACAATGTATTAGAGCATCAACATTCTCCTGCAACAAAGATACATTCTCTGAATTAGAATGTCCACACGAATGACCATTTCTAAGCAGCCAATATTTTCAATATCATACTTGTTGACGCTCAAGCTGAGATCGTCCAAACTTCTGTTCAGATTCAAAATCTAATTTTTTGACAGGAGTTACACTTTGTGGTTCCTACACAAATAATAAAGCACCGAATTTAGAGTGTGCAGTTGACATGACATAGAAAAACATATACAGTAAGAATCTGGAAAAAACAACAAGCCAAATTAGGCCTTACATTGACTCTGGAATCTTCATTGACTATGTGACCATTTGGCAATTTCTACAGCAAAACAAACAAAATGATTTTGAGACAAATTGAGAAGTAAGATTGTACAGACACACCGATGAATAGGAGAAAGTGAAAGTACCGGAGTCACAGCTATTGGAGTACTTCCTGAACTTAAGTTTACAGGTGCAGATAACAATGATTGTTGTCGAAGGACCTTATTTTCAGATTCCATGTCAAAAATTTTCTCTTCAAGTCTGTAGAAAAGGACTACCACTCCATAAGCATATTCAAACCACGTAGTAGTATGAGTATCCAGTATGAAAAAGTTATAGGTGAAATGAAACATGAAAAAAATTAGCACTCGAATAACCTTTGCATGTCTGTCTTCAGCTTTATCATTCTTGATTCTGCATCAAGTGCCTGTTTCAGTCGTTCTTCGCTGAGTTTACTAGTTTCTACAAATTTCTTCTCTGTTTCATCAATTTTCAGCTCCAGCGAACTAACTAAGGCCTGCCAATAACAAGATTGTACTGAATTAAGGATACAGTAGACTATATCATAAAGGGATTCAGACAAGACTACAAGAAAATAATAACCCAAGAAAGTAATAGAAAACAAAAAAACCATAACATGACCAATTAACCTTTAGATTCTCATTTTCAGCAGTAAGCTTCTCCACAATAACACTGTCAACAACTGGCACCTCCTGTACAACAGGTACATGTTCAATTACTTTCTTAGCAACCTCACACTCCTTTGCGAGCAACTCCTTAGTTTCTTTAAAATGAAGCTCCATCTCCTGCAACGCGGTCTTTAGTTTTGCATTCTCTTGTGTTTTTGCCTCTTCCAGATCAGACTGCAAGCAAAGAATCCCGACTCAAGAAAAAGAACAGGAAAAACTGCAGTGACCACATAATAAGTTTTCAAAGCAGAAAAATATGATAATCATCATATTAGTCTTGTAATTTTTTTAGCAAGTAAACCACAAAGCAATTCATATGTAATAATCCTTCACAGAAAAACACCTAACAGATACAACCCAAAGTTGCTAAATTTGATAGGATATTTAGTATAATTACTACTGATAATACTATAATGCACTCAATGAGAAAGGAAAATGGAGTAATGATGATGCATGCAGAAGGAGAAAGCTCTTAAGCCTGCCTGATACAACAGGATAAATTTCTTCTACACTTTGTAAGATGAAGGCATATAATCGCAATATTTATTTATTCTTCAGCAATAGCCCAAATATTATCTATCCCTTTCGAATAGTCAGCAGATGAAGTGAAATAATTTTCCAACGTCATCCTACATAATTAGGGAATTGTATCCCTCCATCTTTCTGCTACCAGCAAGCAGTTACAAACGAGGATTCTAAAAAAAGGGATAGCATGATACATTTATAGTTTACAAGAGAAGGCTTTCTACATATGAGGCCTGCTCACTCTTAAGTAATGCAAGGACACCATGGGCTCATGTCACATGTCTGTAACAGTGTGATGTTTGATCAAGTCTTCTAATGAGTGAAACATATTACTTTTGTTCAAGCATGAAACATTTCTATGCCCCTTATCTTAGTGAGCACCAAAGAGAAGTTTGCTTCAGATCAGTATTAATCACAAAGAACATTTCATATCTCCCATTAGTATCTACCATACTCTTACAACTTTAACTCTGCCAGTAGGTTTCCCGCTGCCAGTCCCAAGCCTGGATAAAGGAGGAGGGTTACAGTACGCCAGTGACAGCCAATGTAAAATTTTGTCACATCGCTTGACTTGAGCCACAATGATTGAGAGTAGTACTAGGATAGGTGACCTCCTAGGAGGAGGAGGAGGAGGAGGAGGAGGAGGAGGAAGAGGAAGAGGAAGAGGAGGAAGAAGAAGAAGAAGAAGAAGAGGAATCTAATGCTAACAGCCAAATCTCTTTCATGATCAATCCTGCTTCTATAGCTTCCTAAAGGATATTGAGCTTCAACTGCAAAAACATTTTTCCCTCATGAAACATGTAAATTTTCTAAAATTATACTGTAATAATTACTAAGTTGATTTAAGCATCTGGTCACTTCTCAAAGTTCACCATCAATACTATGCAGATATGAAGAGAGAGTAAAAATTACAAGTTACAACATCTTCCCCATTAGTGTTGCTCAAACTTTTTTAATAAACACAATCCTCTTTTTACCTAACAATATGCAACCTTTTGCCTATACCTATACAATGGGTAAAGACCCAGTAAAGGCCCTAACCTGCCCCATTATTACAGGGTCAGACCCGGTATCTTTTTATTTTAGGGAGCCCTAAACAGGGCTAGATGGAGTGGGCTTTTCACTGCCCTCCTAGCTCTCTCCTTTAAGCTGTAACCAAGAGTTTCTCCTCTACGGGCTACACCTATTCTCTCTTCTAGCTCATTCTCACCGTCACAATCTATAGTAGTTATAGCATCAAGATCTAAAGATCAGATGGCTGAGAATGAAGATGAAGGCAACTGGCCAAAAACAATGTCAGAAGAGAGGTATTTGAATTTGATTATCTTACTGAAGAGAAGATAGACACATGATGACTATCCTCAATCAATGAAGTTTGACAATAATGTTGAAGAAAGGCATGTGATCTCAGTTTCATGAAGGAATAAAATGATGTTAAAGAATGAGGCAAGATCTGATGGCTGAAAATGGAGTTGATTACAAATTTTCATCTTCTTGGGCCAAAATTAAAATTAGGCCAGACTGAGGAAGATGACCCTTACCATGCCCCACCCCGCCCCGCCTTACACCAGGTTCAGCATGCTGAACAGCTCTACCCTTGCCAACCTTGAGGATGTTAATGACATGAAATAAAATGCCCATTCCACATATTATAAATGTACTCGGTATCTCAATCAGAATATAATCCATGTGTTACCAACACAATTCAAATCTTACTCTTACAATTGAGCTGAATCACAAATTTTTTGAAATTGAAATACACTTCATTTGTTACGTAAATATTGAAACATGTTCACAGATTTTATGTAATGTGAGAGATAGAAAGAAATTAAACATCAGGACCATGTGATCATATCATGAGGAGATAAAAAGAAATCATAAGCAAATAAAGAAATTTTGCAATAATTATGACCTTTACATAATAGGAACACTTCAATATTTAATGAACAGAAAAAGTACAACACAGCTAGTAGAGGAAAGAAAAACTGACTCGCATGCGTTTCTCCAGTTGTAAGCGCCAAGTAAGCTCCTCAACCTGCTTTTCCAATTTATTTTTGGCAGCTTGAAGAGCACCTGTCTCCCGTGCAGCCTGCATTGCCAGAAAAAATGTTGGTAAATAAACAAGGCGCCAAGGATCCAACTAGCACCCAATCCACCATAACAGATTAAACAGTACTAAACGTAATTTATATTTTCAAAACCTTTAAGAAATCACAGAAGAAAAATACAAATGGCACAACAAAGTTGAAACAAAATCCTCTATTTGACAGAAAGCATTCTGTAAGACACTAAGACACCTGTAAAGTGTGTGAATCTCTCATTTGTTTTATGCCTTCTCCAATCCACCCAAAAATAAAAAATAAAATAAAGTAAAATAATATAAAATAAAATAAACTCTAGAAGGTACTAGCAAGTTTCTGTATTCCTTTTCTTTCAAATGCAATATAGGCCAAATAATTCGGGAAAAGTTCCAGGGACAAGGCAGACAACAAGAGTAGGTAGTCATTCAGAAAAAGCAGCAATACATCAGTTACTATAGCAATGATAAATGTTATACTACAGAAAAAGATAAAAAAAAAAATCACCATCTTGAGTTTTCGCAATTCAGAACGAGCAACTTTGCATCTCCATGCACATTGGGTGCTGATGACCGCTTTCTTCAATCTTAAGAACCGTGTGCGAGCCAAGAATTTGCGACAGTGACTCTGGAAGTAAATGATTAAATCAGCACTATTACAAATTTTACAAAAGAGCTAAAGGGATAACGTTAGAAATCTTTTAGCTATAATCACAGATAGTTCTAAATGGAAGGTAATAAAAAAGAAATCTCTATGTTATCTGCTTATGAATTTCACAATGAACTGCAACTAAACTGGAAATATAAATTTAATACTCCCTCCACTTTAGAATAAACAGTTTGACCAGTCACACATGCCAACAAATAAATTTGACCATTAATACATAAGAATATATGAAAAAACAATAAAAATTTCATATTGTAAATTTATATGTTAATACTAATTTAACAACATTTTAAACGATAACATTTGAAAATTTTATATTAGCATAAATATGAGGTCAAAATTAATAGAAGAATAATGAATAGTAGTGCCAATTATTCTGAAATGGAGGTAGTATCAAATTATTTAATTTCTTCCTATACCTGAATAAATATGGCAGCTCTAGTCTGTCTTCTGAAGCGGATTTCATCACGAGAAGCCATACCACGCATACCACTTTGGATGGCGACAGCAGAACAGTAAACTTCCCTGTATGCTTTTCGTGCAAGATGCATCCGCAAAGCTGTTTGTATTCTCAAGGATGCAGCTTCTTGCCTCATGCCCTCATACACATGACGAGCAAGTTGTCCTGTATAATAAATAGTGAAGTTATAGCAGATATAATTGAGTTGTAGATAAAAAAAAACGTTCATCAGAGATGCTTGGAAAGCAAAGCTGGATACACTGCGATAATATACCTCTACATAAAGCTTGTACATGTACTGCTGAACGACGGAGCAAGATAAAGCTTCTGCGGGCCAGATAAGAACGGATCTTTCTCTGGATGATACTTGCTGATCGTCCCAACACCTCGCTTCTTCGAGCATCTAAATCAGCCATCTGACCAGCCCTGAGGAAAACCTTTGTCTTACCTATCTGCAACAATTTATCGCAATTAAGGTAAGTAACCAACAGATAAAAGTATAGTAGCAAACCATGACAGAAGACGACATGATGAAAACAAATAGAAATTTTTTCAAGGAGTAGCATTCAAGATTTCAAGGAGCAATCAGATGGGGTTTTTCAAACTTTACAATGTCAAAAGTTCTTTAAGAAGTCCAAAATCCACCTTTTTACAAGTTATTGGTCAAATTTCTTGTGATTATAAAGCACTAATAGAGTATCAAGGACAGCTACAAGTCTACTAGGCTAACTATATGATGAAACCTTAAATTAGGCCAGCCAATTTTACCACAATGAATAGTCAGATATTGTACAACCGAGCTTCGCATATCATCAGAGATTTCTAACATACATAAGATGATAAGATCACAGATTAAATACACACTTATTTAAACATTAAAATTCATGCAAGGTAACAGAATTAAAAATCATGACAGCAGCAGATGGTCCTGTATATCATCACAATAAGAAGGAAAAAAAAAAGTCATAAACGTTTTGAAGAAGAATAGATTTGTTATCAATCCCAGATGTATTAGACAAACAGAGCTCCTTTGAACCAATGCCCCTTTTTACGTATTAGCAACCACACAGAAACTGGTGTATAATGGAAGAGAGATATATATAACCAGTATTATGCTCAGGTCGGTGAAAAAATAGTGAAGATAGCTTGGCAATAATGTATGGGCTTGGAAAATGCTTGCTAGGTTAATTGCTAATGTCAACTTTTCAAAGAGTGTAACAAACAAGAAGAGTAAATAAACATTTCATCCAAGTAAGTCAAGATGATTTTCAAAACATGATTCTGGTACCTGGTAGCCTTCAAGTCCCACTTTCTCAAGAAGCCGCTTACATGCTGTGACTTCATCAGAACTAAAATATAAAAAAAAATAAAAGAAATCAGTTTCATACTTTCATTTCCAAGCAACATCACGTGCAGGAAAAGACATGGTTTACCTTCCATCTAAGACTTCTGGTGCAAGAATTCCAAACCGATCTAGAAACTCAAAAAATGGTTTTCTAGTGGGGTACCCAGCCATGCTTATCCTAATAGCCTCCAAGACCCCCTAAAATAGAAGATACAACAAGTCAGAATAAACAAACATACAGTGCACTTTCAGGTGACGATGTCCAAAAGAAAAGTAGGACATGTAATCCTCACCCCACAGCGTAATTGTTGAAGGACATTCTGATTCTCAAAAATTGCTGGCTTAAGAAGATTGTTTGGCTTCACACAGCGAATGTAATGTGGTTCAGTTGCACTCAGCGTCTCAAGAAGTGAAACCAATTGTTGCTACATAAACAGAAAAAAGAACATCACAAAGACAAGCTTTACATAAAATCACACATATTAGGCAATATAACAAAATATTGACATACCTTAAAGCGGGTACCTATTGATGAAAACTTTGATGACTTAGAAGACTCTTCAGGTAAAGGAGGAAATAAATCTGCTACAAAGGAACATCTGGAAGCACTTAGAAGTGCTTGGTGTTCAGCAACAACATAGTCTTTGTTCTTATCCAGGAACAGTTCAGTTTGATAGGTAACCTACAGACACGTACGAAATCCCTTAAGCTACAGAACTTAATGACTAATGGCAACAACCTACGTATGCAGTGAAAACTTTAACTTACATCACCAGCATAATGGCAGATAGTGAAATCACTACGAGCTAATTTAGGCTTGCTGAAACGCTTATGGTTTTTGAACGTCTGGTACAGCTTTTGGGCAAATGTTTCATGCGTAGATCTTGGGAACATACTGTCCAGAGGGGGAAAAATCATCAAAAATGTAATTTTTTTATCAAGAGAATGCTAAATTCCTGTATCTATAATACATTTGTCACTCTGCTTACCAAGCTTCATCCAGAAGAGAAATGATTCCACCAGGTTTCTGAAAAAGAGAAGTTCACAGATGAAGAAAAAGACGTTACTTACGAGAATGCAGTATAAATTCACAGCAGTGCAAAATAATTAACAGGCTAAATCATATACTGCCTATAAAGCAAAAGAGTAACCAAGAATTCACCAACCAACTGAGCAGGAGGAAGATAATACAAAAAAGAGTAACCAAACATTCACAAAGCGACTGAAGGATTTTATTGTGTTCTCAGTTTTTAGGACTATCCCTACTCCCTAGAGAATAATTTTAAAGGAGTACGAAAAGGACAACCCCTCATTACAATACCAGGAAACATTCAGGACACCAACCTTTTCAATGAGATCCAGAACATCTTGATTATCAATGAATTCAATGTAGCTCCAATTTATTTCTTCTTTTTCATATTCCTCCTGTTCCATCTTGAAGACATGCTGCATGACATATTTTCAATGTGTTACCAAAACATGAAAAGGAGAAGGAACAATTCTCAAGCAGGAAAATGTTCGCTTAATCGCTTATTGATTCAGAAACCTGGTTAAAATGTTGCTGAAGCTTCTCATTGGTTAGATTAATGCAAAATTGCTCAAAACTGCAAAGGCACCAAACTTAGTGGTCACAATGACTTATCATAAAAATTTAATATCAGGAACAGGTAGAAAAGTAAAGGGCAAGAATTTACATGTTTCTCTCTTGAAAGCAATTTCAACTGACAGAAGAATGATCTTAACATAATTTCATAATACCATATAATTGAATACATACATTTAAATTAAGATACTCAACTAGATAAAAAGTAATATCCAATTCTTTCCTTTCCTGCCTTACACCCAGCCATAATGTCATGGGAAAGATAAAGAAATAGAAGGTGGGTTAAGAGTTGAATGTCCCAAAAGAGCATGCATCATTCATCACAGTAACAAATTCAATAATAATCACCACAAAAAATTCTGAAAAGACAAAACAAACTGGATGAACAATTAATGATGAGATGATCAGCCACAAAGTGGCTCCTACCATTGATTTCCATATATGAGTTCAGAAATGTATAACAAATCTTTGATTGATGAAAAAGTAGTCACTCCATTAAGAATATTTGATCAACATCTTATAAAGATATCATAAAGTTCACTTTTACTCGCAATATATCCAGCAAGGTGTTACGACTCAATTATGAATTGTTTTCCTTGAAATCATTAACCTAATTCATTCAAAAACAGTTAAGTGAGTTAACACTTTCTCCGTTAAGATAAGCACCATAAATCCAACGTAAACATATAGTGCCTAATAGGACGGTATCTTTTGCACAGAAATGATACTGTTACTAGATAATCTCATGCAAAGCTGTAGTCTTTTCAGAAGTTCAGCTTACAATTCTAAGCTGCTGTTCAGATTTTTCAATAAACAACAGAGCAGCCCACGCACTTTAAAAGTCCAAGTAAGATTCCATACCAAAACAGAACGACAGTATTACTGCTACTCTTTCTCAATTAGAAATTCAAATTTCGAAACTTCAGTCACATATGGACCAAACTTGATATTAAAATATTACACAACAGTAATTTTTTTTAATAGATTTTCCATTTCTAATTAGCACAGATTTTTAAGAATAATGGGCCAAAGGTAACAATTCATAAGATTTGACAAGCATCGCCCATGTGATAGCATAGCTCATGTGACCTACTCATAAAACTTACCAAAAGGACAAATGAAACAACTATTTCAAAATACTCAAATAAAGGGTACAGAACAACTAAGAAAACGAAAATACGTAGAAATAGAAACTTTTCACATTCTCTATTGTCAACATGTTCATTTGATTTGACAAGCATAACTGCAAAATGAAAAGATGCAAATCACTATGAGAGAAAGTAATTGCAGCAAGAAAATGTTAGTAGCTTCAGGGCTGAAGATCGATCAGTCATCTTTACTTCAGAGCAAGTCATTGCATAATGTCCACCATGGACCTCAACTAAACAAGCAGATGTTGCTGCCCCCATGCTCCATCATACATATTCCCATCAACCATAAAAAGTAAAGGCATACCGGTTAAGCACCTGTTTGTCTTGAAACTCTCAAATCCATAGATGTCCAGCACTCCAATTATGAACTTTGAATTAGAATCTTGACCAATTGATGTGTTAATATTATCGACAAGCCTACAGCATAAGATGGCAGAGGAATTGATACGAGCAGAATCTAATAATACCATGATACTAAAAATCACAAATCTAAGTTCTTACCAGTCAAACAGCCTAGAGTATACAATTTTAGCCAAGGCATCTCTACTAAGGGCAGCAGACTCTGGATCCAAAGATTTGGTAATGGTTTCATCACGAGTAACCATTATGCGTTTACAAAGAGAATCTTCAAGTGCTTTTGGATCACACCTGAACAGCATAACATGTTATAATTCCTGTTTGAGGATAACACTGAAGAAATTTTTTTTTTCTTCCTGAATTGGTGTTCAACAAAATCAACAGAATGCATGTTTTACATGAAAAGCTCAGCAGCCGTTTGCAGATGGAACCGGGACTTCTCATCTTTGGGCTCAGATGAATCCATTTCCTTCCCCTTTGCAAATTCAATGTTTCCTAAATGAAGAATTGCTGCCACAACCCGAAAGATTCCATCCTGAAAATCAAAAATAAAATTTTAACTCATGTAAAATTTCTACAATGTGGGTTATCAAACCGGGGGAAGGGATGTAGAGGGAATATAAATACCTGCTCATCAGGACTAAGCCCAACCACATCCATAGCTCTTCTGGTTGCAAGGTATTCTTCGCCATCATCAACCCCCTCCAACTTGATACAATTCGTTTGATTCAGATAATGAAATGTTTTCGGATCTCCCAGCTTGTATTTTTGAACAACCTGAAGCCAAGAGCCATTACTGAACATAATTTACATATAGGAAAGAATAATAACGCACAAACATTCCTCAGGAAATATTTTTCGATAAAGTTTCAAGAGTAGCTCACAACAGCATAGCATGCTTCAAAGAAACTGACCATATCAATTATCTGATAAACCTATGATCTAGCTCTTACAAATGCACAGCTGCATGCTAATCAATGTGTTTCTAATCAAGACTAAATGGAAAGACAGACTCTGCAATAGATGAAATCTTTTTGCACAGAGGCAATGGTTAGATAACCTCACCCAAACAACAGGAGGTCAAACAACAAAGTGTCGTTACAGGTCTTACATCATACAATTCTGGTCCAGTTATGAATAAAAAAACAGAATATGGTCCAGAGATAAAACCAAGACACTCTACGGCAAAAAATCCCTCTCTCTTACATCAAGGTATTTCCAAGGAAAAGTGACACAGCAAGGGTTAAACATCTACAACATCATAAATAGGACAGCTATCTATATGGCATTCCAAAAGGTGATGTAGAATAGATCTTTTAGACATATTTTATCAAATGAAGACGAGAAAGAAGCCCTGGATAACAAGGAGTATTCGCCTACAATGAATTTACCAAACTGATATGTCATTGGAGGCCTACCTTCTACATTTTCCTAACTTATAAATCGACAGCTAATATTAAAGAGGGAAGCCATTGCAATCTACTTACCTCTGTTGGTGCGGCACAGAGCATGTAGAAACAATGATAATTTCTCTCAGGATCAGATACTTGACACACACGAGATCTTTCCAACAAATATGTTCTTATTGCTGCTCCAGAAATCCTTCCTTTCTGGTCAAATTGGAGCTCCACAAACTTCCCAAAGCGACTACATTTTTTACTCGTTAATCAAACAAATGCTGCTTCAAATGGTTATAGCATCTCCAGAAATCATTTAAATCAAATTACCTGGAGTTGTTATTTCTGACAGTTTTGGCATTGCCAAATGCCTCCAGAACAGGATTAGACTGCAATATGCAAGAATAAGAACAGATTCATTAATAAGTCACACAAGATGAAGTCAAACGGCAAATTACAACTTCATTTTCCACTCTATAATAGATATGAGCTGAAACCAATTAAAGCTATACTTAATTGAGGGAGAAAGCATTTTTACCTCCAGAACTTTCTGTTCAATACTTCTTCCCTCAGATGCAGCAACTCGACCCCCCATATAAGCAAGATAACGCATAAGCAATTTTGTACTTTCTGTTTTACCTGCCCCACTTTCCCCACTCACTAAAATTGACTGGCTGATTCCCTCCTTCATCATAAGCCTGTAAGCAGATATAACACACTGCTGAGCTACATAAACAGGTACTGAAGTAATGTCCCATAAGCCATAACTCATCACCCAACAGGTTTTATTTTTCAAAAGCATCCCAAATGAGTAAGTAATAAGAAGTTGCAGAGAGAAACATGTAGGTTCAACTCCTATTTCCCTCTTGATATCTTTCTAGGATTGAGAGCAATAAGAAACCGATACCTTATACAAGATAAATAGTATACAGTACCTGTAGGAAGCGTCTGCAATCGCAAAAGGATGTGGACTTAGCTCACCAAAACTTGCCCCCTTGTATTGTTCCATCATATGTATGTCATACAAGTGAGGCAGTTTTCTGAAAGGATTTACAGCTATCAAAATGTTCCCAGTATAAGTCTGTAGACACAAAGTTGTTTATCAGGACCAATGAGGTCAAAAGTCACCAACAGAGTTTCAAGAGACATTGTGTTGGATGCAATGGAAGGGATTAAATCACACTAGAGTTGATAAAATTCTAAGGTTACGCTCTGTAGCTTATTTTAGGTCCTCGATATTTATTGGAAATCAAATCAGACTACATAAAACGATCAGATCAAATAATAACAAATTATAGCACCTAATTATAGAATAATACTAATCTCATCATCAACAATTCAACACCATTGTTATGATATAATAAAATAATATTCCCAAAAAAAAAAAAAATGTTATCAGGTCGTCTAAACAAAAGGCAAAATTGGCCTCCCTGAGTATAGCTTGGGTGCACCCAACACCCCGTATTTTAACTAATCACTAGCCACTACCAACTATTGATTGAGGCGCAACGTGTGCAATTAATTAAACATTAATTACCAGAAAGGTCTCAGTGTGCAATTAATTACCCTTTAATTACTAGAAATGTCTCAGTTTGAGTGCCAAAAAATACCCATTAATAGCATGCGTTGCACCCCAATCAATAATTGGTGGTGTGCAAGCAATTAGTTAAACTTCATGATGTTGGGTGCACCCAACCTAAATTCCAGATTGTTGAGGCTAATGTTGCCTAAAAAAATTGTCTAAACATTCAATAGAGATTGTATTAGAAATGATCACATTCACATCTCAGTAAAGTTGATACTTGATAGCATTATTCATCAACTACTCCACCACAAACATGAATGATACAGCTAATTATTTATTACATGGTAGTATGGTATACCTATAAATTTACACTTATACAGGAAAATATCACTTACATATATTTCATTGATGTCATATCTAGATTTCAAATTCTGCAATACCCCTGGTTCATGTAAATAAGCCAGCTTTGTCATGTCATCTACTCCACATGAAGGGGCTTCTGGGTCCTTAGGGTAAACATTTGAAGCGTGAACTACAACCTGCATATTACAAGAAAGCACAAATTCATCATAAAGGTTACTATAGAGTAATAGAATTACAGAATTTACAAAAATGAACATTGCCATTTTTTTAGTCACTAAAACTCATCTAACAAGACAAAAATCATTCTAATTGAACATGAACAGCCAGCAAAAAAGAACTATAAACAATGAGGAACATAAAAAATATTCAAGTGGAAAGTAAGCAGCCGTGTGCACATGCACAATTGCGTAGAGCTCATGGTCCACGAAAGTAAAGAAGATTCATATGAGCGGATACGCCTACTTTAAAGAATCACTTATGCTGTACTTAAGGCCATATACATTAAGATATATGCCATGAGACCAGGCAATTCAGCACTCACCGTTTTTCCTGAAGTACAAAGGACCTTTAAATTTTCACCATTAATCTCAACTACTTCGCCATCTATCCAGACAACATCAGGGTCCTCAATCCAAACAAGAGATCCGACAGCTAAACTGACTGAAGCAGCCTGAAAAATACAAAAACAATGTTTAGTTCCATTTGGGGTTATAGCTCCATCTCAACTTGAGCATCAGTTTATATAGCATAACATTTCTAAACAGTTTAAAGTATGCAAAAAACATAAACACCAAAGTAAGAGAATAAGAACATATGATTGGAATGTCAAAGAGGTAAGAGTAGGCTTGTTATATTTAGATGAATGCTATTTTATAGTCACTAAAACTTTTCACATAGCAGCATAGCACATTAAAAGTTTAAAATTTAGTTGAAAATAACTGGGTATTACATTTTATATCAAATCATGACTCAAAACTAATGACCCTCCATTAATCACCGTTCAGATCTGAATCAACTATAAGGGGTAAGAGTAGCCATGTTATCTATAGAGGAACGTTATTAGTAAGACTAATGCCTATCGTATAGCATATTAGCACTATATGCGGATCATCCTCTTTTAGAAACACGATATCAGGCATAGCATTTACGAGGTCCACTGATACAGCTCATTCTCAAATGGTGACCGAAAAGATACAGATCACTACATGAGAGACTCTCTCTCTCTCTTTGAAACACAATGTCAGGCATAGCATTTACAAGGTCCACTGATATGGCACATGCTCAAATGGTGACCGAAAGTTTACAGTTCACTACATTAGAGACTGATGACCATAAGCTATGTTACCCAGACTCTTCATCTCACCTCAAGTACCCGTGTCGCACCCTTGACACTCGGACATGGGTAGGACACTTAGACACTTCATTTTTGTTCAAAATCATGGAAATTTTCATAAAATAGCCGAGTCAGACACTTGGACACGTACCCGTGACGGACATGGGTACCCGAGTCCAAGTAACATAGATCATAAGGTGCCGGGTCATTGGCACCTAGGAATTATAAAGCTTAAACTCTTGGTTCAACAAATAAGCAGTAAAGATTGGCTAAAAAAGGCCCCCGACCCCCAGTTGCAGGTTGGGTCAATATGAAAAGTTCTGCCTTCCCCTAAGTTACGCCCAAACTCTACCACCCCCATTATGTAAACCTTTACAATGTAAAGAGAGGAAACAGCAAAACTAGGATCAGGATTCAGGAACAATAATAAGTTCTTCTCTCCTTCATCCTTTCTATCACACCATTATATTGACATCATAACTTCACAAGCAATATAGAACTTCGACAAGCTCAGGAATAAATGCTGATCAAAATTCCAATAAAATCCATTAGGCAGCTCATCTAATCTCAAGAACTCAACCTTCTACGGAATAAAATCATAACTTGAGCACCCTTTCTAATAAATAATAATAAATGCTCACAATTCAGATATTCTTCGTTTTCTACTTAGTAGGAAAAAATCATTCCATATCAATCTACGGAACAAACAAAAACAAAAAGATGGAAGAACTTTAATACGCATACTAAAATCGAAAAATGAATGATAGATCAAAAGCAATACTCCAAGCAAATCAAAATGTATAAATAACTAAATTTAGCAGCGTGACATTAAGAAAATAAAATTCAAAATAAGCTCAAATTATTCTTCAAATGTAGTAAACACATTGCTCAAATGAAGAACAGATCAGTCAAATTAAGTCAATGAACAGTATAAATCAGTCAATTAATCAACAATAATTAAAACAAATGCAACTAAAAATCACAAAAATTCAAAAATTATTATAAACCAAATAATTAAAAACAATTTAAAAATATTACCATTTTGCTTTAATTCGGATCGAAGTCCCCTAGTTGCTTCTCGATCTGGGTTTCTTTTTCTTCCTCCTACCAATCAATCCCACTTCATTTAAACTCCAAATTTCCAATTTTTTCCCCAATAAAACCCAAATCAAAACTTCAAAAATTCCTCCTTTTTTCTTCAAAAATGCCCAAATCAAATCAACCCAATTGCTCCAAACTCTGTTTGCTGCAACTCCAAACTATCCTTCAATTAAAAATAATTTCTTTCACTGTTTATTAAAAAAAAAAAATCCAAAAACAATTAAACCCAAATACTTGAATAAAATGCTGGACCCAAAAAGCTTAAATCTTCTCCCAAATTAATTACTCAAGAAGAGAGACAAAGAAGAGAGAGAAAAAGTTATATAAACCCTGCTATAAGCAAAGAAAAGTTGGGTTTTATTTATTTTGTAATTTATATTTTTCCTTCAAATTGCAGATTTATGGAGTTTTAGTTAATAATGAAGCTGCTAATTAAAAAGGAAAAAAAGTGTCAAAAATTAACTAATTAAGCAGCCTTAAACAAGATTTCCGAAAATACCCTTTGTTGTGGGACCCATTTTTGTTGTCTGAATCCAGAAATTGAATTGTTAGACGCGGGTCTGGAAACCTATTTCACATTTCTTGGGTCGGTGCTGTTTAGTTGTAGCCAAAACCGCGTCGTTTTGCATGTGTCTTGAATCTTTATTCTACTTTATTTATTTGTTGTAATGCACCTAATTATAAAATATTAAGGGTAGATCTTATATTATTAATAATTTTGGTAGAAGTATATGCTAAAAGTCTAGGTCCAAAGATTTTGGCGTCTATTACATCATCATTTAGGACTCAATCTTGATGCATTCTTTTTAATCTTATTAAAAGATACCTTTTTATTTGTAATTTAATGTAAATCGAAAAGGTCTTTTAAATAAATGGGTGCATACCAGTAGTTAATTTTAACTACGTATTGTATAATAGACGTAATTAAACTTATAATTGGGGTATTTGATGCGCGCGATGTGGCTAATTCATTAGAAAGAGTTTATACAATTGGCTCTAATGTCCTACGCCTATATTTATGAAATTTTATTGTAAATATTTGCATATATGCAATAAATGTGTTGGATTTTGTGTAACTGATTAATTTTGCAATGTTCGAAACTTTAGTAGAATTAATTTAGATTAGTGAGGAAGCGGCAAATCATCAACTTCTGAAAAAAGTAAATGTTTGATATAATTAAAGTACTTATTAAGATGAATCAACTAAACAATCAAGGGATCACACATTGGAGATATATGGAGTAGCTTTGAACGTAATCGAAATGAACATAACTTTTATGTCTTCTAATTGGAAAGTTAATAATTCTTGATTTTTTTTCCAAAATTGACATTTTCTGATAGAGGGTATCATAATTTTAATAGGCAGATATTATGACTTTATTCATATATCTATACCATATATTAAAATGCGATCATAAAATTGTGTATGTGCCACGTGTATCCCTTCTTACACTGGTATAGCGTCACACCATCATTCAACAAGGTTTAGTATCATGCCACATTATCTTCCAATAATCTTAATAAAAAAATGCATACAAAGTATTACCATCTTAGCTAGAATTAAAAACAAATAAAAATTCAAAATAAATTATTGTTGTAATTGTATTCTAATGTACCCACATTAAATAAATTAATAAATCTTTTAAAGCGTCTAATATAAATGAAATTATTCAAAGTATCACCTAGGGCGAAGCCCAGGTCACACACTAGTTGGCTTATAACATAGTGATAAACGTAACCAATTTTCTTAAAAAAAAATCCTTAAAAATCACCTCTTAATATACAATAATATTAATGATTTTTTTATCTTATCCTGTAATTATATTTCTTCAAAAAAAAGAAAATGATATTTATTCCAGCAATCTATCTATACTAATACTAAAATAATCACCAAATAAAACACTTGGCACAATTGTATGAAAATTTTTCCCTCCAAAATACTTTTCTTTTTTTAGTCTGAAAAAAAAAAATTGTTAAAAAATGAATTTGTATCAAAAAAAATTTTAATTAGTTTAACATTAAAAAAAAGAAAAAGAAAAAAGAAAGTAACATACAAGATTTTTAAAGATGTTCATTAAATAAATTTAAAATCTTTTTTTTTTTATAAAAAATTACATGAATCATCGTTAATAAATCTTACCTTTATTAATCTGCCAAAACTAGTCAAGTATTAAAAAAAAATTCCAAGCTTGTATTGAGAATCTGTTTAATTTACAACCTTTTTTTTTTTTAAATTTCATTTTCATATAAAAAAAAATTTATTGGATTATGGGTCATTAGGCCTTACATCACATTTTAATTTGGAATTTTGAATCAGAACCAAATAACTAAATTTTAATTCGGATTAGATTTGATGAGAAATTCAAATTGAATTGAATTAAAAATGAATAAATAAAAAACATACAAAGTAAATTTTATTTTGGATTTGCCCTTACGCCCAGATCCAAATGTAGTGATGTAACTATTTTTAAACAAAAGCTAGGTAGTATGACCCATGACCCATATGAAGAATCCTTTTTAATAGCCACATTTAATATGGAGGTATAAGAATCACATCCCTTTGATACATTCTCGTCCCAATATTCATTGGGCATATTAACAACCATCTTCATCCAGACCATGACTTAGTTCATACAGATTCATTTCCAAATTACCAATGGATCATTGTGGGTGACATGTATGTGATTATATATCAAACAATAATATGGAAAATAGGCTAGGTGATACATGCGTATCGTGAAAGCTTTACCTAATTAGGATTCGAACTTGTGGCATGCATCCCTACTAATCATAAGACAAGCTAATAATGTGAATTCAATATCTCAAAAGACCGACAATTATTTTACAATATTTATGTAGGAGATCTCATGTGATTTTTTTTTTTTTTTTTTTTTGTTTCAGACGAGGTGTCATTTATTTTTTACAAATTCGTTGCCAGTATTCACGGAAGAAAAAAAAAAATCTGATGTGATTCTCCTCAATTAGTACCTTTAATTATGTATATAATGATCCAAAGTATTACAATGTTTATTTCCATAAGCCAATCCATTTGCCTTGTTTGCAACAAGGTAAATTAAGTTTTCCTAAAAATTGCTCATTTTGTCAAACTAGCAAAGCCACCGAAACCCCTTCTCCACAAATTCAAATTACAACCTTCCATGGATTTAGTCACCAAAAATGTTCTGGACTTCAAGGTGACGAAGATAGATTGAGCTCACTTCTAACTTCAATTCTCATCGTTATTCTCTCACTCCTTCCTATCAAATCCGCTTTCATTACCGGTGTACTATCAAATAGATGGTGTCGCCTTTGGACCTTCATCACTGCTTTTCGCTTCGACGAATCAACTAGTAAGGCCTTAATGCATCTTCTATCATTAATCATGTTTTACCTCAACTTTTATCCCCTAAAATCCAAACCTTTGTACTCCTTCTCGATGACCACCCGTACCAAGCCCCTGAGTTTGGTTATTCTTACTCCTTATATAATCGCTACACAAGTCAAGAGACTTACCTTACAACTTTAGGAACCGATATCGCCTCGTGGATTCGATTTTTGCACACGAAAAGTTCAGACTATTGAGGTTCGATTTTTCGGAGATATTACTAGTGATGAAATTTCAACCACATTACCACCTTGTCTCTTCCAATGCAAGTCATTGGTATCTCTCATTTTGGGCATACAACTTGATATAATTACTTTGCCAGATGAAATTAGTGCTCCTAATCTAAAGATTATTAACATAAGTCATCTTAACAATAATCACGAAAATTTGTTGGTCAACCTGTTTAATTCTTGCCCTTGTCTTGGAGAGTTAAGATTGTATGGGAATTTTGATGAAGATTTTGATAATAAGGATGGGGATAAAGACATTCATGTGGCTCTTTCATGAACAAATTTAAAGTCATTGTGTATTCATACACGCAATGTGAGAGGAAGGGTTGGGACCAAACATGTAGATATTGATGCCCCTAATTTGACGGTGTTTGAAGCTTAAGATGTAAGTCAATCAGAGTTTAGGTTTGTCCGCGAACCAGGAGAGCTACAAAGTGCAAGCTTAACGTATTCCCAAGGTCGGATGAGTAGAGGCACATAGTTATTTTGGGCATTTCGCGGTGTTAAGGCCCTTATGCTGTGTTTTACTATGTTAATTGCTTTGAACGACTTGAATGGTGATATTCAATTGCTGGTATGTCATAATTTAAGACATCTTGAATTTACGAAAACATCTCATACTTGTTGGAAGACGTTGCTGCGTTTTCTTAATCATGCTTCCAATGTTGAGAAACTAACTATTAGGATGAGCTCAATTGATGAGATATTGGAAGTTATGTGTTCACTAAGTTTAATATCTACAACCCCAAGATCAATTCCTTTAGATACTCCACCTCTGTGCTCGTTGCAACGTGTAAAAGAGATAATTATCTGCCTTAAGGGGCTAGAATATGACCATGAGGCGATGTATTTGTTAATGTATTTATTGAATAGTGCAAGTGCCTTAGAATTGCTAGTTTTTGACGTTTCTGCTAGTGATGCTGATTGTCAGGGTGTTGGATATAGAGTCAAGTTGTTTAATATATACGTAACATTGTGGATGCTTCTACAGACTTCTTTGTCATGTCGTATTCAAAGTGTTTTGCAACGTGTTGAAAAGGAGGAATTGCCTTATATGGATATTTATGACAGTGAATTAGAAGAGAGCCCCAGTGAATTAGAGGAATAAATGTGTACCTTTGTTATGATGTAAGTGAGCTACATAGTAGAGAAAATTATACTTGTAGCCTAAGCTATATGTGTTTTATTTCAATGTTGATGCTAGTGATGTATTATAAGAATCAGCAATAAAATAAAAAGGTCAAATTAGAAAATAACACCTGCAAAAAAACCCAATTTTGATTATAACACCAAAACATTTCGAAATTTTATTATAACACCACTTAAAAAACAAAAAAATTTGGTTTCACCACCTAAATGGTGACGCCGTTAGAGGAACCGTTAGTGGGCCCCAATTATACAAGTGTCAAATATTTATTGGACAAAAAGCACGTGTCACTACACTATTGGTTTTTTAAAAAAAATATAAAAAAAAAAAGAAAAAAATCCTAAACATCCTAACCCAGCCCACTGCCCAGCCCACCACCGGCACCACCTGTCCCCCACCGCCAACTGCCTAACCCAAGCCGCCGAAACTCATGTCCCACCAAAACCGGCAAAACCCTCCCTTCCCCCTCCCCGAAAACCACCCTAACCCGACCTTATCACCGCAAATCACAACCACAACATAAAAATCACTCGGCGGTTTGGGGTGGTTTTAGGGGCTGGGTCTAGGTGGTTCGACGACGGTTTTCGGTCGGGAAGACAGCGACGGGGGTTGGGTTGGGGTGACGGCCGTGGTTTCATTACCTTACAGGCTTACATCTCCCAACGCTGGCGAGGGGCTGGGGGATTGTGCCGGCGAGGGGAGGAAGAGATAGGGATGTCGCCGAACTGATGCCAAGGAGGTCGTTTCGGGGGAGGGGAAGGGGAGAGGGTGGGTCGGGTTTTGGTTTTAGGGATGGTTTGGGGTCGCCGGTGAAAGGGAGAGGGTGGAAAGGGAGCACCGGAGGGGATCGAAGGTTTTCGATCGGCGTGGGGCTGGGTTGCCGGTAGTTGTTGCGTCGCTGGTCACCGGCACTGCTGGTGGAAAGTGGTGGCTGTTTTTTTTTAAATTTTCTATTTTTTTAATTTTATGGTTTTTTTTAATCCAATAGTTGATTGACATGTGTATAATGTGGAGCCCACTTAACGGTTTCTCTAATGACGTCACCATTTAGGTGGTGAAACCAAAATATTTGTTTTTTAAGTGGTGTTATAATAAAATTTCGAAATGTTTTGGTGTTATAATCAAATCGGATTTTTTTGCAGGTGTTATTTTTTAATTTGGCCAAATAAAAATTTGTCAAAAAAAATTAGATATAAATACTTTTTTTTTTCTTTTTTCTTTTCTCTCTTGTTCGCTTTTTTTATATAATGAAGATCATATCTAAGAACACCAAATGATATTCTTTACAATTTATACAATAATCCCATAATCCATGTATTTGTTAAGCTGTGTTCTCTACACCTTATTTTTATTGAACTGAAATTATTTTTACCAGTTATCAATTATATTTATTCTTTAAAATTACTGACTTTTACGATTAAAACTTATTTTTATTGTTTCTATATTATACTCATATTTAATTTTTAAAATTACTTATTTTTACTAATTAAATATAAAACTTATTTTTTGTTAATAAATCCATACATATAAAAAGGTTATAAGTGACATTTAAATATTTGGAGTAACTATATGCCTAGAGTGGACATTAAGTACAATGATGGAAGTAGCTAGAATGACCGGAGGTTTGTCAAGTTACTATTTGACGAAATATAATATTTAGGACGACATTATAAATGACCTATATACCCTTATAAATAATCCCTTCTCCCTAATTCAATCTACCTCATACACCACCATCTCCTTCACACTCTTCACCAAGCCGCCACCACCCACAATATCAACCTAAACGACAAAAACCTCTTCACGACGATAGCAGCCCACCACGCAACACCGGCCGAGCTCCGTTGACCAGGGCCTAAATGACAACAACCTTTTCATGATGGCAGTAGCCCACCACGCAACACGGGCGAGGCTCTATTGACCTGGGCAAGCGCGAGATAGACGCCAACACCATCATGCCTCGTCAAGGGAAGCAACTATGGGGGAAAACGCCGGCCACCGCGTCAGTAAGTTTTTTTTTTATTTATTTTTTTTGTTGGTTACAAACGTCTGTCGGAGACGTCCTCAATGTGGGAGACATTTGTCGCAGATGTCCCTTCCACTGTGGAGACATCTGTTGTAGATGTTCTTCCGTTGGTAAAGACATCTGTCGGAGATGTCCTTACCACGGTAGAGACATCTCCTACAGATGTCCACCGATATTTATTTATTTTAAAAATTTTTGAAATTCGTTTTTTTTTTAAATATTTTGAAAATAATTAGTCAAAATTAGTCAATTAGTCAAAATTAATGTTTTGCATCTAATTCGATTTTTCATAATTAGTCAATATTAATAATGCATCTAATATGTGTCGTCCTTAATTTGGTTTAATTTTGCATAATTATATATACGTTCATTAATGTGGCGGTGTGGTGGTGGTGGTAGTGGTGGTGATGGTGGGCGGGGTATTAGTGGTGGTGGCAGTGTAGGTGTTGACGTGTTGTGGTATAAATTTGTGGTTTGAAGGTAAGTATGGGTGAGGATATAATAATATTTGAAAGTAAGGGTATGAATGTAATTAACATTGCCAGCTTGAGTATGTTTATTTTGTCAAATAGCAATCCAGTTATCAAATCAAAGTGCATTTTCCACCGCCGTGATAGATGGAGGCATGGAGCCAAACTCTACAAAGTGGCTTTAAGCTCACGTGTTCAACTTATAAAAGCTACTAACCAACTGTCAATCTTTATTTATTTATTTTTTTTACACCAGAGAGTGTTTCTCTTTACACCCATAAATAAAAAATGAAAAATATTTATTTCGTACTTCGTTTCATTCTGTTAGAGTAAACGAAATTAGCCACTTTATATTACGAATTATACCAGAAATCCATCAAATATATTTTTGTAAATTAACAAGATTAAACAAATACAATATGATAATAGTAACTAAAATCCAAAATATCTCAAAATGTTTTAGTTTATAAAAAACATTGAATATACTATACATACAAATTTTGACCTTCTCGTTAGCTTTTCAAGTTGAATTATAAGAATTGCTTGATCTGAGATCATCAAAATTGAGTCAAGCCTTGATTGAGTCGAGCTTGGGAATTGTTTTACAACATTATCACCCATAATATTGTGGAAGAGTGAGGGAGAGGGAGAGTTTGATTGGGTATTGCTGATGCGACCGTAAGCGGGGAGAGAAAGGGTGTTTGGGATATAAGAAAAATTACAATACGGCAATACTCATGCTAATTGATACCGTTATCAAGCTAGAAACCCTCAAAATAACTGTCATTCGTAATTATCAAACAATTCACTATCGATAGGTTGCACTGGATTGAAACTAGTATAGTATATTTACGGCTGCATCATGTACTTCCCAGTTAGCAATTAGCAGGATCCCCCAGCCTACCGCAAAAAAATTATGGTTAGTGCTTCATTTATAATACTTGATAAAATTAATTTCACAGAATTCTAGTTATCTTGAAGGACATAACTGGCGGTTTAGCTTCTTTTTTCTAGGCACAAGCTAACCAGACTTATTATTAGAGTAAAGTTCCAATTTTTATATAAGTTGGAGGGAGTATATACACTTATAAATACTCTCTCTACTCCGCTAAGTACCATGGTCATCTCTTTTCTCTGAACTTCTGAAGCAGTGAAGTAAGTGGAGAGAAATAAGACGACCTGCACACCACCTATGCACCCTATATAATTCTCCGAAAATTCAAGCAGAATCTAATGTGTCACTTACAATAAAAAACTTGAGTATAATTCAGGTCACAAATATAGGAACTCCTTACCTGCAAACTTTGTGACATTGGAAAAGCCTTTTCAAAACCTTAGGTAGGGCTTCTTGAGTTTCTTTTGACATGGAAGTGCTTGCAGAGTGTGCCACAGTTGTTGCTCTTACAGCACCTTCATCAGAAGGCATTGAGGATTCAGCTCTGATGGAGCTTCTCGAACTTTGCCCTGCTTTACGATTGGCAAATTTTTGTTGTATCAGTTGCCCATTAACTTCCCATAGCTTCATTTGCTTCTCGACAACATCTGGATAGAGTTTCATAAACGAAACATCTGTAGCCTCTTTGAACTTCCAATCTTTACAGGATGGTCTCTCAACAGCTAATTCTCTTAGTACTACTTTCCCAGTAGATTTCTGGGATCCCAGGACATCTAATTTTGTGTCTTTTATGAATGGACTCTGGCTGAACAGAAGAAGAGCATAATCTGTTGCTAAAATTTCTGGTCCACGTGCATTTGGATTCCGGATGCTAGATTTTGGAACCCAGAGACCTTGTACTAAATGAGCATATTTTTGAAGGATTACAAGAACTTCAACAGGGTCATCAGGCGCAAGATGCTTAATGGTAATAAACCGTTGAATAGAAGGTCCCTGAAATATTTTGAAAGTTAAAGCTCAAAAGAATATTTTTTTGAATTTTTATTTTCTCCAAGATTGTTTTTTGCTTTTTCACCAAACAGGAACATAAACAAAAAAAAACAGATATAGTGCCCAACTTAACTAAAGCAGGTGCTTGTTTTGCATGCAACTATGAAAGGGTAACATGTACTCCCTCATTCCATAGAATACTACCCAAAAAAAAAAAAAAAAAAAAACCCTTTAATATGTGTGCAAAACAATAAAGATATATTATAGCATAAGAAAATAAGTGGACATACATAACACAATTTGCCAGATTGATTCACCCCCAGGCAAAAAATATTTTTCTATTATAATGATTACTTTTCAACAAATTAAATCCACCTCATCTGGTGACAAGAATCATCATCTCAGAGTCCATGACCATAGAGATTATCATGTTTAACAAAGTAAAATCCGACATTATGTGTAAGCGTGCAACTCCACACATCCAAATTCAAAAATACATTTTTTAAGGTTCTGCTAGACATAAGCTCCCAACATCACCTGGGGCACAATAGAGCAGTTCAAAATGCTCTACATGAGTTCTTGTGAGGTGTCGTATCAATCTGTCATTGACCAGATCTATTGACCCAGGTGAAACCGTCTCAGAAGAGCAGGTAAGCAAATTTATACCAAAAATCATGGACATAAGTGGCCTAAACTATCCAAACAATAATCTCTTACCTTTTTTCTTATACTTAATTATTAAAAGATAGACCCACATCATTCTTTTTTTTAAAAAATTGGGTATTATACTAGTCAGCATAATCCTATTGAGTGTTACTCTATAATCCCTAAAATATGGAATCCGTACCGAGTTCAGATAAAAAAATCAAAAAGTGCATCTTTCTAAACAAATGGAGAGGGGACTTCTAAGGTCTCAATAAAAGGCTTACAAAGAGAGGATACTTACAAGTTCCTCCTCTTCTTTTTGCCTCAATGTTGTTTTGATGATGGTGTTGCCTCAAAATCTCCTGTAGTCTATTTAGATCATTCCCAGATATGGCTTGAGCAAGTTTAGGATCCCTCTGCAAGTTTTATAGGCACGCAAAGGTCAGAATAAAAGAAAAAGGCAGAAACTTAAAATATAGATATGTATTGGGAGTTGATTTCCCTGCACGAACTTGCTGTTTATGAGGTCACTTCATGCTAGGAAATCAACTCTCATTACAATACTGCTTCTATGGCAATCAACAAGCACAATACAACAATTGATTTACATTTAATTGAACAGCCTAAATCACTAATTTTCCTGAATAAAGGTTTACAAAAACAAAGCATTTAAAACAAGAATTAATAGTTCCAATTTCACAACGTAACACAATGATAATAGTCCAATCGAAAGCTAAACAATTTTTGCTCCACTAGTCGTCTAGCAATTGCTATCTTATCAAAGAATATTATATGAACACATCAATACCTGATACAAGTCATACAACTGAAACATCAGATAAGAATCACCACGAAATTGCTGCTGAAAAACAGCAGTATTCATAGCAGAACCATCGAGGGCCAGGTCAATTGAAAATGGACTACAAGAGCAAAGGTAAGTTAGAGTAACAGTTCATATAGAAAGGATTGTTTATCACAAAAATCGTCTGAATTTGATATTAAATTGCATATACACAGATATTGACAATAACAGTTCTCATGGCACATTAGTAGCATAACAACATTATGTTATAATAAACATCCCTAAATTAAGAGTAAACATTGTTGTAAACAATCAAACATTCCTTTTAAACAGAAAAAAATCGTGATACAATTAGAGTAGAGTTTCCAGTCCTAATTGACATTTAAAACTAAAGCCTAATTCACAATTCGCGTCATTTTTAAAGCATCAAAAAAGTACTTGTAAAAGCAGCACTGACATAAATAATAATATGAAAAATTAGTTTCCAGTCCTAATTGACATTTAAAACTAAAGCCTAATTCACAATTCACGTCATTTTTAAAGCATCAAAAAAGTACTTGTAAAAGCAGCACTGACATAAATAATAATATGAAAAATTACCGAGAAGGCGGAGCAGCATTAGAAAGCATCATGATCAAATCGCCATCACAAACACCGAGTACACTGAGTTTGTCATGATTATTCATCTCCTTGCCTTTGTACATCAATTGTTGCTGCTACAACACCAGCCCACTCTGCTCCCCCAAATCAAAACCAGTGACTACAATTCAATCTGATCAAATTAACAAAGATAGATTAGTGGTTTTAATTGTACCTCGACTTCAACCAAAGCCTTGACATTTTTGACCTGAGAAATTCAATTAAGATCCATTAGAAATTCAATTGGAAAAATTGAAATTGAATGCAAAAATTAGGGTTTAAGAGATGAAAGTGTAATTTAATTACAGCTTCATCGGGGTCGACATCTAGGAGATGAATTTCTCATCGGCAATCAATACTGTAATCTTTATCTTCTTGTTGAACAAACCTGAACTGAAGAAAACTTTGTTGTAGCCCACAAATTGCAACCGCAATGGAGCCATCGCCGATACAATCCCACACAGACAAACAACCTTCAAGCCACTTCAATGGAGCAGAGAAGCTTCACACCACATCAATGGAGAATTTCCTCTCTGCCTTCTTCACCTCGTAGACAAAAAATAATTAGGGTTCTATGACTTCCATCAACATGAGTGAGGAAAGTGAGAATAACTTTATCAAAAGCAAAAGGAAAGGAAGCGAGGAAAATCAGGAATGACCCGTCAAGATGCCCAAGACAGCAGCTCACAATTGAGGGCAAAAGAGTAATTTCAGGGGAAAGGGCAAGGGAGGAAATTTACTGTTCATAAGCTACAGTAGAAGTTTGCCATTTAATACACAACTATTAAAAAAAAATGCTCTATCGAAATGGGCATAAAAGATTATACTACCTCCGTTAAATATTAGTTGCAATTTTGGAATATTTTATATCTCACAAATAATACCCCAAAGTTACAACTAATATTTAACGGAGGTAGTAGCTTTTTTAAGCCAATTGGTTACCTTAATGTGTTCTTCAGACATGCAAACAAATTAATTAGGAATCAACAACCTATCTGAAGAGTGAAGTACGCAACATACAAATTGACTGCTGGCTGGCTGAATGCCGACTGCTGCAGCAAAATCGTTCATACATGCTTATATATTTGAAGAGCCCTCCCCTAAAGTATCCTCTTCAATACACCTCCAAATATAATCTATGTGATATAGTAAGTCAACACCATTCTAATGCTTGGAACTTGGAAGAGTGATAATTCTTTTAAATATAAACTATTAATCATTTACTTTGCAGTACACACTTTGATCAGGTCATCAGTAGTCCTGAAATGCATTTGGTCATAGAGAATGGATGACTAAAGAGAAATGGAAGAAGAATAATGGAAATGAAGCTCCTTATAAGTTATAACTGAACAAATGTCAGAGCTATGGTACTTAGAAGCAATAAGCCAATAGAAGATTGGGTGCCTTGAATTAGAAAACGCAACACCAGGAAAGTGGACAATATCTGAAATTAGGATCATCAAAATGTTGCAGAACAAAATTGGTAACTTTTTTATTCCAGGTTCTGCTCTATCAAACTACAAGCCACAACAGCTTTGAATTAACATCCAATAATTCAGCTTGCCAGTAAGCAACTTACTACCAAGCCACCTTAGTCACCCAGTGCCACCTCCAAACACATATATGAAAGACAACAGAAACTACACAATAGCTTCAGCTACTACAGGACGAAAAAACCTTTTTAAATGATGATGGTGTCGCTTTCTAATCAGCACGACAAGTCTTTTGATGCTTTGTCCAATTTTTTTTATAACTATTGTGTTTTACTCAATTGCAAATTTGCAACAGAGCATGCCCAAGTAATTTTAAAATGTTTGATCAATTACAACAGTCACCTGAACGGCCAGCGGGGTAGGGAAAGCTAGAACTTAAAAGATTATAACTATAGTATACCTCAAAATGCCCCTTTTGGCATTCATTAGAAAACCGTCCAAGAAGAGCCAAATTACTCCTGAAAGAAGAAATTGATAATAATATCAGGAACTATGTATATAATAATGCATGGATAAGAATTGCATAAAGAAGCCATGAGATAATTAGTCATAAATTCAAACCTATAAAAACTCTTGTCGAATGCATGGACAACTTAACTGGTCAAAGTCCCATATCCCCTCTTATTCAAGTTCTTCTTGAAAGCAAACATAATTCACTCATTGGAGAGCCCCAAGAATGCTGCAACATGCTAAAGAAGGCATCTTGGTGGTATATTAGAAGATATCTATGCAGATAATTAAAAATATAACATTAAAAGTACATAAACAATGCAGATGAAATTTGAGCTTGTATATCCAACCCTACAAAAAAGACAACTCATGATAAGATGTACTCCCTCCGTGTTTTGATAAGCGTTACACTTACTAAATGCGGCCGTATTTTAATAAGTGTTACACTTTCTTTTTTGACTAAAGCTACATTTAAATATAATATCTCTCCCCTTTCATGGTCCCCACCCAAACCCACTACTACGTTTTTATTATTTTTTTCCTCTCACATTCATTACTTTTCAATAAACTATTAACCCCACCTCTTTCTTTTACAATTTTTTAATACTTTAACTACCACATTTACCTCTTATTTTATTTAAGTTAATTATATTGCCTAAAACTATGTGCCGGTCAAAGTGTAACACTTATTAAAACACGGAGGGGGTATAAAAAAAAGATTCGATCAACAAATTTGAGAAACAATTTGTAAATAATAAAAAAAATCAAAAATCAACACCAATATTTTAATCAAAAAAATACTTAAATCAAGAAAATCAGACTATTCCATCACAAAGTCTAAAGCAGCTTTGTTTCTACATCAAGCTTGATTAACATATCTGATTTCTTTCCAGTTTGTTGACACTCTAATCAACATTTAGGTCATACTTGTTTATCACACAATTAACCTTTTGTCATCTCAATTACCATAATTCTAAATACATAATATGTTCTGATTGCTCGTTGTCATAGCAGCTTTAATTTGTCATTGATCTGATCATTTCTTTCCTACAAAAGAAATCAATTTATATTCATACATGGCCATGGGTACTCAGAAACCATTATACACAAATAACATCAAATACTCAAACATGCCTTGACCATAGAAGCGATTAACATGGAAATGTCAAGGTCACGAGTCCTTTTTATCATTAAGATAGTTCAGTCAATGAGCTTTTCACTCCGGCTCGAGATGGTATTATTTAAGGCCAATGGTTACTGTCTTAATGGCAATAAGTAAGCTACAATTGTACCAAAAAAATTGATACTTAAAACCTAATCCTGCTCCAAATTGTAAAGTCAATTAGACATTAAACAATCCTAATCAAATAAATAAATAAAACCCTAAGTTTAGAATGCAAAAAAATAAAATCCCTTTTTTTTTTTAACAAAATTGAATCAAAGCCATCTGAAATAATTGAATTGAATTAGAAAAACTCCAATTTTAAAACGAATTGAATTGAGTCGAGAAAACCCCTAAAACTTAAAGAAAACCTGCTTGACCAAATAATAAAAGGCTTGGTTCTTAAAAGCAAAAGAAACGGGATGATTACAGAGTTTAAATTACATACCTCTACTACTACTGTCCAACTCTCAAACAAAGGCTGGTGAAAACCCCTCAAAAATATATCCACCCATGCACCCTTAGCCAAAAGAGAAACAATTAAAAGCCACAACCTTAGCTTCCATTGATAAGGAAATCATACATAGAGTTAGTGATGTGATTATTTTGCTCACTGGAAAAAAAAGAGCAAAAATTCTTTGATGTTTCCATACCAACAATTTCGCACATATATATATAAGCACTAACTTCCTAACAGATCCAGCTACCACAAACGAAATGGCATAGCCAGCCAAATCAAAGAAGATGTACTATTTGATTAACAGTTCTGGAATCAATGCCATCCAGATTAATGCCTAAGAGCTCCAAAATTTGATAACCAAATGAAAATGAAAAGAATAAAACAAAAAGAAATACTACCACATGAAAAGGAACAAAAACGGCTTCAGCCACTTCATGTTACAACACTGATCATGGTCCACTAACAATCTATGGTTTGGCATGATCATCTTCAGATCCAACTGCCTCTTGCTCCAACTCTTTAACTGCACTTACAAGACCTCGCGTAATACCAGGTAGATACAAACCTTTCTCTTTCATTTCTTCCAGAAGCTTCTCTGCTGATTTCCAATCTAAAGCCTTCAAACAAAGTGATTGGATAAACTTATTGTACTCATCTACATTAGGCTCAACCCCGGAGTCCTTCATCTCACTCAGCAGTTTCATAGCCCTGTCAAATTCTCCAAGGTTGCAATATCCTCGAATGAGCGAATGGAAAGTAGCAGGGCAGAGCTTGGAGTGTTTCCTTTTTGCCATTGACAATACTTTGCGAGCTTCTTCCATCATACCACCCTTTGCGTAACCACTAATTATGACACTATAAGTATAGACATCAGGTTTCAGTCCTCTAGTCTCCATAAGTTTCAGTAACCTCTTGGCATCTTCCATATCTCCAGCTTTGGAAAGAGAGTTAATGATAATATTAAAGATTGCATTCCCAGGAGGCGGACCTTTTTCCATCATCTCAGCAAACAACTTCTTAGCACCCTCAATGTCATTTTTCCTACACAAACCACGGATGACCCATGAGAACGGATTGATAGCATGTTTACGAACTTCATCAGAAACATCAACCAGCGTCTCCTGTGCTAAGTCCACAGTTTCATCCACCTTCGACAGACAACTTATCAAAAAATTAACTGCCTTCTGAGAAGGATACTTATTATCCCTCTTGGCAGCAAGATAGACAACATGGGCCTCCTTGGACTTGTATCCTTTGCATAAGAATGATATGATCTCACCAACCTTCTCACTCTCTGGAAGCATTCCAGCATCGAGCATTTTCTGAACAACTAATGTAGCCCAGTCATAAAATGACCTCTTGCAAAGTGCCTCAATCGTAAGATAATAACTGTCTACATTCAGGACGCAGCCAAATTCCTCAAACTTCCCAAATGCCTCATATGCAGCCTTTCCCTTACCCAATTTCAAAAACGCCGATATCAATTGATTTAGCATTTCAGCATCAACAACACCACTCTCTTTCTCACCCATTTCCTTCACCAAATCCCACAAAGCATAAACATTTTTCCTCTTGGGTTCAGAATCATTGCAAATAGCACGGACAAGTTCACTTAACAACAAAGTATTACCTTTAAATTCATTTCGACTCGAAACCCATTTGTAAAACCTAATCAAATGATCCCCAGGAATAAGCGGTGTTTCGAGCACTCTCACCACAAACTCCTCATTCAACTTCAAATCCATACTATCAAGGCTAGACTCTAAAGACCCATCTACATCATTTAGAAGCAAAGACAATACATTTTCCAATTGTTCAACATCAACCCCAGTAATTTCCTCACTTACCCCTTCTAATCCCTGATCATTTAACCCAATACCACTCATCTGGGCATCATTAATTTCATCAAAATTAGGGTTCAAACCAAGTTGTTGAGAAGAACTAACATCATGGGTATCATCAAAAACCCCACCATTTTCCAATTCAACGTCCTCAGAAGAAGTGGAATCATGATTCTCAGTCTCAATTTCACTTATTGAAGAAGAATGAGAGAAAAACCTGTGATTCTGATAACAAAACTTGCCGGGATTCTCGATAACTGTAAAATGTGATGAAATCAAGGGTTTATGGATTACCTGAGATGGTGGTGTTTGGGTAGAAGATATCAATTTTCGCCCAAAACTTCTGGTAAACGAAGATCTTGATGCTATGGATCTCCACATCTCTTCTCTCTACTCTCTTTTCTCTCTCCTCTTTCTCTCGATTTCTGCGAGCGTGGGCTATGCAACGTCGGAGTAGGGTTTTGGGGTAGTCCTGTGTTGGCTGTGTAATTCAATGTCGCAACTCGCCGTTTACTTTGGTAGTGTAAGGTCATTAAGCCCTATAATCGGCTGTTGGTGCAATGGTGATTGGAGCTGTACTTGATAGGGAGAACCGCGTGTTCAATCCCCGAAACAACAATGGGGAGGGGGTTGGAACCTAACCATCTAGAACTGAACCCCGAATCCGAATTATCCCAAAGGGTGAACCGGGTGGAAAACCAAAAAATAAAAAATTAAGGCCTCTAATCCAAATTTTATTGCTTTAACATTTTACGCTCCATATGTGTAAATATGATTTTCGGTTACTTTTACGATTTTATCTCTAATTCAATGTGATTGTATATTAATTACGATAACGAGGTGTTAAATAAGTGGTTTGGTTTGTATTCAACTTTGAGCTATTTGATTCTAATTTGCTTTATGTATGAGTTTTCTTCAGATTTATGATCATTAGTTTACCATGAAACATGAAATAGTCTATAAAATCGGGTCATGTTTATGTGAGCCTATAATTAGATATAACCAATTGAGTTTTGATTATGATCACATTTGATAATCACAGTTGTGTACAAACACAAAGTCACTAAAACTAAAAGATTCATGTTCAAACCATGTAAAATTGTAAATTGAAGCTAGGTTGTAGAGAATCTTAATAAAGAATTTAGGCCCAAGGTTGATAAACAAATGGTGGCCAAGATAGACCCAATTTTGGATCAAATTATTGCATCTGTACTTGGGGAAGGAAATTCTAATGTCTACCTATGAACTCATTAGACATTTGAATATGTCTCATGGGGTAAAATGATTATTTAATAAATGTTTCATTTAGAATAACACCTAGATGAGAGGGAAAGGGAAATATGGAGAGAATTTGAGATATATAGGAGAGTGTAAAATCACAATTGACAGAATAATGCATGAAAATATATAAAATAGTTAGTTGGAACCACCACACAATTATATTGATACTCCGTGATTTTGAATACCATTTTAAGCATCGTGTTCCTATGTGTTACGCAATTAACAAGATGCAACGTGACTACATTTAAAAAAAAAAAAAAAAAAACTAGTTGTTGGAGCGCCCGCAACACGGACGCCCCCAAATTTTGTGAAATTAAACGGGAAGTATAAAACGCGTATTTTTTTAATTTTTTTTCATTAGAGCAGTATTTAATGTATATGTAAGTTTAAAGAGGCTATGTGAAAAACTTTTAAAATAATAGCGGTGGTGTGTTTAATGTAGTGTGCATTTGCAGTTTTCAATATTTGCCAAAATTATTTACGAGTTAGTTAAGCTTGCTTAATTCTCGTAATGACAATATGTAATACCTAATGTAACATTTAATTAAAGTGGAGCAAAGTTTTTTTTTATAATAATCTTTGTTTAAAAAGAAGAATGCATGACTAAGTTTTTATTTTGGGAAAGGATTGTTCTAAAATTGCGTAAATAAATTTGATGTATAAAATGTGTACTCATTGATTGGTAAAACATGGACTAATGTAAAATATATTAGGAATAAGTCTAAGTTGCAAATCCAAAACAAATGTAAAAAAGGAACAACGATATTAGTAGGTAGGTTACCTTGTTGCAAGTAAACTATCAAAAAAAGAAAGTGGTATAGTAGGCAAAATTTATCTAGGTTCCTTAAATTGGTAAAATATTAAAATTCATAAATGAAGGAATGATGTTGATCAACTGCCCAATTTTAAATTGGAATCATCATGTTGAACTACACATAAATTATATATTACATTATTATTTGAAGAGTTAATGTTTTAGGTTGAATAATCTGAATATTGATCTTAAATATATTAATTTAGATCGTGAAAGTTGAAGTGGTGATTTTTATATTAAAAAACAAGCACTAACACATTTTTTTTTTATCTTCTCACTCCAATGCATACAATGAAACAAGTATTAGCAACTGTTAATTTGAATAAAAAAAACAACAAAAAGTCCAAATAACATTTATCAATAGAGGTGTATAAGTGTTTGCTCTTTTTTTCAAATACTCTATATAGTCACTTATGTTTAATGGATAAGTGTTTTTTTTTTTCAACTAATTACTTTGTATTGGTTTGAAGTAGAAAATGAGGAAGCCCCAGTTAATATCTGGATAAACAAAATTTATTTATCACATGACATTTTGGTAAATAAATGAACAACTTTATCTAGTCATCATTAATGTAGGACCCACTTTTATGGAAAAAGTTGTTGATTTATTTACAAAATTGCCATGTGATAAACAAATTTTGTGAATCTAAGAGATTAACTTGTATTTACCCGTAGAAAATGAATAGTTAGTGTAGTGAAAAGTCTCTGTACAAAATCTATAAAACGTTTTACTCCGTATTTTTGTGCATTTGATTACTAAACTCTAGCTAATTGAAACTCTGTCATTTCTCTTTCTTCCATTCTTCTCTTGAATTTAGACATGGCAGGTGATAGGGAAGGTTGATCTTCTAATTCGAGGGTTAGTAGGAAAGAAAGTGCGATGATCAAGTATGAAAATGTACCTTTGTTGAGCCTTTTGGTTTTGATGGACAAATTGACAAACTCGACTAATGAATGTTTTGAGTCTTTGGTGAATAAAGGATTCAAGCAAAGTTCGTTCCGGAGTAGGAACTTGGATGCGGAGTAGCATTCTTTAAAAAGCCTCGTGCAAATCTCACGTTCTAGTTTTAATTGTGAGCACTCAATAATATAAAGTCGGAAAGGAAATCAATGACTTATGTTAAAGACTACTGGAATAAAAGTTAGTTTTAAAAGATAATTTCTTAAAGAAAAGATAATTTGTAAAAGTTTTAATAAAGATAATTATCGAAGATAATTATCTAGTTGTTTTAATAAATAATAAATTTATCTTTTCAAATAAAATCTTTTTAAACAAACTTTTGATAATCTTTTAAATAAAATATTTGATAAAGTTAGCAAGTGGTTTTTCTGTGAGAAAATCTTTTATACGGCTAATGGTTATCAAGTTGTTAGGATAGTGGTTTAATTAGATAAGGCTAGGAAACCTCTTCATGATCACAATCTGTCAAGATAACTCCACAAGTTGTTAGTGGGTTGTTGACATGTGGACGTGATTATGGTGGAGGTTAATGACTAAGCCTTCTCTATAAATACTCGTGCAAACTATCTCAGAAAAACATAACTCTTAAGCATAAAAATTCCAGTAGCCATCTAATAACATAAAGAGAGTTATTTTCCTTCATATATTCTTGAGTGCAATAGGTATTTGTAATCACAGATTGTATACAAGTACTTTGGGGTTGGGATTGTGAGTTTGTAAGGTGAGGTTAAGGAAGCTTCGTTGCTGAAGTCTTCTGTGAGAGTTGGGAACAAGTTCCTAATTTGGGGAACTTGTTAACGGGTTTGAATCTTCACTTGTACAGAGTTTGATTACATAGTGGAAATTTAGAAAAGCCTATATCTTCTCTCGTCATTATTTCATTTAGTTAAATTCCGCAAAAAGTTTTTAGATTTCACCTCAAATACAATTCACCCCCCCCTCTTGTATTAGCCAGTTAGACTTACAGTTGGTATCAGAGCGGGAACTCAGAGCACGCAGGCAACCCTGTTGAGTAAGTTCCTGGAAAATGGCTTACACAGAGGAAAAGGAATTCGGGAGTACATCCATTCAAAGGCCTCCATACTTCAATGGCAAATTTTATCCTTATTGGAAGGATAAGATGGAAATCTTTATCCAAGCAGAGAATTATCAGGTATGGCGGATTTTACAAGTAGGAGATTACGAAATTACGAAAACAAATGCTAATAATGAGGTAATCCCTAAACCTATGGATGAGTATGAAAAAACTGATTTTGAAAAACTTGAAATGAATGCTACTGCCAAAAAATTTTTAATTTGGGGACTTGGACCCGATGAACATACTCGTGTCAAAGGGTGCAAGTCCGCAAAGGAAATTTGGGATCTTCTGGAAGTTACACATGAAGGAACGTCAGATGTTAAACGTTCCAAAATAGACATTCTTTTGTCTCAGTATGAGCGCTTTGAAATGGGAAACAAAGAATCCATTAAAGACATGTTTACTCGATTTAAAAGTATTACTAACGAACTAACGTGTCTTGGCAAGATAATTCCTATAGATGAGCAGGTCAGAAAAGTCTTAAGAAGTCTTCCAGACAATGACAGATGGAGAGCAAAGGTTGCAGCGGTGCAGGAATCAAAAGACTTCACCAAGTTCAATCTGGAACAACTTGCGGGTTCCCTCATTACTCACGAGATCCAGTCGAACAATCGGACTCAGGAGACTGTCAAAAGTCAAGGGCTAGCATTAAGAGCTAATGAAGAATCCGAAGAGAAGTCTGACATCGATGAAGAAGAAGCTGCAATGTTGGTGAGAAGGCTGAAAAAATTCTACCGTAACAACAAGTTTTTAGACAAGAAGAAAGGATACAGTAAAAGAAATCAGGAACCCAAAGCCAAGTCTTCTTGTCACAAATGTGGAAGCACCAACCACTTCATCAAAGAGTGTCCATTATGGGAATCTGAGAAAGGCAAGGGAAAAGAAGCTGATCAAAGCAGAAATTCCAAGCCTAACTTTTCTAAAACAAATTTCAGGAAAGCAATGATTTCCACGTGGGGAGAATCAAGTTCCGAAGAAGAGGAACAGGAACACACAGACGATGAAGTAGCCAATCTCTGTCTAATGGCAAAGCATGATGATGAGGTAGTCATTCAACCTAGTTATTTGAAATCTCTCTCAAAGGATAAATTAATCTCTTTATTGTTAGAAACCTTAGATGAATATAAAGAATTATGTGCAAAACTAAGGCAAGCCGAAAAGGCAACTGGAATTTGTAGAGATCATGTTAAGTATCTGAATAGCTTAAGAAATGATGTTCAAGGCAGATTCTTTGAATTGTTAGATAAAAATATTATGCTAAAAGAATCCCTTGAAAGAGTCAAGAGTGAGAATATCATGCTGAATATTGAATTGACTCAATATAAAATGTTGTGTACTAACATTGATTCTTGCAGGTCTACTGAAGTTCCTTTAATCATGTTTAATAATGAACTAGAGCATGTTAAGAAAGAGATAAAGGAAACCAATGATAAAAATGAGAAACTAGAAAAGGACCTAGAAATTGCAAGAAAAAGTAAAAATACAGCAAGCACGGGTGTTCCCAAGTGGGTAAAGGAAGCTCAGACAAAAAGAACAGAAGGTCTAGGCTATAAGAAGAAGTCCACTGGAAAGAAAAAGAAATATGTGAACTTACCTAGTGAGACCGTTTGTTCTTTTTGTGGTAAAAAGGAACATCGCAGTGAAGAATGTACTAAGAAAGCAAATCTGTACAATAAGAATGTGAACTATGTTTGGCAGAAGAAATCTGATTTAAATGTGTCAACACAGGAACCCATGAATGAAAGGGTTCCTGCTACTAACCCTTAATTTCTTTTGCAGGTCGCAGTGAGGGGGAACAACCAGTGGTACCTCGATAGCGGTTGTTCTAAGCACATGACAGGAGATGAATCCAGATTTCTCTCACTGACGGCCTATACAGGGGGAACAGTGACCTTTGGAGACAATAAGAAAGGCAACATTGTTGCTGTTGGCAAAGTAGGAAGGTCAAGTTCCCATGCAATTGACAATGTATTTTTAGTCAAGGGTTTGAAGCATAATCTACTCAGTATTTCTCAGTTTTGTGATAAAGGAAACTCTGTAAGCTTTTCTTCTGAAAAATGCAAAATCATCAACAATAACACTGGTAAAATCGTTTTGGAAGGAACTCGTAAAGGGAACACATATACCGTGGACCTTAACAAAGTTCCAAAATACAATCTATCTTGTTTAAGTGTTATTGAGGATGATCCACTTCTATGGCATAAACGTTTTGGACATGCTAGTCTTTCATTGCTTGACAAATTAAGGTCAAAGGACTTGGTAATCGGATTACCTTCTATCAAATTCCTAAATGACAAAATTTGTGAAGCCTGCATCAAAGGAAAGCATGTTCGATCATCATTTAAATCAAAGAAAATGGTAAGCACCACAAAACCATTGGAACTCATTCATATGGATTTGTGTGGCCCCGTTAGAATTCAAAGTAGAAGTGGAAAAAGATATGTCTTAGTTCTTGTGGATGATTATTCTAGATTTACATGGGTCATATTCTTACATAGTAAAGATGAAACTTTTGATATGTTTATGACTTTCTTGAAAAAGACACAAAAATCAATAGGTAATCAACTTATTCATATGAGAACTGACCATGGTACGGAATTCGAAAATTCCAAGTTTGATGAATTTTGCAGAGAACAGGGAATAAGTCACAATTTCTCAGCGCCAAGAACACCACAACAAAATGGTGTGGTTGAGAGGAAGAACCGAACATTGGAAGACATGGCAAGAACAATGCTAATAGCAAGTGGGCTTCCAAGGAATTTTTGGGCAGAAGCCGTCAACACAGCATGCTATATCGTCAACCGAGCCATGCTCAGACCAATGTTGGACAAGACACCTTATGAATTGTTAAAAGGGAGAAAACCTAATATTGCTCATTTAAGAGCTTTTGGATGCAAGTGTTTTGTTCACAATAATGATAAAAGAAATCTTGGAAAATTTGATGAAAGGAGTGATGAAGCAGTCTTTTTAGGATATGCATCTAATAGTAAAGCTTATAGAGTTTACAATAAGAGGACTATGTGTGTAGAAGAAAGTATACATGTGATTTTTGATGAAACTAATAATTATGAATGTGTACAGGAATATGAAGATGGAGATTTCGAAATTGGTCTCACTCGTTCAACAGACCAAGATGAAGAATTAACTCCCAAAAAGCAGCCTGTTCGAATTACTGAAAATGCTGATAAGGAACCTACTGAAGTTCCAAACAATACTGAAGCCTCTGATCAAAATACAGAAGAAACAGAAAATACAGAAGGCGAAGCAAATGCAGAAGCAGAACACCATGAAGAAATGGAAGAAAGAGCAACTCAAAATAACACTTTTATACCAGCTCAATCATTCCAACCAAAGCCATGGAAACATCAAAGGTCACACCCCCTGGATAAAATTATAAGTGACCTAAGCAAGGGAACTCAGACGAGATCCCAACTGAAAAACTTTTGTGCATTCAATGCCTTCCTATCAACACTGGAACCTCGAAATCACAAAGAAGCTTTGGAAGATGCTGATTGGATTGTTGCCATGCAAGAGGAATTAAATGAATTCGAAAGAAACAAAGTGTGGCACCTTGAACCTAAACCAAAGAATCAAAAGGTTATTGGTCTCAAATGGGTATACAGGAATAAGCTAGATGAACATGGCACAATTGTAAGGAACAAGGCAAGATTGGTTGTTAAAGGCTACAATCAGCAGGAAGGTATCGATTTTGAGGAGACTTTTGCTCCTGTAGCTAGATTAGAAGCAATTCGTATTTTAATTGCATTTGCTGCATTTATGGGTTTTAAACTTTATCAAATGGACGTCAAATGTGCTTTTTTAAATGGTTTTTTAAAAGGAAGACGTCTATGTTGAACAACCACCTGGATTTGAGGATCCAAACTTTCCTAACCATGTTTTTAAGCTCGATAAAGCACTGTATGGATTAAAACAAGCTCCAAGAGCATGGTATGAAAGACTTTCAAAATTCCTTTTACAAAATGATTTTAAAAGAGGAAAAGTTGACAAAACTTTGTTCTTAAAATCAAAAGGAACTCATTTATTAATTGTACAAATTTATGTTGATGATATTATTTTTGGTGCAACTAATGAATCCTTGTGCAAGTACTTTGCTGATTTAATGAGCAGTGAGTTTGAGATGAGCATGATGGGGGAACTCAACTTCTTCCTTGGGCTCCAAATTAAGCAAACTAACGAAGGAATAATGATCCATCAGCAGAAATATGTGAAGGAGTTATTAAAAAAATACAGTATGGAAAGCACAAAGATAAACCACACTCCCATGGGAACAACCACAAGGTTGGACCAAGACCCCAAGGGAACTCGTGTGGATCAAACAAAATACAGAGGTATGATTGGTTCCTTGTTATATCTAACTGCTAGCAGACCTGACATTTCGTTTAGTGTAGGTCTTTGTGCAAGATTTCAATCGGATCCAAAGGAATCGCATCTAACAGCCGTCAAAAGGATTCTACGATACTTAAAAGGGACGGAAGACTTGTGTCTGTTCTATCCAAAAAGTGACTCGTTTGACCTAAGAGGATATGCTGATGCTGACTATGCAGGAGATTTGGTAAATCGTAAAAGCACGTCAGGTATGGTCCAATTCTTAGGCTCTTGCATGGTCTCTTGGAGTTCCAAGAAACAAAACACTGTTGCTCTATCCACTGCCGAAGCAGAATATGTGGCTGCTGCTGCATGCTGCTCTCAATTGCTATGGATAAAACAACAGTTGCGTGACTATGGCATTATTTTAGAGTGCGTTCCTATTCATTGTGATAACACAAGTGCCATTTGCATTTCTAAAGATCCAGTACAACACTCTAAAGTTAAGCATATACATGTAAGGCATCACTTTTTGAAAGATAATGTTGAAAAGGGCTTAATTAAGCTAGATTTTATTTCTACTGAATTTCAAATTGCTGACATTTTAACTAAGCCTTTAAGCAGAGACAAGTTTGAAAAGATGCGTGTGGAATTGGGGATGCTACGGCTAAAGTGATTTTTGTTTGGAACCCCTAAGGTAAAATCGGATGTAACTAACGATGCTATGCTCAATCTTGTGTGCATAACACAGCTGAAATTACCCAGGGGAAAGATTTGTGAAGTATTGAAAAGTCACTTATACATACTTTTAATATGTTAAAAATATTGAGCCATGTTGTTTCAAGTTCCCTTTTCATCATTCTTTACTCTCTGTATCATGATCACGTAAATTATCATCATAATTTACAATCATTTTGCTCTTATTTATCTTTTTCATTTTTTATTCATCTGTTTTTCTTCTTGTTATTTTCTTTCTTATCTTTTATTTCTATCTTATTTTTTATTCTTATCTTTTTCCTTCCTTATTTTTTCATGATCAATTTTTCTATTCCTCATAAAATTCAAAAATACAAAAAGATTTTTTTTCACGTAAGATAAGGAGCAAACATATTCACTACTCCTTACCTTCCGTATTTTTATCTATCTTATTATTGTGATACGTTTGAAAGATGCAATTATTACATCCTATTAAACCCATACTACCCCTAAAACTACCCTACTACCTTACCATACAAACCGTCACTTTTTCTCACCCTTCCCAATTAAATTTTTTCTTTAACACTCCACCTTCACCCATCAAATCAATTAAACTCCCCATAAACTACCATAACCGGCCTCACTCTCTCTCCTCCCTATTCACACTATTCATCTTCTCCTTCCTTTCAATTCATCCTCATCACCATGAAAACCAACCTAACCTCAACCCCGAAACAACCAAAAACCCGGAAGCCTTCCTCTGCTGGCGGCTCCCCTGAACCAGTCCCACTTGCCGTTGTTCACCCTCAAGCTTCGACAAAGAGAAAGGCTACAACCGTGAAAGGAGGTGACAGAAAGAGGCAAAGCTCTCAAAAGTCTCCATCTTGGAATTACACTCACGGTTATCACATCAATTATGACTGGTGTACGGCAAGTAAGTTCTCCGAATTCATCTCCTTAATTGATTATCAAGAATGGGTGCATTTGTTCCAAAATTGTTCTCACTATCCAATTTACCCTAAGCTTTTGTTTGAATTCAAAAATACTTTCAAACACAACAATGGTGTTTGCACGGCTACGGTCAAAGATACTCACATTCATTTTGATATTGCATATTTAGGGAACTTGTTTCAAGTCCCCACCTCTGGCTATAGTTCATACCTAAAACACAAGCAAATTGTGCAAATTGGGCATTATGATGAGAATAGGGTTATTAAATTTATCGGTGGAAACCCGAAAAGCAAGACTTCGCATCATAACATACTCACCCCTCTTCACAAATTATTGTTCAATTTCACATGGAGAGGCATTGTTCCTCGTTTGCAAAAACGTAGCACAGTATCCCTACTAGATGCAACCATCATCTTTTGTCTTGCTCGGAAAATAAAAATAAACTTTCCAAAGTTGATGATTGAACATTTGGCTTTCTATGCAAATAAATCTACTATTCCATATGGATCTCTCCTCACTGTGTTGTTTAAGTCTTTTGGGATTGATGTTGAAAGTGAGTCACCCACTTATATTAAACCTGAGAACATTCTCTCGGAGCAATCTTTGCTTCGCCTGAGCCTTAAACTTGAGAGTGGGACACTTACTTTCTTGACGAGAGGAAGTGAGGAGAAAAATCGTGGAAAAGGGAAAACACAGGTTGTAGAGGGAGATACAAGTGAGTCAGAAGAGGAGGAAAGTGAGTCTGAAAAAGAGGAAAATAAAGAAAAAGGAGAGGAAGAAAAAGGAGAGGAAGCAATTTCTGAGGGGGAACCTCAGGAGGCAGTTTCTGTGGAAGAAGAGGAGACTCAGAGTGAGGGGGAATCTAGCTCAGAAAGTGAGAGTCTCGACCTCCCTTATACAGGAGGACTAAGGCGGAGTAAGAGGAAAATTGTCAAACCTGCTACTTCTACTCTAAAGCCTGTGATCATTGAAGACATTAGCTCTTCTGATCACTCAGACCCTGATTTCACCCCTACACAAGTTCCTTTTGCCTCCGAGCCATCTCCTGTTCCTGCCTCTCCCACAAACCAAGCTAAACCCTCTTCCCCTCCTGTTTCACCAAAACAGACTTCTCCCTCTCCCTCCCCAGCTTTTCCTACATCACAGCCTACAGGCTTTGCTGCCTTCTCTGGAACAAATGCTTCTGTTTTTGATATTCAACAGGTGAAAGCAGAAATGGAGAAGCTGGTAAAGATGGTGTGCACAAAGCTGGAGGACATGGCAAAGCAGCTGGCTTCTCTTCAACGCCAAGTGCAGGCTGTGGCAGATGCTCAGGCAACCAGTTTTACTGGGATGGAGAACAAAGTTGATGCTGCTGAGAAGAACATACTGCACAGCACTCAGGAGATATTGGAGACGATTAACAGGGTGGCTTTTGAAGAGGTGGAGGAAGCTTCCAATGACCCCAAAACCCCAGCTGATGAACCTACTTACTCACCATAATTGCAATTTCAAACTTGTCACTTTTACTTCTTTTGTTTTTGCTTGTTCCATTCGGATTTCAGTTTGTAACTCATAACTTTTGCTACTCTCTCCTGCTTTTGATTTTCGGCTATGGGAACTTGGCTCGTATTTTTCATATGATTGTGTGTGTTTGCTGATGATTTAGTACCTAACTTATTTTTGCCTTGCATTATTTGAGCTCACTATTCCCTACGTAGTCTAGTGGGAGTATAGCAAAATGTTTTTTTCAATCTTTTGATAATGCCAAAAGGGGGAAAAAGACAAACTTCATGGCGGCTAAGGTGTTTACCAAGGAACTCACACATCGAAGGTACAAACTTTTGCTAAGTTCAGTTTTTAAAGTCTTTGTTAATTTTTCTTTTGCTCAGTTTTTTTTTAAAAAAAAAAAAAAAAAAAAATAATAATAAAAAAAAAAAAAAAAAAAAAAATACTTTTTAATATTTTTCTAAGTTCTTTAATTGTTTTTTTGTTTTCATGCCTTACTTTAAATTTTTGTTGCATGCCTGGATGATTTTATTTACCTAAGTTTGTCAATGTTTGTCATCATCAAAAAGGGGGAATTTGTTGAGCCTTTTGGTTTTGATGGACAAATTGACAAACTCGACTAATGAATGTTTTGAGTCTTTGGTGAATAAAGGATTCAAGCAAAGTTCGTTCCGGAGTAGGAACTTGGATGCGGAGTAGCATTCTTTAAAAAGCCTCGTGCAAATCTCACGTTCTAGTTTTAATTGTGAGCACTCAATAATATAAAGTCGGAAAGGAAATCAATGACTTATGTTAAAGACTACTGGAATAAAAGTTAGTTTTAAAAGATAATTTCTTAAAGAAAAGATAATTTGTAAAAGTTTTAATAAAGATAATTATCGAAGATAATTATCTAGTTGTTTTAATAAATAATAAATTTATCTTTTCAAATAAAATCTTTTTAAACAAACTTTTGATAATCTTTTAAATAAAATATTTGATAAAGTTAGCAAGTGGTTTTTCTGTGAGAAAATCTTTTATACGGCTAATGGTTATCAAGTTGTTAGGATAGTGGTTTAATTAGATAAGGCTAGGAAACCTCTTCATGATCACAATCTGTCAAGATAACTCCACAAGTTGTTAGTGGGTTGTTGACATGTGGACGTGATTATGGTGGAGGTTAATGACTAAGCCTTCTCTATAAATACTCGTGCAAACTATCTCAGAAAAACATAACTCTTAAGCATAAAAATTCCAGTAGCCATCTAATAACATAAAGAGAGTTATTTTCCTTCATATATTCTTGAGTGCAATAGGTATTTGTAATCACAGATTGTATACAAGTACTTTGGGGTTGGGATTGTGAGTTTGTAAGGTGAGGTTAAGGAAGCTTCGTTGCTGAAGTCTTCTGTGAGAGTTGGGAACAAGTTCCTAATTTGGGGAACTTGTTAACGGGTTTGAATCTTCACTTGTACAGAGTTTGATTACATAGTGGAAATTTAGAAAAGCCTATATCTTCTCTCGTCATTATTTCATTTAGTTAAATTCCGCAAAAAGTTTTTAGATTTCACCTCAAATACAATTCACCCCCCCTCTTGTATTAGCCAGTTAGACTTACAACCTTGTTTAGTTACATAGGTACCTTTTGATCAAACTAAGTCTGGGTTTGAAAAGCTAGCTAATAAGCAATGTTCGTACCATTAGTAAGAGAGTTGAACAAGTTGTTACTGAGGAAGAGAAGAAAAGAAGCAAAGAGGAGTGGGAGGGGTTGAAGTTTTTTATGAATGAAGGTAAAGCTGGTATGCAAACTATAGTTGACGAATCTATGGCTAAGAAGAAGAAGCTTAAGGAAATAGTGGATGAAGAAGAACGTAAAGAACAGTTGGCTACCAAAGTTAAAGAGAAAAAGGAGGCTGCAAAGAAACTTGATGATGCTAGAATTCGAGAGGAAAAGAGGATTAAGCGTAAGAAAGATGTGGACTAGTATGAGCCCGATTCACCGATTTGACTTTCAAAGGAATCTGAGTATGATTCATACAATGATAATCATTCTATTGATGATTTCGAAAGAATGTATTATATGAATATTTGGGGTTAGAGTTAAATGATGTAAGGGTTTAAAGTATGACCTCTTTTTGGAAGCAATGTATCAGGGTATGGGGTAAAAGTTGAAGGTTTATTTTGCTAATTAAATTAGGGTAGCTTAGATCATGGATGATATGTATAGGTATGGGGTTTTAAGCTAAGTTCCTTTATAGTTATGTTAAGTAGGTGGCTAATTTTGTAATAGAATTGAATCGAACATATAAAATAGTTTTTGTTGCTTTTGACTTTTTTATGTACAGTAGAGCTGTAATGTGAATATAATGTGCATACACTACTTTTGTTCAATTTAATTGATTAGATTTATGTTTAATTATTAAGCTTTGTTTGATCTATATAATTTTGAGTTTGGAGCACTCTTGATCTAAATCTAGGACAAAATTTGACCCTTAAAGTTGTAAAAGATGGGTGTAAGGGAGAAGAGGTTGGAAGGACGGAGGAAGGGGGTAGAGAAAGAGAGACAAAGAGAAGGGAGATTTTGTCCACTTTCTTCCCGTTTAATTTCACAAAATCGGGTGTAGTGCTTTCCGCACCCGAAACCCCCTTGAAAATGAACCTATGTTCGGGTGTGGGTTAAAAGTTGAATAAACCAACCTAATTTAAAATTACACGATGTAAGCTACCCTAATTTAATTAGCAAAATAAACCTTCAACTTTTACCTCATATCCGTTTAATTTCACAAAATCAGGTGTGGTGGTTTTGGTGGAAAAAGGGCGGGGCTACGATGATTTCAGCGGAAGGAGGTAAGTCGGTGGTTTGGGGGAGGGGGTGAGATTGTGGTGGGTTGGGGGAAGGTTGAGGTAGTGGTTTCGAGGAAGGGGTGAGGGTAGTTTTGGGGGAAGGGGTAGGATTGCGAGTAAGTTCAAGGGAAGGGAGGTGGTTTCTGGTGGGGCTAGGGAGGGAGGAGGTGGGGCTGCAGTGGTTGGTGGCTAGGTTTTTTTTTTGGACCAATTAGCATTCGACATGTGACAAAAAATTTTATTTTTTTTTTACCAAAGAAAACACGCTCTAAAGTTGGAATTATTCCAAAATAATTGAAAATTAGTATTATAAAAATAAAATCGTCCAACATTGGGATTACTAAAACAAAATTTTCCTAAAATCAATTATACTATGACATTTGTCTATGCTTTAAAAATACAAAGTTGATTGTACTTGTATCTCCCCTTCTCACTCGTATGCTCCTTATTTTCCCTTCACTTTTCTCTTTTCAATTGTCTTATACATCTTCATGAATTTCAAAATATTTCTCAAAGTAATTTTTATCAGTTCTTCACACTATGTAAATGGTCCCATATAGTGCTTTTTACCTAATGTCCTAGTAGGCCCGAATCCTCTTCCTCTTGGCCATATCTCTTACTCTTATGATTTCAATTTTTAAAATCTTATCCTTGTATCTTCCTCCGGTTAATTTCCCTCTCTCTTATTTTAAGCATTTGCAAAGTATAAAAAGGCTTATATATTTTGTTCTCTTTACCTCAAATTTTCACTAAAATTTGTCTTAATATCTATGGTTCGTCTAAAACTCAAATTAAACTTTTGAATTTCTACTAAAAGGATAGAAAGTTCTTATGTGAGATCTACTTAAATTCGTCTTGCTATCTGTTTTTTAATATCAGCTTTTAATAGTTTTTAACTAAATTATAATATAAAAATATTAATGGCCAAAATAATGCATTGACAAGTGTAAAAAGTCAGCAACTCCTTTACTCTAAAGACCTTGAAGCCCATGAATTCAAAGAACTCTTAACACATATTCTCGAGGACCTTCCTACACAATTTGTTCCTCAACAACAAATATAATATCATAAAAGAGGTCATATGTCTCGGTCTAAGGAGCTAGCTGAACTTTATCACATATTCTCAAAGACCTTGTTACATGATTGGTCGATCAACAAGAAACATATTATCATCAAGGAGATCTTGTCTCAGAAGCTAGCCGAAGGAGAGAAATGTTCTATACACAATATGTATAGATTGCCTGATTGAATTGACAATCTCATATGTGAAATACTGTCCAAACTAATCGATATTCCATCCATGAAAAGTGTGTTTGTTGGTCCAACCAACCAACACATCTCCTGTAGCATCGATTTAAAAACTCCAAATTACTTATGTGTAGCAGAATTCCAAAAAAACTAAAAAAACAGAATTAAAAAAATAAAATAAAGATCATTAAGGAGCGAGACTAGGGGTGCTTATGAGACGAGACAACTCGCGAGCTACTCGAGTTCGACTCGGTCAAAACTCGACTCGTGCTCGAGATTGACTCGAAATGTTAATGAGTCAAGTCAAGTAGCTCGACTCGAAAGCTCGTAAGAAGCTCAAATTCCGTTATATAATATTATATTTATTAATAATTAAAACATTTTGATAAAAAACTTTATGTTACATTAATAATTAATAAATAAATATTACTTATTTACTCGTATAATCATATGTGTATTTCTCAAATGACAAAATTAAAGAGAATGAAGAGATGTTCCACTAAATAGAGAGTTCTACTAACACAGATCAAGTTGCAAGCTTCTCGAGATCGACTCGGTTAAAGCTCAACTCGGTCAAATTTGATCAAAGCTCGGTTAAACCTCAACTCGATATGTTAAAGAGTCAAGTCGAGCTACCCCAAACTCGAACTCGACTCCCATCATAAGACCCCTAAGCGAGACAATCAAAGGTCTGCGACTCTGTGGTGGACGCTGAACATCCCATGATTAACTGTCATGCAACTACATCCTTTTAGGCTAAAACTTTCTATCATCATATTGAGTGAACGAAATCAGCCACTTTATTTTCCGAATAATATAGTAATACATCAAATAGATTTTTATAAATTATAACAAGATTAAACAAATACAATATAATACTAGTAATTAAAATCCAAAAAAATTCAAAATATTTTGTTTTATTAAAATGTTGAATATACTATACATACAAAGTTTGACATTCTCGTTAGCTTTTCAAGTTGAATTATAAGAATTGCTTGATCTAGGATCATCGAAATTGAGTCAAGCCTTGATTGAGTCGAACTTAGGAATTATTTTATAACATTATCACCCATAACATTGTGGAAGAGTGAGGGAGAGGGGGAGTTTGATTGGGTATTGCTGATGCGACCGTACGCGGGGAGAGAAAGGGTGTTTGGGAGGGGGTAGGCAAGAATATAAGAAAAATTATAATAAGGCAATACTCATACTAACTATTTTTTGGCAAAAATTGGTACGGTTATCAAATTAGAAACCCTCAAAATCACTGTTATTCGTAATCATCAAATAATTCACTATCGATAGGTTGCACTGGATTGAAAACTAGTATAGTAATATTTACGGCTGCATCATGTACTTCCCAACTAGCAATTAGCAATTAGCAGGACCCTCTACCCCTACCGCGAAAAAAATGATGGTTAGTGCTTCATTTATACTGCCTAGCTCAATGGCCTGTCTTCCCATCCTCAATCAAGTCCACCCCATCTTTGCAACGCAGTACTATATGAGCTCTATGGTTTTCTTCACCATTTGATACCTCCAAGTCTTTTTGCAGGACAATATCAGCAGCAACAAAACTGCAAGACTCAGCATTTCAATTTGATGAACATGTAGATCGGGTTGCAGAGAAAAGCACAATTAAATCAGTATCTTTTTTTTTTTTTTTTTTTGGACAACGTAAAGCAGTATCATAAATTCATAACAGTACAATATCTTATACCTGGTATTCTTGCATCCTCTACATCGTTTTCAAGATAAGTTAATTGGTCAACTGGGGACTCCATCGCCACTTTTTAGCACCCAAGCCCCTCCCTTTGATACACATAATTCAGTTATGACCTACCACAATAAGAAGAAAATATAATTAGCGCATAGATAAAATTAAGCCAGTGTCGTAACCAACTTCCTATTCAGATACAAAGTATAAGGCACAAGGCATACAGAGTAAGCAAGACTTTGCTACGATATGGAATTTAAAATAAAAAAACTGATTCAAATTTTATTAGAAATATTCCACCATCAGCAAGAGTCATATCAATTTTGTATACATAAAGAGGTACTAAAGTATGTTGAAAGTTGGCAATGCTGAGTTCTTAATCTTAAACTCACATTCTATAGTTTCGATTGTTTTATTTTTTCCTCCTATGCCAATTTTCCTAATAACAATGCTCATTCCATTCATTTTATCTTCCCTACAAAATTAATGCATCTCTCTTCATAAAATCAGACTGTACAATCATACTTGTATAAGAAATCACTATTGTCACAAATTGGTAAATCACTATTCTGAAATATTTTTTGTACAAAAAGAATAGCACTGACCTTCTGAAATTCACTATTACTGGGCTCCTTTTGAAGTCTGATTTTAGCAGCTTCCATAAATTCACCTTTCTTAAGCTTTGCATTAGGCCAGCTTCCAAGAAAAAGGTCAACAACTAATTTTCTGCAGGGAAAATGAGAGGATTCTGAATCGCTACTAAGATGGATAGCTCAAAATAAAAATGAAATGCCCTCTTTTATAACAGCCAAATGTATGCTTACTTACAAATCTGTTAAAAGAGTGGGTTTTGTGAGGACTAATCTGAAGGGAGAAGCTAAACTAGTAAAAAAGAATGCCTTTTGATCTTTATTGCCAATGAAAAGAAATTCTTGAGAGTTGACACTGCATAGAGGCTGAATAGCCAATTGATATATTTTAAAGATCTCCTTTTCAAAAGGTAATTGCTCTCAGGTGGCCACAAGTCCACAGCACCCTAATAGAGGTGAAAGGAAACCAAACAAATGGCGAGAAGAGAGGGGAGGGGAGGTAATCCCCTTTCCTTCCCTTCCCCACTTCATGTCTTTCCCATCCTCCTTGTTTCTCTATCAATATTACAGGCATATGCTAACTTAGATGGATGATGCACTCACTAAACGCAGCATAAAAATTTGACAAATATTTTTCAATGTTCTATCAAGAGACAGACCTTTCCAAAATCCTTTTTTCCAAAGGACCATGCACATGGAATCACCCCAATAATTAATGTGATATAGTGACCACGAAGCTTCATGCCATAACAACCTCTCATTACTATAGTTCCTAGCTTCAAATAAAATATTATATAATGCAAAAAGATAAGAAAAAGAAAACCTCAATTGATCAAATTCTGGATGCTCTGAAGATGATTTCAACATATAGACACCGTGGACATTATACGCGATTTCACATATAGCGGCATGAAGCTCTTCTTGAGGGGCATCAACACCCTTTGCAGCAGCCACAGCAGCTCTGGCATCAGCCTTTGGGAGGGCAGACATAGAAACTGCCATGTCCCTCAGACCTCGGCAAATTGTTTGAAAGCTGTCAAAATGGTATAGCAGTCATTATCTAGCTCTGTTATCAAAAGCAATTGATGATGAGAATGATGACCAAAATCATGTACAAATCACAATAAACTGAAAACTAGGATGGTGGTCTGAGAGTATGCCAAACCGCATTGAATTATATTTAAGTAATAAATAGATAATGAGGATGATGGTCCAAGTATTCACATGGCTTTATATTGTAATTTTTATATTTATGAAAACAAAAACTCAAAATAATAAGTTAAAAACGATCAAACCTTTCAGAGATTTTTCAAAAATATGTCCACTTATGACTGCAACCACCTTCAATATGTGAAACATGCAATATTACGATGCTTTTGTTTCGAAAAAAAAGTGGTTGATATGATACTAGATAAGATTAATTTCCCGGAATTCTAGTTATCTTGAAGAACATAACTGGCGGTTTAACTTTTTTTTTTTTGGCACAAGCTAACCAGATTTATTATTAGAGTAAAGTTCCAACTTTTACTTAAGTTGGAGGGAGTATATACACTTATAAATACTCTCTCTACTCTGCTAAGTACCATGGCCATCTTTTATCTCTGAACTTCTGAAGCAGTGATATAAGTTGAGAGAAATAAGACGACCTGCACACCACCTATGCACCCTATATAATTCTCCTAAAATTCAAGCAGAATCTAATGTGTCACTTACTTACAAAAAAAAAAGCTTAAGGAGTATAATTCAGGTCACAAATATAGGAAATCCTTACCTGCAAACTTTGTGTGATTGGAAAAGTTTTTTCAAAACCTTAGGTAGAGCTTCTTGAGTTTCTTTTGACATGGAAGTGCTTGCAGAGCGTGCCACAGTTGTTGCTCTCACAGCACCTTCATCAGAAGGCGTTGAGGATCCAGGTCTGTTGGAGCTTCTCGAACCTTGCCCTGCTTTACGATTGGCGAATTTTTGTTGTATCAGTTGCCCATTAACTTCCCATAGCTTCATTTGTTTCTCGACAACATCTGGATGAAGTTTCATAAACGAAACATCTGTAGCCTCTTTGAACTTCCAATCTTTACAGGATGGTCTCTCAACAGCTAATTCTCTTAGTACAACTTTCCCAGTAGATTTCTGGGATCCCAGGACATCTAATTCTGTGTCTTTTATGAATGGTCTCTGGCTGAACAGAAGAAGAGCATAATCTCTAGCTAAAATTTCTGGTCCACGTGCATTTGGATGCCGGATGCTAGATTTTGGAACCCAGAGGCCTTGTACTAAATGAGCATATTTTTGAAGGATTTCAAGAACTTCTTCAACAGGGTCATCAGGCGCAAGATGCTTAATCGCAATAAATCGCTGAATAGAAGGTCCCTGAAACATTTTGAAAGTTAAAGCTCAAAAGCATATTTTTTTAATTTTTATTTTCTCCAAGATTGTTTTTGCTTGTTTCACCAAAGAGGAACATAAACAAAAAAACAGATATAGTGCCCAATTTAAAAAAAGCAGGTGCTTGTTTTGCATGCAAGGGTAACATGTACTCCCTCAATCCATATTCACCTAAGTTTTATTATCACCTATCACTGAAATGTCAATGTTTTGTTACTAATCAATTTTCAATATCAATAGAATACTACCCCAAAAAAAAAAAAAACCTTTAATATGTGTGCAAAACAATACAGAAATACTATAGCATAAGAAAATAAGTGGACATACATAACACAATTTGCCAGATTTATTCCCCCCCAAGCAAAACACATTGTTCTATTATAATGATTACTTTTTAATAAATTAAATCCACCCCATCTGGTGACAAGAGTCATCATCTCAGAGTCCATGACCATAGAGATTATCATGTTTAACAAAGTAAAATCTGACATTATGCACAAGAGTGCAACTCCACACATCCAAATTCAAAAATACATTTCTTAAGGTTCTGCTAGATGTAAGCTCACAGCATCACCTAGGGCACAATAGAGCAGTTCAAAATGCTCTACATGAGTTCTTGTGAGGTGTCATATCAATCTGTCATTGACCAGATCTATTGACCCAGGTGAAATCGTCTCAGAAGAGCTGGTAAGCAATTTTACACCAAAAATCAAGGACATCAGTGGCCTAAACTATACAAACAATAATCTCTCATCTTTTTACTTATACTAATTTATTAAAAGATAGACCCACGTCATTCTTTTTTTTTTTAAATTTGGGTATTATACTAGTCAGCATAATCCTATTGAGTGTTACTCTATAATCCCTAAAATATGGAATCCATGCCGAGTTCAGAAAAAAAATCAGAAAGTGCATCTTTCTAAACAAATGGAGAGGGGACTTCTAAGGTCTCAACAAAAGGCTGTTTCTTAAGCATATATTTACTTTCCAGTGTCAAAAATCAGCTCAATGTTTTTTCCCAACTGAATAAACCAACTACCATTTATTAATTCTCATTGTCAATCCCCTCTCATGACTATAACAGATGCATGTCTCAACTCTAGATTCCCTGCCCTGCTTCTCAAAATCCCTTGTCTACACTCCCCCTCTTTAAAGAATTTTAGCAATATGATTTGTTGCAAGCATAATTTAGAGGGAGAGCTTATAAAATTAGGTGTAACTTCTTGACTGGCTTACCATAATTAAATTGCAAAAGTTGTAATCAGCGTCATTGTCAACACCACAAAACAAAAGTTACATCACAAAAAGTCATCATCACTCATAGTGATCAGTCATGCGTAGAGAAAATGGGAAAAGCATCTGCTACTTGCCAAAGGTTGTGCAGGTTCAACAACATGCATTGACACACACAAGCAGGGTACAGTAACCTAGATAATTATGTTACTGATTCGAGCCACAGAAAATACTCAATTTATAAGACGGATAGCAGATCAAACCTCAACAAGCAACGTCTTAATTCGTTCCTCCAGTGGAAGGGAAAGCAAAAAACTGCATCAACCAAAACCTCCACATTACCATAAGTATACCTCAACCAAACAAGATAATAGCAACAAACCAATTATAAACTGCGGAAGACATATACAACCAGCACAAGCAGTGGCCATCAAAAAGTACCCCCCCCCCCCCTCTTTCAACGTCTTTAAGTCTTGTTTTCTTCCTTCCTTTTTTTCAGGTAGTGCAATTATGGGGACTAATAAGATTGTAACTTAGCAGCTTCCCAAGTTTACCTTGGACAGAGGAAGTAGTAAAATCCCGTCAATAGATTTAGATTGTTGAAAAGACAAAGACTGCTAACTTCATTAGACCTTATTGTTTTAACCCAAAAACTAAGTCGTCTAGATGCATGCATACCAGCCCAATTACAATTTCCCACACACACAAGGACAGAAAGTATCAAGGTGTGGGTTCATGTATACTATAATTGTGATAGATCTAAGAAAACCACTGGGGACTTCCAGATAATTTTAGTTTCACTGCCTCAGAATTCTACTTCACCAACTTTTAGTATTTATGTTGCAAATGGAAGAGATGTAGCTTGTGTTTCAAAAACACCTTCCGGGGTAATCAACCAGACAAAACATACCAGCTTAAGCAGTAGATCTTTATATCAACCTATAATTTGCAAAATCCAACTTAAAATTTTCAAACAACAAAGTTTTAAGGAATACATTTTAATGCACAGGCCATGAAAATTTCAACATCCAAGAACTCAAATAATAGTATATAACAAGACACCAACCACAGATGTAAGATGTACAAAAGGAGGACCAGAGTTTTGATAGCATACCGTTTAGATGGTCCTCTTGATGTCATCTTGTTGATCACCGCTTTAGGACACAAGGAGTTTACGTAATCATACCTAAAAAGAAACTTGATCATCATCCATATAACAAGAATACAGACACACACAAATTCAAAAACAAGGGAAAAAACGATTTTAATGACAACCCAATTTATTCTCGCCATTGGATGTAGTTATTGGTTCTTAAGTTTTCTTTGTTAACCATATTAAGCACTCAAGTAAAAAAATAATAACAGTAAACCAACAGTGGGAGGCAGAAGATATACGGATTCATCAAAAACTGCAATGGATCCTTCTGTTCTGTCACCATCTTCCTCAGATATTTTTCTGCGAGTCCAGTAGCTGAGCTGTGATACTTGAGGGAAGTCCATGGCTGCATTTAATCAGGCAGAATAATCCATAAGTTGTACTTGGTAAAGGAACAAAGCTCATTTCTCAAAGTATAGAAGCTTATCATGCACACATACTAACAAATGTTAAGCAATAACATAACAAAATCAAGTCAAACAGGGACACACAGAGCTGTAATTAACCAATAATCAAATGCTAAGAGAGGACACACTACAATATCTACCACCAAGGAATTTTCTCACTTATAGATTATACTCAGTTTGTTTCAAAACTTCCAGACAACGTTCAAGTAGCAGTATAACAAATCAATGAATACTTAAAGTCAAAAGATGTGCCTAAACTGATGTAAGCTATCAATTGAAATAAAGGACAATCATTTTCCTACCTCCACAGCTTCTGGATCCATTTGTTTCATCTGCACATCAGAACAGCCCCAGAAATTATAACGTAAGCATGTATGTGAAAATAGATTAAAGAAAACTTGCTTGAAAAAATAATTCAAACTTTTTATTTACAGCACATAATACAGGAATCAAAACCAGTGTTTGAAAAGCGTGCCTCAGGTGCCTTAGGCGCAAGGCGATCAGGGGTGAGTGCTTAATTTGGTCTGGGTGAGGCGTTTTGGGTTAGGCGCACAAAAAGCGCCCGAGGCGCACTTGAAGCAAACTTCAGCCAATTTTTTTTAACTGCCCATATACTGCGCCTCACTTCAAAGAGGTGCACCTAGGCGCAGCAGAACCCCTCTCGCTTCAGTGCGCCTTGAGCTTTTTTATACATTGATCAAAACAAATACAAACAATTTTTACCAAAATCTGCAATAAAAATAAGGCACCTTTGAAAATCTACAGACATATCAATACTTTATACAGCATTAAGCCTAAAATGTGGAAATCATCAACACCAACCAGGATAGAACCATGGGTGTTTTTTCCCCCTGAATGCAAAACCCATTCCAGAGGAAATTGTGCTCCTCAATCGGGAACAAATTCCAAAAGATCGAAGGTTCAATTAATTGAAGGTATCTCTTTCTATCCGTTCTAAGTGAATCATCAAGCCACGATACAACATAATTTTGTTAAACTAGTTTCAAGTAGTATGACTCTAGATACTGCTTATTTTGTAATTAAGTTTTCATTGTTTCCCATCAGTATGATAGAAATTCTATTTGTTTATCGTATTTCACTACATATATTGGTTCTAAGCTTTGTAATTATCCCCTTCACCTAAAATAAGATGATCGGGTCTGTTTATTATCTATTTAGTCTGGTGTATTATTCCTCAGTTTGAATGAGCTTAGATTGTATTTTTACGCTGATTATTAAGAAAATCATCATAATTGAAGATTTTGTTAGATTTGTCTCAAAGTGTAATTTCCATTATCTATTTTTCATAAATTTTACTATTACAAAAGCAAAATATTTGACTAAGTAAACTTCACAAGAAGATATGATCTAGTTTGAATCTTTTAGGTCTAATGGATTTGATTCTAACAAAAATAACTTCCTAAAGCATGGTGAAGATCATGAAGCCTAATTCTATCTCTAAATTCTAAAACTCTGCTTGCTTCTTGTAGATCGAGGCATTGAGCTAAAAGGGAAGAAGTAGAAAAAGGAAGGCTAGAGACTTTGCTTCCAATAGCTTGATGGTGTGGATAGACTGGGATCAGCAGCAACACCACCAAACCAAGGAGAAGGGGACCAACAGCAACAGTCACAGGTGGCAGGGACAGCAAGGACATCTAAAGGGGAAGCAGACAAGATTTATTTAACATTCCACTATGAAAGGGTGCACCATGAAGCCTGCAAACTGATTCTCTTTTGTAGTAGGACAATTTCAAATAATGATAGGGTATTGTAGTTGCTTGAGTATATAAAGGAAGGTAGGAGCAGTAGTAAGGTAGGAGCAGTAGTAAGTGACATTTTGAATGTGAGATTAGTAGCCTCAAGCTGCCATTGAGAGTTATAGCCTAAAGCTATATTTATCTTGAAACCCTTTTGCTGGTTTCAATCAAAAAGACTCAAGCTTTCCTATTAATCTTACAATCTGATTACAATATTTACAGCAGCAAACTTAGTCCATAACAGTTTGCTATCCACTTAAAAGAGAGATCTTTGCAAGATTCTTAAGATTTATGTATAGTGTTCAATGCTTCCCCATACTGATAACATAAATATGGTAAAAATCATAACAAAAATACAATTAGATATGCTTTAGGCTCATGTTGACCATGTATTACAAAACACTCTTACCACCCAGTTCTCCATACATGCAACTGCTTCAGAGTGGAAAATCTATGAATTACTTGAATGGAATTGAAGCACAAGCTACAATCTATTGCATGTAATTATTTGTATTGCAATAGACAGTTGCTCATATACAATAGTTGTTCAAATATAAACCTTCAGGCCCTTCTCTTACCAAAACCCCTGATTGGCAAACCGAAGGAGGTTCTAGATTGGCATATTAATGTCTACAACATTAGACAGAGTCAAGACAGTTTTTTTTGCGTTCCGTTAGTTTTCAACCTTAATGGATTTCTTCCAGAGGCCTTTACAGCAGAAGGCTAACAAGGATAAACTGGCAACATTTTTGAACCTAATATTCCTAAGCCTTCACTCTATGCATAGGAGCATCAGAATGCTTTACAAAAATTTCCAAAAGCCAATTTTCTTCCCCTCAGGCCTACACACCCAAATTTAACTCACAGATGACCTGCCTTCCATCCCTGATTGCTAGACTAAATATCTCTATGACCCTCTCAGATAAACTAAGAACAGTAACAGAAGGAATATGAGAATATGGGAGACACATTATTTTGAAAAGGAAATGGTAAAATTGTGAAATGTGATCCCTTTCTGAAAGAAATTACTCTTAGAGATAACAAGGATATACCACAAGGAAAACTTCAATTGAAAACCAAACTGTCACCAAAGAAGAGCTATTCAGAATTGAAGGATCAGAACTACTCTCACCCACACTTTCCCAAAGCAATTATATAAAACATAGCATTGTATCAACTTATTCACCATCCATATGCACCCTCTTAATTTTTTCCCAATCTCTCCCTTAAAAATAATTCAACATAAGAAACCCAATACCATAAATAACCATTAATAATTAAAAGTTAAAAGGAAGGCAAACCCAACTTCCCCATGTATAAATCTCAGTTCATTATGGTCCATATTGGAAAATATCAAACAGCAGAAGTCGTTGAATCTCCAAATCATCTCATAAATTCCCATATTTATCATTAAAGAAAAGGAAGAAAGAGGAGATAGACACAGGCAAAGGGAAGAGAGCAAGACCTGAGTTTCAATATTAATAATAATATGGAGTAACAAAAAAAGCAAGCACAAAAAGATGGCCTCAAACACCAAACTTTTAAATACTCCATGGGCTTGACATTAAAATCTAAATATCCATCCAATCCTTTCCGGATATTAACCTCAAAACCAATAATGCCATACCTAACCTCATTATCATATAGTTGAAAATTAGAGAAGCATCAGAAACCGACATCCTCAACTAAAGAACTCCATATAGATAATCACTTGTTCTTTCTTTGACAAAAGTTATAAGCTCCTTTAATGAATTAACACATCTAAGGAATTTACATAAGTACTCTCCACAGCACAAATAAATCCACCTGGATTCTCAAAAAGAAAGAAAGGACAAAATAAAGCAGGTGAAATATATCAATAAAATTTTTTATACTACATACATTCCAAAGTCTATAGTTCTATACATGCAAAATAGAGCAGGATTTTGAGCCTGAAAGAACCTAATAGTCGACCTACCATACAATAATATAAATCAGTACCTCCTTCCTTGATGGCCCAGCAACAGCACTATTATTAGATCCTTCTTCTTTGAAAGTAACGTTTGGTTGTTTTATCTTTGACCCACAAGAATCTAAAGATTCCATTGACGGTCGTAGCTGCACAACTGCATGAATGGGGTTCAGATATAGCTGCAAAATCAAAAAAAATAATAGACCTTGCTTTAAAATTATATCACGTCTTTAAGGCATAGGTATGATGAGCAAAACGTTTTTTTATTCAAAGAAATTAAGTCATATAGGACTTTATAATCATTTTTTACAATGAAAATATTTGTTGAAATAATCTAGTGAGAGCATGTTTACATTGTAGATTAATTTATTGTTTCAGAAATTAATGGCCAAAGTCTACTAAATTTGAAAGTTAAAAGCAGCCTATAACTTTGGGATAGAGAAAGTCTATGTAACAGCTAGAGAAAAGTCGAAAAATCACATTATAATATTAAATGCACAAACACCAAGTCACCAATCTGATAGCAGACTACACGGCAAGGAGCCTACGCAAATGCGAAGTCCAAGTAACCACTGCGCTCATCCTAATAAACTCTTAAAAGCTACACCATAGTAATAACTATTAATGCCACAATTTATTTATCTCTATTAAACAAAAAAATCACTAGCACTAATCAATGTCCAGCACTGATCAATGCCTGGTTACATACTTCCACTGTGTTTGGATAGAATTTTTGGAAGGAAAGGGAGAGGAAGGAAGATGAAGGAAGGGGAGGTGAAGGAAGGGGAGGGGTGAAGAAAACAGAGAAAATGAAAAAAGAGAGAGTGAGGAAATTTGCTTGTTCTTGAAAATTTTACCCATGGCTGAATTAATGTGTTTGTTGTTGTGATAATATGAATTAAAGTTCTCAATTTTTCAAAATCAATAATTCACATATCAAAATTTCAAAATATAAAATTCTTACATATAAATTTTCCAAAATCAAATTTTCTTCCTTGTCGATTTTCCAAAATGAAATTTTCTGAAAATTGATTTTTGAAAATTAAAACCAAAATTTCTCAAAATTGATTTTCGAAAAGCAAAACAAAAATTTCTGAATGTTGGTTTTAGAAAAAGAAGACCGCATTTTCTAAAAATTGATTTCCAAATATCAAAACCTTTTTTCCAGAAAGTCAATTTTTGTAAATCAAAACCAGAAATTTGTATATCAACATTTGAAAATTTTATACTATTGAATCAATTTCAGAAAACAAAATTCTGAAGTTTGAATTTTTAAAAAGAAGAAGAAAAGTTTGGATATGGCGGCGAATGATGTGGTGGATATGGCAGCGGAAAATGACGTGGCTTGTGGTGGAGGCGACAAACAGTAGGTACTGGAGAGATTAGTTCCTGTAGAAGCAGAGTTTTCCTTCCAAATATTCTCTAATTTGGAAAGATTTGTTTCTTAATTGTGGAAGGAAATAATTTCCTTCTATTTCTCTTCCTCCCAATTCCCTCACCTCCCATTTTTGCTATCCAAATAGAGGAAAACTCATCTCTTCCTTTCCCTCCCCTTCCCTACCCTCCATTTCTCTCCATCCAAACAAGCTGTTAATGATAATCTATCTTAAGAAAAAGAGTAATATAGACAAGTTTATTGAAACCATGAGCTATGCATAGATTCCAGTAAAATAGCTAGCTGCAGGAACTGGGAAGCTATGCATAGCGTTTTTACAATAATACGGGTCACTACCATCAATAAAAATGAATCTGTGCTTCTTACAAGTAATAATTTAAACCAAACAGCAATCTGCAGCAAACATGATCCTAGTGTCTTATTTGGATTAATTAGACGATGAATATCTTCCAAAATTGTCAATTAAAAAAAACCTAGTGCAGTTAGAATACTGTCCAGAGCATGAGTATAGAAAAAGAATACCTTCTTACCAAACAACACCCCAACAGCATAACTAGTTGTTTGAGGTGGCCTGCATGAAGACGACAAAGTCTGGAAGCATGACAAAGATCATGGGAAAGATATCAGAAACTTTTCAATGATAAAAAATACATAATTAAAATCAAAGCAAACTCGGGGCTTTTGACTCAGGAATTAACTCCTGAACATTAGTATTTACTACCCTTGCCTAGAAAACCTCAAAATCTTTGACATAGATGAAGAAAATCTTGTTACAAGTTGCACTAATATACAGAAAACACGTATGGTATATATAAACTCATCCTATGAAAATATTACTAGCCAGTTTTGATAACAATGCACAAGACCATAATTTAAGTGCATATCCTTAAAGCAAGGTTATGATTGAATGAAGGGAGGATATACCTACGTCAAGTGAAGCATAAGTGCTAAGCTGCATTTCTCAACCCTTGCAATAAGAAGCACAAACATCTTTTCATTTGCTCGCTCATTAACTTCATAGAATGAGTGACAACCATTTATAGTTGGCTCTAGGCTCGTCAAAATATTAGATTCACACCAACATGTACTAGATCGTGAACAAATAGCAATATAAGTACACAATAATTGAACTTCGGACTCATAGATTAAAGAAAGTCATCTACCGCAAAAGATTGAACCCTAGCGTGATTATATTTGATTTTTGTTCATATAGTGAATTAGTGAGTGTTTCAAGAAGCCAAGTCCATTCGCACATTCAATCAAGTGCTAGCTCATTAATCCGAAATCAAGCACTCAACACCATTTATATCCAACAACCAACAAAACTTGACTCCAATAACAAATCACTTCCATAATTTTCAGTACTAAAACACTAGTAAAAACACCAACCTGCGTGACCAATTTTCCATCATCCATATCAGATTTGAGATAATTATCAGAATTCGTATCAATCGACAAATCGACCTCCACCTCTCCACTCTTCGGCTTATATCTCACCTGTTCACCATTACAATTCCATCATAAACATCTCCATAAACAAAACATACTTCAATTATAACAACATCAAAATTCCTCATCAATAATACCTCAGTACATCGCTGCTCCAACTCATACGGCCGCCACGACGGTCTCAATGGATATTGCAGCACATACAACTACAACAATCATCACCAAACAAATAAACACAATATTTTCATCAAGATTCAACACACACAAAAAAAAAAAAAAAAATCAACAATTCAATCCAATATTGAATTAAATCAGAAATTCTTCTCTGACCTGAGTAGCAGGATCACGAGGAGTGAAATAAACATCATACTCAGCGACAACACAATCTTCCTCAACATCTTCCTCCATAGAATTCGAAGTTTCCGGAATTTCTCTCTCCTCCATTACCTCTTCTTTAAGCTCCACACTATCAACATCCATTTTCGCCGCCGCAACAGGCACCGTAGTATCCTCCTCCTTCTTCACCTCCACCTTCGGCTCCGATTTCATCGCACCGGAGTTCTTCGTCTTCGGCTGAAACCTAGCATTCTTCGGCGCGTATCTTGACGGTTTCGGCTTCGGTGCTTGAAACGGATCATCCAAATCTTCAAAATCCATCTTTCTCTCTCTAAAATTCACAGAACCTTTAACAATGGCGGTAGTTTCTCTCTCTAAAAACACACTTTAAGCTTCAACAATGGCGGTAGTTCCTCTCTCCAAAAAAAATGAAAATGAGTTTTTAAGGGTTTTGGGTTTAGGGGGAAGTGAAGTAATTATCCCACATCGAAAGATTGAGTAAGAAATGAAGGATTTATAAATGCAATGTAGGAAGAGAAGCTTTAATTCGAGTTTGAAGGTTGAAGTGAATGGGCCGTGGGCTTGCGTAATGTGGGTCCAGTCCCAGGAAAGTCCCCGGGCTAAAAAACCACAGAGATGTGGGCCTCGGAAACGAGTGTGCTTTACGATGGGAGATCCAGATTTGCATTCGTGTGAATCGGCGCTAAGACGAGTGTGGAGCTCTTATGGATCTTCTACGGAAGTGTTTGTGGCCGATTGTTACAGTTATTCACTTGGGTTCTTCCGAACCTACCTAAACGGGGCTTACAACCTTTAAACTATCTTTTCACTTGGGTTCTTCCGAACCTACCTAAACGGGGCTTACAACCTTTAAACTATCTTTTCACTTGGGTTCTTCCGAACCTACCTAAACGGGGCTTACAACCTTTAAACTATCTTTTTTTGATCAATTATATATGAAAAGTCGCGTTATTTTAACTTATTACAAGCAAGATGTCATCGAGTTCAATCCTATAAACCTTCATTGTTTGTGGCCGATTGTTACAGTTATTCACTTGGGTTCTTCCGAACCTACCTAAACGGGGCTTACAACCTTTAAACTATCTTTTTTTGATCAATTATATATGGAAAGTCGCGTTATTTTAACTTATTACAAGCAAGATGTCATCGAGTTCAATCCTATAAACCTTCAAATGTTTGGTTGAGATGTTTTAGCTTAGCTTTCAAACGCTTCATATATAGATTCATACCTGCTCTTAATTTCTGAGTGTTATAACCATAATTTGCCGTGTATAGCTATTAACATAGTCGCGTGAATGTTTATTTGAGTAATATTTATAGTAACAAAGGCTTACATAATAGATATCCAAACAAAGGCAGGAACCATCTAATAGCTATTACCATACATGTTAATTGAGTACCATCCACATTCTTGTTTTCTTTTCTGTGTATTATATACTAAAAGACTCCTTAGCGAAAGATAATACAAATAAAACCTGCTTAATTGAAGTAAACAATCATGTAAATGCTAGAAAGGTCCTGTACTGCTTGCTTTTTATACTGTACTCTCGTATATTTACTTCTGACTTCCTGTAAAAAAATTCAGTCAACTCCATCTGATAGCATTAGAACAGTATGAAATCGGCTAGAGACATAGTGACATTAAGCTACAAATATTTGAAATACATTCACCGAATTAAAGTTCCAAGAAGTGAAAATGATCACTGAAGAATGCCTCAAGATCTTCATCTTCTGCAATATTATCGCAGATTGGCATTTCATGGAGTGGACCAGATTTCCCTCAAGGAGATTAAGCACAATTAACAGTAAATTAAGACTAAAAGCTTGAATATTTGATTGCTAATGGTTGAACGATTACAAGGGGTAGTAGCTTGAGGCTACAAATCTCCTAGCAACTTGAGGTTGCAACTCTTTATGTGTTTCCTCACTTAATTTCTGGATACATACTACTAAGTTTACTACCATACTTATAAAATTTAACCCTAGGTTGATACATGTGAACATTAGCCTAAATAGCAAAACCATATTTAGACATAATTGAAGCTTTGTTGCTTGTTTTCCTTAGTTGCTTCTTAATGGGTTTTGTCCTCTTGATCTTTGTTGTTGTTGCTGACTTCTTGACCAATGATGACTCTTGGCTTGCTACCTTTGGACCTCCGGGTATACACTTGTATGGGTCGGGTCATAAGGTGATCCATCACAGTGTTGCCTTTTTGGGAAGTATCAGCATTCTTCTTGAAACCTTGTAATTCGTCTGATTCTGTATCACTAGCAGATAATACTTGCCCTGCTGTACTGACGACTGGTCTGTTGGACTCATCATCGGCAGTGATATTTCCTGAGGTCGAACCAGGACCACTCCCAGTTCTTTTACCAAAATCACCTTTGTTTTCACCATCTTTAAAATCTCTCGCGAGCAAAGCAAAAGCATTACTTGAAGTACTTCTGCCTCCCTGAAGAAAACCTACTACACCAGTAGAAGGCAATATATCAACTGAAGCAATAGATTTTTCTGATTTTCTCTTTCGTGTTTCCTGCATTGGAAAACTTGGATTTGGTCTCGGTTCTGATTGCATCACATTAGGTAACTCGACGTTTATCCACTGAACTTGACTTCTTTTTTCACCACCTTGATCAGCCGCCGTAAGCAGAACATTAGTTGAAGTACTTTTTGTTGCTTGCACTGTTAAATTTGGGCGCAGTGATAACCTTGACAGCTTCAAACCACGTAACTCAGCTTCCAGACTATGACATCGAGCTATGAGACCATCCACTACAGATAGAAAAATCCTATCCCTTTCCCTATTCTCCAGAAGAACCTTTAGCTTAGAATTCCGAAACTGCCATGCAAAACACAAGAAAGTAACAGAATAGATTATTCTCGGCTAACCTTTCTATATTAGTGCATTGCATATACAAAGAAGCATAGGATCAAATATAATTCAAAGAAAAGACTTTTAACAACTTTCATGAGTGACAGGATAGTGCATTGCATATACAATGTAGCACAGGATTCGAATACAAATTTCATGAGTGACGTGGTTTCATAATGGTGCATTGCATAGAAAAATACTACATAAGTTCACAAGGAAATGCATCTCTACTAGAAGTCTAGCATACATCTGCTGTTCTTCATTCATGTTCGCCTTTTCAACATTATTAAAACAATATGATACATGTTTTTTTACTCTTAATATACTTGTGTCAATAATAAAAAAACAGACCGGCGTTTTCATCAACTGAGTGTGAGGCCCTTGAGTACTACATGGTGGAAGGGGATTTTGCTGCACTTCATCACTCCGAGAAAAAATAATCCATTGTCGACCTGTACATTTACCCGATAACATAAGATTCATAACTTATTCATAAGCAGAAAAACAAGTATTAGTCGCTTAAAAGCGAAAATATGAATTTCTTGCTACCACCATATGCTGTTAGCCTAATCCTGTCAAGTGTATGCCTAGCAGCTTCCTGTTGAAAATTAAGTCGAATTTTAAATTATTAAAGTGCATAAGGCTCTCAAGCATACCTGAATCAGGAAATACAGATCCCAACTGATTAACATTAGGACTAAATGGGTAATGTTGTTGCAACTGATATGCTGCATCTCGATTGAAAGCAGGATTTGAAATTGATCCTGGTTGATACAGAGAACCAAAACACGGTAGCAACTGATATGATGTGGCTTGTTCAAAAGCAGGAATTGAACTCGATCCTGGTTGAAGCAGAGAACCTATACGAGGCCTGCCACGCCGCGACTGACGCAATGGGGCTCGATTGAAACCAGAATTTGAACTTGATCCTTGTTGAGTCAGAGAACCACTACAGAATTGATTACTCGTAGTAGCTGCCATTGCCGCGCTAAGACCTTCAGTCGAAGAGGATTGCTTATCAGGAGGATGGTAAATTACTCCCCTCAGCAGTTGCTGTCCTACTTTGAAAGAGACTGCATATCCGCAGTCAAATTTCTGATGAATTGCTCCTACTACTGAAGTACCCAAGGGAATAGAATCTGCATATCCGCAGTCAAATTTATTGACGTCATTTATCTGTACTTATTAGGCCTTATCCGAGCTTATTGACCCTTACCTAAACTTAGTTTAGTTTTATAAAGCTATATTCATAACATATACTTGTTACTAAGAAAGAGTGACAAATTATTAAGAATTTGACATGATATCATTGATTACTTATAGTAGCTACCTCTACCTTCAGGTTGAACTTGAGCTTCTCTGTGTTCCTCCATCCTAGCTTCGAATCGGCTGCTTGATTCAATAACACCCATTGAATTCGACTGAAATACCCAGAAATCAATCAACCCTCAAAAAAATCAGTAGCTAAAAAACCCACCAAGAAATAGACAGAATGTATGTCTCATTAAATGATCCAACAAATCAAACCCCATTTACTTTTTCCTTTTAATCCGCGATTGTTCACTAGTTCAGAAGGTATAAGTAACCCATTAAATTGGAATACATTCATAATTTGTAACAAGATTTATACCAAGAAATTGTTCTACAGTATGACAAAGTTAAATGAACCAATAATTTAAAACCCTCTTAATTAATGTACTCTCATAATCCACCATTAATAAGCAATACAGAATATCTAATCAACCCAGAAAATCGAAAATGCAGAAAATAATTGAAGAAAAACAGCAAGATTCTAAGAATATGAGTAGAAAATCTTACAGCAGAGGTGATGGGTTCAGATACTTGATCAGTCTTGTGGTCATCTTCTTCCAACTTTCTCTTCTTGCTTGCCATAAAATTTACGATCTTCAAAGATGAAAATGAATGGGTTCAATTCGTTTTATCAGTGGAAAGAGTGAATTTTTTTTTTTTTTTTGGCAAAACAGAGGTTTCAATGTTTTTTCAGAGCAAGAGAATTGAATGTCTGTTTTTGAGCGGCAAAATGTATGTACGGAGTTCATTATACTCTGTTTTTTTTTTTTTTTTTTTTTTATTGGGAAATTTTCAATAGTTACCCTCTATTTTCTTACTACACTGAAAGTCTGAAATGGTGTTATGTGGTCCAATGCAATACAATATCTTCAACAAAATGTCCTTAACTATTTAAATGACAGCAAAAAATGAACATATTCCATCTTCTAGCATTTCAATCTTCCTTAAAGAGTAAAAACTCAATTTTCGAGTTGCAATTTCTATCATACAAGAATCACAATCATTAGCTATACTATTATAACTTATACAATAAGACTGCATAAATTGGGAAACTTTACAGTTTACATCAATGAAAGGCTATTATCACCACCACCAATAAACCACGCGGATTGAACACTAGTTATAGACTCATAGCCCTCATATAACCAATTGGAACCACAGGCATTATACTAGTTCAAGAAAAAAACGGTCACACTAAAATGATAACAATAACATAGGTTTTGTTTGGATATAAATTTCAATTAACGGAGGAGTTATGTTTTGAGACAGACAAAAAATGCATCAATGCATAGATTACTTTCACTGATTTATAACATAAGGAAATTAAAGCAGAAATTATGCAAAGGCATACAAATGTAATGTTAAACAAAGGCAGGAGCTCAGTTTTTTTACCATATATACATGCTAATTGAGAATTATCTACATCTTTGTTTTCTTTTCTATGTATTACATTCTAAAAGACTCATTATTCCTTGACAAACAACAGTACTAATAATACCTGCTTAATTGCAGTAAAAAATCATGTAAATGCTAGAATGATCCTATTTTACTTGCTTTTTATACTGTACTCTCCTATATCTCTTATGACTTCCTGTAAAAAACTTCAGCCAATTCCATCTGGTAGCATCAGTGAAATATCTTCGCCGACTGGACCTTTTCTTTCGTCGAGTGTTGCCTTTTTGGGAAGTATCAGCATTCTTCTTGTAACCTCGTATTTTGTCTGATTCTGTAGAAGAACTAGATCCGTCTATATTAGTTGCAGATAACACTTGCCCTGCTGTACTGACTACCGGTCTGTTGGACTTATCATTGGCAGCGATATTTCCTGAGGTCGAAACTGTAACACTCCCAGTTGTTTTACCAAAATCACCTTTGTTTTCAGCATCTTTAGAATCTCTCGCGAGCAAAGCAAAAGCATTACTGCCTCCCTGAAGAAAACCTACTGCACCAGCAGAAGGCAATGTATTAACATTAGGATTAAATGGCTGATGTTGCTGCAAGGCCTGCAACTGATATGCTGCATCGCGACTAAAAGCAGGATTTAAACTTGATCCTGGTTGATATGGAGATCCAAAACGCGGTGGCAACTGACATGATGAGGCTTGATTAGAACCAGATTTTGAACTTAATCCTGGTTGATTCAGGGAATCATAACAAGGCAGAAACTGATATGATGGGGGAACTGATGCTGGTTGATTTAGATCAAAATGTTGCTGATAAAATGGAGAAACTGATGCTGGTTGATTTAGATCAAAACGTTCCTGATATAATGGAGCAACTGATGGTAGTTGATTTAGATCAAAACGTTCCTGATACAATGGGGCAACTGATGCTGGTTGATTTAGATCAAAATATTGCTGAAATGATGGGGCAACTGATGCAGGATTTGAACTTAATCCTGGTTGATTCAGAGAACCTTTACAAGACCTGCCACGCCGCGACTGACGCAATGGGGCTTGATTAAAACCAGAATTTGAACTTGATCCTTGTTGATTCAGAGAACCTTTACGAGGCCTGCCACGCCGCGACTGATGCAATGGGGCTTGATTATAACCAGAATTTGAACTTGATCCTTGTTGATTCAGAGAACCTTTACGAGGCCTGCCACGCCGCGACTGATGCAATGGGGCTTGATCATAACCAGAATTTGAACTTGATCCTTGTTGATTCAGAGAACCACTACAGGATTGATTACTTGTAGAAGCTGCCATTGGCACGCTAAGACCTTCAGCCGGAGAGGATTGCTTAGCTGCAGGATAATAAATTACTCCAGTCAGAAGTTGCTGTCCTACTTTGAAAGAGACTACATATCCACAGTCAAATTTCTCATGAATTGCTCTTACTACTGAAGTGCCTAAGGGAATAGAATCTAAGCAACAGGAGTCAGGAGTAGTTAAATTTATTTAGTAAATTTAGACGTGGTCACTTATCTGTACTTATTAGACCTTATCTGAGCTTATTGACCCTTACCTAAGCTTGATTTAGTTTTTATAAAGCTATATTCACAACATATATTACGTACTAAGAAAGAGTGACAAATTATTTAGAATTTGACATGATATCATTCATTACTTACAGTAGCTACCACTACCTTCAGGTTGAACTTCAGCTGTAGGAGGATGGTTGTCTTTCAGAGTGTTAGCTTCTCTGCCTTCCTTCTTCTTGGATTCGTTTCGGCTGCTAAATTCATTAACACCCTTTGGAAATACAATTTTCTTCTTCTTAGCTCTTAATCGGCTGCTAAATTCATCATCACCCATTGTATTTAACTGAAATACCCAGAAATTATAACACCCTTTAAATTGATTTCAAGAAAATCAGTAGTTACAAATACAACCAAGAAAAAGACAGAATGTAACTTTCTTTTATGCTACCCACAAATCAAACACACATTTACTCTTAATCCGCCATTATTTAGTAATTTGGAAGGTACAATTAACCCATCAAACCAAAATACAGTAATCAATTTCATAAAATATAACCAAGATTCATATATTAAGCAGTAAACTTAATACAGTTCTACAATATGACAAGTTAAACGAACCAATAAGTTCAACACCCATTTAATTCTCTCTCACTATACGCCATTAAAAAGCAATACAGAATGTATAATCAACCCAGAAAATCGAAATTGCAGAATATAATAGAGAGATAATCGAATAATATGAGTAGAAAATCATACTTGATCATTGTTGTCGTCGTCTTCTTTCAACTGTCTCTTCTCGCTTGCCATGGCATTTACAATCTTCGAAGACGAAAAATGAATGGGTTCAATTCGTTTGATCAGTAGAAAAAGTGAAGTTTTTTTTTTCTTTTTTTGTAATTATTTCTTGGGAAAACAGAGGTTTCAATGTTTTTTGACAGCAAGATTTTTTTTATTTTTTTTGGAGCAAGAATTTGAAAATCTGTTTTTGAGCGGTAAATCAAATGTACGGATTTCATTATTATACGACAATGGTTCGGTTTTCTTTTAAATAGTCTCATACTCTCATAAGAAGGTTGCCAATCATCTTCCTGCTAAAAAGTTACAATCTAGTATTCTATACTCGATTGTGTTGGGTCCGGGTCATTCACTTCTCCTTTATAACGAAGTCGTTTCTTCCTTATTTTTTCTATGTGGGACTTGAATTGCATACCCTAACATATTGAGTTACCACTTACCAGTACAACCTTTTTTTATTTTTTGGGATTAAATGCAATTTGAACCCCTCTTTCACAAAACTAACACAATCATCACATACATAGTACACCGTATGAATCTACAAAGTGCATTTGGAGCGTTAATTAATTAGCTGCATGACTAGCATGTAACTAACACACATAGCTCCGTTTCAACCAACCGATCAATGTATCTAGTGATAGAGATACTTGATAATTAACCTTTGATATTATCTCTTCTCCATATTTGTAGGGATATACTATACTTATCATTAGCTCTATGCTTATCTTTTTGTTATGTACACATAGTTTGTTGGCCTTTAATCAAGTAAATACAATTATCTTTCATGGTATCACAGCAGGAAGATCAAACTAACATAGGTTTTTGTTTGGATATAATATAAGGAAATTATAGCCAGATATTATGCAAAGGCGTTACATAATTGATGATTAAACAAAGGCAGGAGCTCAGTGTTTACCATACATTCTAAAAGACTCTTTATTCCTTGACAAATAACACTAATAACACATGTTTATTTGCGATATAAAAAAAATGTAAATGCTAGATAGATCCTATACTAGTTTCTTATACTCTCTTAGACATAAGACTTCTTGTTAAAAATTTCAGCCAAATTCCATCTGGTAGAATTAGAGCAGTATGAATTCTGTTAGAGACATCATGAAATTCAGCTACAAGTTTGAAACATTATCACCCAAGAAAGCCTGAATATCATCATCTTCTGAAACATTATCGCGCACGAGTGTTTCCATCTTGGGAAGTATCAGCATTCTCTTCCTCACCTGTATCAGTTGCAGAAAAGACTTCCCCTGCAGCTATACTGGCCGGTCCCTCGGACTCATCACCAGCAGTAGTATATCCTGAGGTCGAACCAGGACCACTCCTGGTTCCTTGAGCCGGATAAACAAAAGGCAGCTTTGCATTGTCAGAATCACCATCTTGAGCTCTCGAATTAAAATGATCAGCATTTATCCATTGAGGTTGACTTCTGTAGTCACCACCACCTTGAAAAGCACCCGGGGGCAGAACATTGTTTGAATCAATTTCACCAGTAGAAGGCCAAATTTGCTCCACTATTTGCTTCATAGCATATAACTCAGCCTCCATAGTTTCGTAAGTAGCTTTGAGACCATTCATTAGATCTAGCATCATATTAATCCTATCTCCCATATGATTCGAAAACTGGCATTCCAAAAAACATCAAAGTATCAGAATATGATTATCCTCAGCAAAACTTTTATATTAGTGCATTTCATCATATACAAAAGTAGCACAGGATCAAAACGAAAAAACTTCTAACAACTTTTGTGAGTGTCAGGACAGTGCATTGCATATACCAGTATAAATTAGAGTTGCCCGAAATTCATGAGTGATGAGGTTTCATATTGGTGCATTGCATACAAGATACTACACATGTTCATACAGAAATGTATCTCTACTAGAAGTCCAACATTGATCTGCTGCTGTTAAATTTGTTTAATTCCTTAATAAGCTTGTGTCAAGAATCAAAAACAAACCTGCTGCGAAGTCATCAATGTTGACTGAGTGTGAGGCCCTTGAGTACTGCTACATGGTGGAAGGAGATTTTGCTGCGCTTCATTACTCGGAGGAGGCAATGGGGGTCGATTGACAGCAGGCTTTGATCTTGACCTTCGTTGATTCAAGGAACCACGAGGAGGCTGCAACTCATGCAATGGGACTCGATCGAACATAGGCTTTAAACTTGATCTTGGTTGATTCAAGGAACCACGAGGAGGCTGCAACTCATGCAATGAGACCTGATTGAAAGGAGGAGTTGAACTTGACCCTGAACCATGAGGAGGCAGAAACTGAAGCAATTGGGGTCGATTGACAGCAGGCTTTGATCTTGACCTTGGTTGATTCAAGGAACCACGAGGAGGCTGCAACTCATGCAATTGGACTCGTTCGAAAAGAGGCTTTAAACTTGACCTTGGTTGATTCAAGGAACCACGAGGAGGCTGCACCTGATGCAATGGGGCTCGACTGACAGCAGGAATTGAACTTGACCCTGGTTGATTCAAGGAACCACGAGGAGGCTGCACCTGATGCAATGGGGCTCGAGTGACAGCAGGAATTGAACTTGACCCTGGTTGATTCAAGGAACCACAAGGAGGCTGCTGAAGCAATGGGCCTGGATTAAAAGTAGGATTTGAACTTGATGCAGGTTGATTCAGGGAACCAAAATGAGGCTGCCACTGATAAAAGAACGGGTCAAGATTGAAAACAGGATCAAAACGAGGCGCCAACTGATATGATAAGGCCTGATTATCTGTAGAAGCTACACTAACTGCTGTTGTTCTACACTAGTATCTTCATCTTCTCTGCTTCGGCTGCGAACTTCATTACCAGTAATAACCACAGGATTCAACTGAAATACCCAGAAATCAAACAACCACTAAATACTGTTAAATATATGAATTTCAAGAAAATCAATAAACTACAAACCAACCAAGAAGAAAAAGCATGTGTATACGTCTCATTAATTTGTTCTACAATATACTAAGTTGTATGATCCATCAAATCAACACCCATTTACTTTTTTTCGCACTTAATCCTCCATTATTGAGTAATTAAGAAGGTATAATATAAATACCCAGTAAATCGAAATGCAGTAAGCAATCAAACAAAGGAAGAAACAGGAATTTCATAATAAATAACCAAGATTCATATATTAAGCAGTACAAGTTGAATTAACCCATTTAATTTTCTCGCATTATCCTCCATTAATAAGGTGTACAAATTGTATAATCAACCAAGAAAATGGAAAATGCACAAAAGATAATCTAAAAAAAACAGCATGATTTTAATAATAAGAGTGGAAAATATCAAAATCTTACTTGATCATTGTTGTGCTCATCTTCTTGATCATTGTTGTGCTCATCTTCTTCCAACTTTCTCTTCTTGCTTGCCATTGCATTTACAATCTTCCAAGATGAAAATGATTGGGTTTAATCAGTCTTCACTATGCAGAGGAAATAAGAATTTTTCTTTTGTTTTTTTATTTTTGAAAAACAGAGGTTTTAATGTTTTTTGAGTGCAACAAATTTTAAATTGTGTTTTTTTAGCGGTAGAAGTGTTAAGTGATAAGCTTAGCATCAATATTCTGTTATTATTAATTATCCTTGTATTTGTTATTAGTCATTATCTTTGTATTTGTTATTTTCCTCCAGGCTGTATTTTAATAGTCTCCTAGGTTAGTTCCTAGTATCTAGCCTTATTCTTAGGCTTAGTATAAGCTACGGGTTTCATCCTATGTTGCTTGTACTTCTATATATATGGATGCTATTGCCTTCAGTAATCGAATACAAAATGTATTCAAACTCTAATAAGAAGGTCTATATTATATGCAATACAGTATACCATACAATGGCAAATTGGCAATGGACGCCATTTGGGCCTTGCTAATTTTGGGAATAACAAGCCTTGATCGAACGTCGAGCCTTGAGTCAAGCTTGGCTTCAAGCTTAGCCAAGCTTACCTTTAGGAGTTTTGAGCTCGAACTAAGCCTACCTAGGTTGGCTTGTTCACCAACTTAGTAAAATACACTAGCTTGGCAAGAAATGAATTGACTTATTCTAGACTTAATCATGGGCCGGGCTTTAGTGAAATAAGTAGGCTCATTTTGAGCTAAATAATTGGGCCAAGCTGAATCCAACTTTGGCCAAAAAAACTTGTGGTCAAACCCGCTATTTCGGGTTGAGTGGAAAATATGACTATAAACTAATTTTAGGTTTTCCAAAAAAAAATGTAATATAAAAAAAGGGGCCAAGTTGGCCCTAGCCTAGACGATTTTCGAGCCAGGTCAAACATTATCAGCTCTACTTTATTCCCTTCGTTGTTGATTGTTTTACTTATTCTTTTTTAAAAGTATCTACAGAATTTTATTTTTTTTTAATGCAATTTGGTTCAATTCATTCAGTTTCATTCACAACTTGGTTAAAAGGGATAAGCGAGGATAAATAGGGATAAGAGAAAGGGGTCTTGATATTCTTTAGTTTGTTTAAAGGTATGGGGATAATAAGGGAAATGGGAACAAATATTGTAGAGAGGAGAAAAATAAGTCAGCAAAGTTGGTTTTTCTTATTAATCTAATCTAATTTTTAACCCATAAACATTTTTTTTATCCTTTTATCACGCCTATTATTTCTTTATCCTTATCCCACCTTCTTATCTTCCTTGTTCATATCTCTCATATGAAACTTCTTGTCTGTCTAATTCATACTCGTGTAAGTTACAGCTCATTCACCAGAAATAAAGAAAATATTAGAGTATGTAGATATTATGGAAGCTAATATCAATAGTGTCCCTTGAATCATACTGGTTAAATCTGTTATTACATTAAGTTTTATTTTAATTTTCAACTAGTTAAACTGTGCAATGCATGAAGCTATAGAGCCTATATTTGATAGATTCTTGTATTAAAGATTTTATTTTCATTGTGAATCTCTAATTATTTTCAAGTAACAATAAGTACAGAATAAGATAGGTTCGGATTGAATTTTCAAGTAACAAAGGTAGTTGTGTTTTGAGATGGACACCAGCAAAATATGCATCATTTCATAATGCATAAATTGCTTTCACCGATTTATAATATAAGGAAAAATATGGCAGAAATTATGCAAGGGTGTACGTAATTGATGTCGAAACAAAGGAAATAAATGGCAGAAATTATGCAAGGGTGTACACCAGCAAAAGAGGCATCATCTTATTATACTCAGTTTTTACCATACATGCTAATTGAGAGTTATCTACATCCTTGTTTTCTTTTCTATGTATTACATTCTAAAAGACTCATTATTCCTTGACAAACAACAGTGCTAATAACACCTGCTTATTTACAGTAAAAAAAATCATGTAAATGGTTGATAGATCCTGTACTATATACTGTACTACTAGCTACTTGCTTTTGTATACTCTCCTATATATACTTATGACTTCCTGTAAAAAATTTCAGCCAATTCCATCTGGTAGCATTAGAACAGTATGAATTCGGCTAGAGACATCATGAAATACAGCTACAAATTTGAAATATTATCAACCGATTAGGGTTCCAACAAGTGAAAGAGATCACCCAAGAAAGCCTCAAGACCTTCAACTGAAATATTATCGTGCACTAGAATTTCCTGGAGTGTTGCCATCTTGGAATGCATCAGATTTCTCCTTTTCACCTTGTATTTCTTCTGATTCAGTAGTAGACTCTAACATGTCGGTATCAGTTGCAGATAACACTTCCCCTGCAGCTATGCTGACCGGTCTGTTGGACTCATCACCAGCAGTGGTATTTCCTGGGGTCGAACCAGGACCACTCCCAGTTCCTTGAGCCTGAAGAACACAAGGCGGCTTTGCATTATCAGAATCACCTTTGTTTTCACCATCTTGAGCTCCCGAGAGCAAAGCATTACTCGAAGTACTTCCACCTCCCTCATGAATAACTATACCAGTAGAAGGCAATCGATCAACTGAAGTAATCATTTCCTGCATATTTTCTTCTGATACTGTCTGCCTCAAATTTATCTCAGCATTTATATATTGAATTTGACTTCTGTAATCACCAAGACCATGAAAAACATTGGTTGAATCAACTTTACCAGTAGGAGGCAAAAGATCGGAAGGCACCTTTGCATTATCATAATCACCTTTGTTTTCACCATGTTGAGAAGCTCTTGAGTGAAAAACATTAGTTGAAGTACTTCTGCCTCTCTTATGAGTGCCATCGCCTATACCAGTAGAAAGAACTAGGTATGCAGTAATGAAGAAAACATATTCAATAGATTTTCTGAAAATAGAGAACACTAGTACAGATCAACTATCAAACAGATCCCAAGAAGTATAACATATATATGTACATACTTGCTTAAATACAAATATAAATCTCTAGCTACGACCATATCCTGTCAAGCATAAGCTTACATAAAGCCATGACAGCCTCAGATCAGTTGTAAGGCGAATATAAATAATCTACCTGCATCAGGAGATATAGTCACAGATCCCAACTCATTGATTAGTGACCGAAGCTTTAGGCGGCCTAGTGGTGAATTCAATACTCCAGGTAGGTTTAGGGAATCCATATGCAATAGAAACTCATTTGCTGCAGCTGGATCAATAACAGGTTTTGAACTTGACTCTGGTTGATTCAGGGAACCATGATGAGGCTGCAACTGATGCAATGGGTCTGGATTAGAAGCAGAATCTGAACTTGATCCTGGCTGATCTATATCAGAACGAGGCGACAACTGATCTGATGAGGCTTGACTATTTGTTGTAGGCCTTGTAGCTGACACTGGCTGCTGTTGTGCCTGTTGTTTCTCACTACCATCAGGTTCTAAACCAGTACCTTCATCAGTTTGGCTTCGGGTTTTAACTTCATCAACAACTACAGGATTCAACTGAAATACCCAGAAATTAAACAACCTTTAATACTACTATATAAGTATCCCAAGAAAATCAACAATTACAAATCCAACAATGAAAAGACAGCAAGTATGTTCATTAATTTGTTCTACAATATGCCAAGTTGAATGATCCAACAAACTAAACACCCATTTACTTTTTCCTCTTAATTAACCACTATTTAGTACTCCCTTCATTTTTAAATACTTGCTCCACAGCTCCACTTTCCATTTCCGACCGTTTTTAATACTTGCACCATTTCCTTATTTGGAAAACTTTTACAATATTTAATTCATTTCTCTCAACTAGTGGATCCAATATAAATTATATTTTATTAGTTTCATATTCTCTCTACTTCAATTCTCTCAACTACTTTTGCGCTTTACAATTTTTCATTCTTCTACCTACCCACTACCTCCATATTTTATTATTTTACCCAATTTCTACTAAAACTCCGCGTATGGAGCAGAGCAAGTATTTTAAAAATGGAGGGAATAATTCAGAAGGTATAATTAACCCATTAAATCAAAAAACAGTAATCAATTTCTTAATATATATATATATATATATATATATATATATATATATATATATATAACCAAAATTCACATAATAAGCAGTAAAATTAATAACAAGAATTTGTTCTACAATATGACAAAATGAATGAACCAATAAATTAAACACCCACTTGATTTTCTCTCATGATACACCATTAATAAGCAATAAAGAATATTCAATCAACCCAGAAAATCGAAAATGCAGAAAATAATAGAGAGATTATCAAAGGAAAACAGCAAAATTGTAATAATAAGAGTAGAAAATGTCAAAATGAATGAACCAAGAAATTCAACACCCATTTAATTCTCTCTCACAATCCGCCATTAATAAGCAATAAAGAATGTATAATCAACCCAGAAATTCGAAAATGCAGAAAATAATAGAGAGGTTATCAAAGAATTACAGCAAAATTGAAATAATAAGAATAGAAAATGTCAAAATCTTACAGCAGAGTTGGTGGGTTTAGATTCTTGATCATTGTTGTCATCGTCTTTCTCCATCTTTATCTTCTTGCTTGCCATTGAATTTACAATTCTCAGAAAATCTTAGAACAAAGAATTTTTGTATTTCTTTTGTATTTTTTTGAGAGCAATAAAATTGAAGTGGTTTATACTTTATATTACTGGCTCGCGTTCTTTTTTTTTTTTTTTTTTTCTTATTTTATATATATATATATATATATATATATATATATATATATATATATATATATATATATATATATATATATATATATATATATATTTTCTTTTGGCAATTAAAAAAACCCTACAATAGTTGATTTTCTCCCCTAACCGCAAAATTGACTTTGACATTGTAATACTTCGTACTTATTATGTTGTTCAAGGCTTCAAGCTTAGTTAGCCTAGATTGCTCTCTTGTTTATATTTAACTAGAGAAAGATAAATGTAGCCTCAAAATTATACAGAGTTACTAAACAAAGAGAAGGATACAACAAATTGGTGTTGATCCAAGAAACACAACCATTTAGCTGATCCTATTTGTACCATTAAAACTCAAGGCATCTTCATTGAAATCCCAGATTAATGCTAGTTTAAGATCTACATACCAACGGAAAGAGGCGGTTTTCAGTCCTGTTAGCTAAATAAAACACCAATGACTTTAAAGTATTGAGCTTTAGATTTTTAATCTGATCATGAAACACCAGGACAAAATCACAATATTGTCCATAGTCGCAAATAACAAATAAAAGGGGACGAAGGGAGTACATAGTAGCAAATAACAAAAGCAAGAGTTGAAGCAACTATTCGTTCGAAAAATCCAGTAATAACAATAGTTCATTACAAAAAGAGCATACCATACAAAATAATGCTGATGGTATCCCTAACCAACATACGACTTAACCCAACATTTCACATTCAGGGTACTCCATATGTTGCACAAACCACCTTGAAGAAAATCCCAGTCCAACGATCCACCGATGAATCAAAGGTCAAAATAGCTCCATCCTCCAAGGTATAAACACCAGCATTCAACCCAAAACTATATCTTATCATTATACTCGGTTAGTTGGTTAGTTAATGATATTTAACTATATCTTATCCTATTATCTATAGAATTATATCCGTATCAAATTTCATCAAAATTCTATCTTCATGTTGCATGCTTGGCCAAAGGTCAACCTCCTACTATAAAAGTGAATTGAAAACGCATTATAATGGTAATCTTGATTATCGCAGTTATTAGTTAATCAACAACGTAACTTTCTTTCCCTAAACCTCTAATACTAAGCTATGGAAGAAAAATCCGGAGAATCGTTCGATAACCTTCCACCCGGCTACAGATTTGAACCCTATACAAAAGAACTAATTAATCATTATCTCAAACCCAAGATCAATGGCTTTGATTTGCCTATGAATCCCATACATGAAGTTGACAATATCAATGTCTATGGTCCTGAACATCTCACTGGTACGTACAATTGCACCACTAATACTTTTTTTTTTCTACCTCTTGTATGCAAGCCAAAAATAACTAAAGTTACAAAAGCATGTGATTTATTTACTCTATTCTTTGTTGTTTGTGCGTAATTATTAATTTTCCAAATTAATTCTAATAACTAAAGTCACAAAAGCATGTAATTTATTTACTCTATTCTTTGTTGTTTGTGCATAATTATTAATTTTCCAAATTAATTCTTACTTTTTAAACCTTCACAAATTAAAATTACATATTCAACGCGTTTTATGTGTATACGTAACTGAATAACCCTTCACCTAGTATCCCTTAATCAAGTAACCATAGCCACACGGGGTAGACAGCCAAATAGAATTAGGGTTTATTTTATTTGTCTCAACTCCTTAATTTATTTTAAGACGTACCTAATTCAGCAAATTTTGAATTTAAATTTAAACGGAGCATGAGATTTTTAATTTTTTTTTTTTTTTTTTTTTTTTTTTTTAAAAGAAAGATAGAGCCATTATATTACTAAGCCAAATCCAAAGTAGCAAGTGTTACAATACTTTGGGCAAACGGAGGGAAACACACAACTTCCAAACCGTCCCCTACATCACTACGAGCTACTAAGTGAGCTACTGTATTACCACTCCGTTTCGTGTGAGAGAAAATACACGACTCAAAAAAAGCTCTATCGATCAAAATATCATCAAAAACAGCGTATATAGGTGACCTGCCTTTTTTCGGGCATGAGATGACCTTAATCACGTTCAATGAATCGGATTCCACACATATCTTCCTGAAACCAAACCTTCGAGCAATTCCCAGACCATATCGTATAGCTTGCGCCTCAGCACATTCTGGTGACGAATGGTGTATGTGTTTCGTTGCTGTCATGATTAGCTGACCCAGGTAGTCACGGACCACCACACCCATACTCGCATAATTCAGTATGAGATTTTTAATTGAATTTAAGTAATTTGCTTGGATTAGGGTTATAAAAAAATATTTTTTTAAAAAAAAAAAAAAAAAAAAACCTACTTGTCATAGGCATATATCTTTCTTTTTTAGATATTGTGAGAAGACACTACTGTATCATTTAGGATATGAAATTTTTTTAAGTTTAATTATTAATTTGTTTTTGTAATTTAAACCTTGCATCCAGATTCATACCACAAGGAAAAGGAAAAAGTATAAGTTGGTATTTTTTCACATCACGGAATAGAAAATACCAGAACGGCAGTCGTCCTGATAGAAAAGCCGGTGATGGATTTTGGAAGGCTACCGGAAAAGACCACCCAATCATAGATGATGATGGTACGTTGATCGAACACCAAAGGTCTTTAGTGTATTTCAAAGGAAAACCTAACAATAACAAAAAGGATAAGAAAGAGAATAATAATGAGAAGACGCAATGGCATATGCTGGAGTTACGAGTCGCTGATCAACCCAAATTAATGTCTAAGAGGAAACGAGATCATCCACAAGAAACCAATAATAGTATGAGGGTATGTACGCTTATAATTCTTCCCATCCTTATTATTATTATTATCGTTAATTTTTAGTATAACAATAATACCCCTTTGCTGCAACTAAAATTAACGGAAATAATTAATTTATTTTTTTTGTGGATGAGATGCAGTTGGATTATGTGCTATGTAGAATCTACTACCATGAAGGAGCCAAAAAAGAAATACAAGATGCACAAGTTGCAAAAGAAAATAAAGAAGTAGTAGAATCTAATGTGGAGGAAAACATCAATAGCCACGAGCAAGAAATTAACAATGAACAACTCTCCAACAGTAGCTCGAACACCTTCTCTGTCACCAACAACAGTTACCATTCTGTAGGTTATGATTACGAGTTGGTTAACCGCAGCAGCCTCATCTGCTACGATAATATTGATGGCTTGGTTGACAACAACAACCTCATCAGCTACGACAATAATGATGGCTTGGTTAACAGCAACAACCTCATCAGCTACAACGATGATGGCTTGAATAACTCCATCTATGGTGATCTTCAGGATCTCGTGCCGGATTTTGATAGTTTATATGACGAGATAATGACCGAAGTATTAATCGACCAAATAGATTTCACAAATTGATCCTTAGATTTTTTTAAAAAATTTTATTAGTCTTAGACACTCTTATTAGATTTTTGATGGTTATAAGTTTTTTTTTAGTCTTAGTTTATTTTCAATATTTTTAATTATTTTGTTTTTTGAACTTATTAACTAGTTAATAGAGCTCATGGCATATAACCTTTTAATAAAGTTCAATTTATGGAATATAGCCTTTTACATACAATCCGACTAATACTTAGTATTTTACTATTTTTCATCAACAGGTTTTCCCACCAAAAACAAATAGTCCCGTAGAGGGGAATTCCTAATGTAACTTAAGTCGTATTTAACTGACTTTATAAATTGAATAGTAAGGTTTTGTTTAAGTAAATGTCTATGCATATATATGAATAATATGATGAATATAAGCAGTATAAAGCTAGACCGAATTACTTACATGTTTATTTTAAAAAAGAAAAAAAAAACTTAAGAGTTTTTACGATATCAAATACTCCCGAGATAGATAATGTGGAGTACTTGTAAAATAGTAGTGGGTCTTAGTATCAGTTATATGCTCTGTTCTCTTCACTTTTAAAAAAAATTAATTAGTAAATATCTTTAATTATCAATAAGTAAAAAATTAAAATAATTGAATATTAACAAATTATTTATTATGACAATTCAAATAAATATCCACAAGACTATATTTATTTTGACATATAAATCAAAAATATTAAACAAAGACATAGTATTTTCAGTCTAGGAGAATTAATTTTGAGTTTGGATTGTTTAGTTTTAAAAAAGTGAGAAGAACAAAACGTAATACGGGAGTATTTGATCTCTGAGATTAATATTTCAGTTTATCTCCACTTACAAGAGTCACAACTTTATGCATTTGATTTCTGCACCATTTTATTATTTCACTTTTATTATTTACTAGTCATTGGAACGTGCGCGATGCACACGCCCCCTCGACGGTATGATGATTTAGTTGGGTAATTAATCTGGTGCTTTTAACTATGATGCTGGTTTTGTGCTTAAATTGTGTTTTTACATTGTATATATTATTGGGAGCTCTATGGAAAAATGAAGTGCATGCATGTCGTTTAAATATGTGGTATATGAAATGGGTGTTTTTATAGTATTTGTAGGGAACTTATAGTAGAATTAGGTTAGTTTTAGTTTAAGTGTTGAATTCATACCTTATTTTTAGCTTACATTTGAATTACCAGCTGTAATATAATTGGTGTTGCTGCTGTCAAAATATATATATATATATATATATATATATATATATATATATATATATATATATATATATATATATATATATATATATATATATATAATTGGTGTCACATAAATGTTTAAGGTGTAATTGCTGAAATGGCAAGTTATGTTGGGAAAACTAATTTGCTATTTTATGATAAAGGAGTTTTTGAATTGAATTCTTCAACTGTAACTGTTAGTAAAAATAGGATATAAATTTTCTAGTCAACATGGATGGAGAAATATTATCATGTTTTAATTTTATTTAGATTTAACTGAAAATTAGGTGGAATATGTTTGAATAAAGTAACGGCACTTTGAAAATGTATTTTATGCTAATTTTATAGGGTAATTTGTTTATCTATAAATGTAGGTGTTTTTGAGTCCTTAACTAACTCAGATATTCTCTTTGGAAAGTAAGTCTAAGTGGTTGCCTAAGGTTAGGTTTATTAATTGAGTATGAATAAGCATTAATCTTTAAACTAATCATTTTTTTGGTTTAAAAAAACAACCCACTTTTAAAATCACAAAAATAGTTTGATAACATACTTTTTCATTAAAATTCATGTTCTTCAATCCCAAAAGATACTCATAATAGCGAAAGTATGCTCACTAACGAAAGAAAATTATAGCTTAAATCTCACATTTGTGAATGCACAAAGCTATAAGATACAACATTTATCCATTACTAAAAGATTTGAACAAAAAATAAATTACAAATAGGAAATAAACCCAAGATTTATAATGAGCTTAAAAGCAAAACCATTTGGCCAAAACATCAGCATTTCAAAGTTATGGATACAAATTCATAGATCATACCTTTCAAAATATAAACCCCAAATTTCTTTTTTACTCCGTAATACCTCGTCATTCTGGTGCAAAAGGATCGGTTTCCTTTATTAATAACTTAATTTATTTATTTATGAAATTATTACTTTTATTATATTTTATTTTGAATAAATTACGCATGTGGTACAATCATACAAGTATGATGTAAAAATTAAAATTACATTTATTGAGTAGTAATTTAGAAGTTACATCAAACTAACCCACAAAGCCAACAACCAGTTATTTTTATTAAAGTGTTGGAATAGAACCAGCAAAGCCAAACATGTAGCATCTTTTGTATTTCTTAAATGAGGGACATTCTCAAGACCATTAGGCCGGAAAAACTTGGTATGGTGATTCTTCTGAGCCACAATCACCACAATCTTTGGGTTCACTTCTCATCCAGGTTTTTACAAGCCTGCCAAGAGTTTGGAATATGTTTGGTTACGAAAGTTGAAAATTATCAAAGGATGATAGTCATGGGCAAACCTTAGGCAAAAACACGTACCTAAATACGATAATATGTTCAGGCTTTCTTTTCCCATAACTGACATAGAAATCAAGCAGAGCCTATAATGACCCATTTTAGAACTGCTTAGGCTTAAGACAACATTTACACAAGTAACATCTTCCGCAAACGTATCTCATGATACCTTCATCTTAGACACAAAATTGTCAAATCATTTTGACCTTAGGAGACTGACTCCTTAGATGCCCTGTATTGTGAAATCAACGACCATTCCCTGTAGTTAACAACCTAAAGAGCATAAGAACAAACAACATCAACTAATGTTGATAGCAAATTTTCCTTGTCAATTTTTCGAAAAATGACGAGGAAGGAGTGTAGAAATTTACAGCAGCAATTGATGGCACATCAGAATGCCTCGGTGATTAAATGATTATATTAAAATAATGAAAATTATAAATTAAAAAATAATAATAATTGAATTAAATAAAAACAATTTGATTGAAGCCAGTATAAAACACATTCTTACAAATTTTTAAGCTTTATAGCACAGATAAGTGACCTACAAGGCCTCAATCAGAGAAGAAACATTCAACATGTGATCATATGAATAGGAATTTACATAACAGGTTCAGATGCTAAGAGAGAAGATTAGTGCTCTTGCTGACATTTCTTGTTTTTGAGATTAAGCTTTTCACATTCCTAAATCCTGATGCAGTCTATACTTTATTCCCTTTCCGAGGCAAGTTCTAAATAAATAAAGAGCTATAGGGAACCATCACAATTGAAACAACTACAGTAGCACAACATATACCATCTCATCAAACAATAGCATAAGCATGCAAAGAGATAAGGTGATAGCAGGTTACAATGAAATTGAATTTGCTGATACATGCTTTCCCAATGCAAGGCAACAATGGTTATTATTTCATTGTTTGATTCAGCAAGAAAAAAATCTTGTTAATCAAGCAACCGTTACCTCAAATGTCATGTTGCAAGAAGAAGGAGCCCAATCCTCGGCAATATTCCTTTCAAGTGATTTCTGATTAGTTGTAGGTGGAACCTGGATGTCAATACTTGCTTCAGCTTCAGAAGGTTGTAAATTCATGACAAATTCCTGAGAGACAATATCAAAATGAACTGAATTGAATTGACAAAACCCTTAAATTCTAAACGATTTGAACCTCACATAGTATGCGAAAGTTCAATCCAATTCAGGTTCACTTTCCAAATTTTGCTTAATCCAGCAGTATGCGAAAGATTTGGAATTGAAATACTGGAACCTCACATAGTAAAGAATTTTGTACTCAAACAACTTAGAGTTAGCTAGCATGGCCATGTCACTTACGAGTAAACTTCCTTTGACAGGTCAACGCACAACTCAGGCAACACAGATGGTTTGCATGTCAAGTGATTTTGAAGCATAATTTTACAATAATCTTAAGATCCAAGGAACACACTTTTTTAGTTTGGTATTACTCAGCAACAAATTTCTATCTATTACAAGGATATAGGAGTCTTATCCTCTATTCTCATCAGCTGAGACAATGATTAAAATCAGGTTATAGATTACTTTAGTACTTATGATTCAAACTGAAATTTGGTGATTAAGATCATATAGCACTGTCATTCTCTAATTTATCCAGTTTCCCTTAACCTAAGATGAAATTTCTCCATGTAGCTATGCTGCAAGCTCAAGCTCAAACTACCATCCTACTTCTGCTGATCTGCAATAAGCCTAAAGCCAACAGCTTATCCATACCAGAAACCACAACTGAAACTACAAATTATGAACACCGCCATGCCAGTGCCCCTTCATGACTATAACCTATGGCAGAGTTTAAAACAACAATGTTATCTTAAGTAAATTGTTCAAATAAATTAAAAAGTAGTAGTGAGCCAATGATGAAACCTATAAGAAGTATATATGATATTGAGAACGCAAAGGACCTGCTTGAACAAATCATATAGTGAAGTGGCCTAAATTAGCAACCATTGCTTCAGCTCTTGTAATCGCATAGCTCAATTATTGTTGAACAATTGGACATCGAACCAAATGATTAGTCCTTGTCTAATTCATACTCATAGGACTAATGCTCAATTGCTCAAGAAAGACAATGGGATTCCCTAATTTCACTGCTTCTTCTTATTAAACTATCTAATCCTATCAGTTTCTTCATTTTCAACAAGCAATTTCTAAGGTTTAGCCTAATCATACCTAAACATACCAATCCTGTCATTATAGCTGCACACATTATACTAATACAAAATAATATAAACTAAGTTAACTAACTACCATCATTCACTAAGAAACATCAACTCGACTAATAGACAAAACAGAGTCAGTAATTACAGATATGTTTAGAGCTAAACTCTTAGTTAAAAAGCTTTGACATCATAAACAGGCAGCATTTTGTCTAAAGGTGAGGTAAAACAAACAAATTTTACCAGCAAATCCGCTTGCTAAATCTTTCAGAACTTTAGTATATATATGAGCAATATTTCAATACTTTGCCAAAGAAGACCCCTAAATTGGATATACTAAAATAAAAATTTATGATAATGTGAAATTGAACCCTAGATTGTGGAATAGATATTTGAATTAGCAACCACATTTGACTCAATTATTAGAATTATCAGATTAGGTTCAAAAAATCATATTAAGTTCTTGCTTTAAAAAATCAACATAAATAGCACATGGAAAGTTCAAGCAACAAATCTGCTTGTTAAATATCTCACAACTTCATAAAATATGACAAATATTTCAATAAAAATGTCATTCAGCAACTATGTATCAAAATAATGATTTTGAGCCAAAAAACCAGATAAAAGCAGGATGGAGATGTCTTATATTTTGGATATGGTTTCATGATTGTCGAATCCTCGTCTCCAATTTTTAGGAGTCCCCTCTGGTACAAATTTGTGTCATTGACATGTCAGATCATACTTAGATATGTACCCAAACATTGCTGTTGCCTGTAGGTTGTATTGTATCTAAGTAGAATAGGCATGCAGAACATGATATTAGATATTGGGGTTTAGAGTCTCAAATTTCATAAAAAGGTTAAGGCAACAATTAATAGAACAGTGAAGAGCCCCAAAGGTCAATAGTGATGCATTTCTACTGATAGGCATAGGACAAATAGGCAAAAACATCAAATATGTAACATGCATAATATGCGTTACCACGTATGTGGACTGGACGAAAGCAAAGGCGAGCTCATATTAGACATCACTACTAACTTAATAACAACATAATACTTAGATAATGTGAACAAAGAACGAGCCACCGTCTTAAAATCCAAAGAGCAGGCAAAAGTTACAGAAAATGGAGATAAAAGTGGTAAGCTTACCTTCAAACCAACATCGGGTGAGTAGATTGTAGCAGTTCTGAATGCTCATGATCTTTGGAATTCCTCCAACTTTTGCTGCATGGACAAACTCCATAATGCCCTAAGAACTTTCATTTGAGAAACCAATGTATCTTGCCTACATGTGTACATTACAGTGTGTTAATGCAGCAAAACAACAACAATAAAGGCAGGAAGTAGCAACAAAAAAATAATAAAAATAACTTACATGACAAAAATGCATGCCAACAAGGAAATTTCACAACACATTTTTTGTACACAAGTAAAACTACAACAAAAATTGAGACATTAAAATGGGCGATCCTAGAAGTTATAAAAAGAGGGAAAAGGAAACAAGCGAGCAAAAAATAAGACAGGAGAAGAAACAGCTGAGAAGATGGGTGAGTTGTGAACATATTGCTATGTGCTTCAATTGATATGGTTTTTAAGATAGGCATTAGAACATGGGCCTTGTCGTGGTTTCTCCCCATACTAAAAACAATTACATTTTTCTTGAAATGACGGGAGTATTATTCCCTTAAATATAATTTTCTACTTAAATTCTGCCTTCCTCATAACAATAAACAAATAAAAGGAAAACCTTCTTTATCAAAATTAGTTTACAAAAATTGAAAAGTAAAATCCCCTCATGAGATGTATTACTACTTTTAATAATTAAACCTTAAGAAATGGTGGCTTGCGTAGTTGGATAACTTGTGACCATTAGCCAGTTCCGCAAACATGATCCTCAGTTTTTTACAAGCTCAAAATCTTGTCACTCCAATAAACAGTCATTGAACACTCAGCCTAATTAAAGGAGGATATACAATGTAGCCAACATGAAATTTCCTCAAAGCTGAATTTTGTAGTCGTTATGTGTTTGAAACTAACCGAAGAATCCATGTAGTTGATTAAATTAAGTTGGTTGTTAATTGATTTATAAGAGAGAAGCATAATACATGCATTGTACTTGACAGCATACATATGTGCATTTCATTTATAACAATTCCTGTAATATACCCTATGTCTTTTTAAAAATTCTAGGCCCGATTATGGAAAGACCTCAATAAAATGAAAATGTGTGCAAGATGCAATGACCCTCACATGCTTCCTATAAGCTGTCTATACCTTTCCTTCATCAATAACTTCTTGCAAGGCCTCAAGTTGCTCCTCAAATGGCATACCTTCCCTCCATTTATTGTCATCGTTAAAAAAATTCAAGGTATGGCACTGAAGCTGCACAATAGAAACAAACATATAGGGAAATGGTTTAGTCATAAAATCTAAAAGATTGGGATTTTTAGATGATCAATAAAAGTAGAGCTAAGATGATTTCAAAACATTCTGTTATCTGGCATACTTAAACATTCTATAATCAGAATACGGGAAAAGTAATAAGGTACGAAGGGAAATGTTTCCTTATAAACCTCAACAAAAGAAAAAGAAGAATAAAGTTTTAAGAATTAAAACAACCTCAATTCTAAAATCCAACTAAACCCGTTCAAAATTAAAGCAAAACCTATGAAAACGAAGCTCAATAACTACAAATTTCACCAAAAATGGAGAGAAAAAGACGACAAAAAGACCTGTGAGATCGCCAGTGGTAAGATAAAGAGAAGGGTTGATGACCGGAAGGATAAGGGCCCACCATTTTCTTGAAATCAAGAGCTCTGTTTGGGTGATGAACACTGAAATGAAGATCAGACAGTTGAATCCTAATTTAGGTTTCAGCAAGCATACAAAAACCCAATAAAACTAAGTTAAACTCAGAAGCAATAAAATTCCAACTTTGGAAAAAAAAAAAACAGAATTAAACCAAAATTAAATCCATCAAATAAAAGGAAAAATCTAATCGAAGAGATGAATATTGAACCAATTGGAACAAGAGAGAGAAAGGAGAAAGATCTATACCTGGAGATCGGAGAAAACGCCACCGGAGAATCAACAAATTACCTCTCAAGTTGCTTCAATGAAGAGGAAGGTTCAAAAGTTGCTTCAATGGAGGGTTGGAGAAAGCGTAGAAGTGAAAAACGCAAACAAATATCAACTTCCGTGGCCATTTTTACCAGTAGATTCAACAAAAGAACACAATTTAAACAAAATTCTAAACTGAATTTAACAATAATAGCGCAAAATAAAACCCTACTTTAAGCAATACCTAAAATTCTTGAACAACAAACGTCTTCATCAACTTGTAAAATAGCCACTCAAAACTCTCACCAATAAATTTATAAATTTGGGCGATTTTTGGCGAAAATTGAAGTATTTTAACGCCCAAATTTCTTCAATTGTCGTTTCTCAATCCACCTCTCATTCACTCAATCAATTAAATTAAAATTCCATCAATTCCACAAGATACAAACAAATATCAACAACAACAACACACAAATCACAAAATAGATCAGAAATTCCACAAGATATTGCACAGGAAAATTTTCCAGAATTTTTTTTTAAAAAAACACAAAGATCGAACTCGAATTAGGGTTTAATTTGCGATGTTATTGTTAAATAATACCTCAATCAGTTTCTTCACCTCACTCTCGAATCCACCAAACCTCGCTCCGTCTTCCTCCTTCCGCCTATTTGAAACACAAAGATTGTTAAACCGAATGTCTTTTCCTTGAATAAGTGCAAGTTGAGGACCCTTGAGGTTTATGGCACCTTTGTAAGCTGTAATATGATTATATAAAGTAACTAGGCTGATTTACCATACACATAATCTCATATAGTAGTATTGAACTACCAAATAACATTGTTTGAGTATCAAATAAAAGCGACGATATAAATTTAATAAATTTTTATCTACACATAAATGAGTACGTGTGAATAATGTTAAGACATATAAGTAATTGTTTGATATATATAGTAAAGATAGAGGGTGGGAGATAGCTCAAGCTTTCCGCTCATGTGGCTCTCTAAACATCAATTTAAATATGGATCAACATCATTTAGGAGAATTGAATATACTTCTATGTTTGTATATATCATTAGAATCACAACACACACCCTAGAATAAGGGTGTTTGTATCCTAGTACGTCAAGTCACATATACAAATTTCAGCTAACTATTTATAGGGTAATTCCTTGTTCCTCATTGTTTTGTTCCTCATGGGGTATGTGTCAAGATCACATAGTTCCACTCATGACACATAGACGGATCACATTAATGAAAAACATCACATTATTTTCCAAAATGTCATTATGAAGAACAAAAGAGCTCCTCAGAAACTGGGGCTCCCTCCTTTATATACGTAGAAAACTAACACATGAAACTCGTAGATCAAGTTTCTCTGCACATTCACACTTCCATGTGTGACTCCCCTGCGCACTTTTACCCTGCTCCAATATGTAATTCCCAGCTGCACGGAACACTCCAAAGCCTTCTTGTTGCCTGAAGTACTTTTCTGGTGCTATATCATACCTGCTATCAACGCAATGTGCCCTATTATATGCTATGGAATTGAACAAGATAATATAGCTTCATTTCTCAAATCACATAAAGATTCATGAACAAAGATTAATGGGTTTTTCCCCTCTAAAAAAAGGAACTTTAAAGATAAGCCCCTAAATAAAGCTAGTAGCACTCAATTTTCAAAAATAGTCTTGTTATGAAAATTTTACCCCTAAACAATAGATAAGAGTCTAGTAATGAATGATATGAGCTTATAAGATATAACTAGTTCAGAGGCGAAAAAGAGAATCAAACATGGAAATTGAACTACCCATTTAGCCGACTCTTGTGTTGTTTTTCACGGCCAACCTTTAGTGCAGTATAGCACTACACAACAGAACCTAGGTGATAAAATCATTATACATCAAGGAAACCATACAAATTTCAAACCTACCAATCAAAACAGATGATACAAATTTCAATCCTCAACTTAAACAACTTTACCCAAATGCCTGTTTTTAGCTACAAATAGCAAGAATTGACCCACTTTGCTACTGCCCAGGAAAATCACTCTATTATACCACTTGCTTCATTCCCATTTCATTTGATAGACAATTAGACATTGGAATTTCAACACACCACCACATAAAATTGATTCAATTGGGTGTTGGAGTTCGAGTTCGGGTTCGAAAGACAAGACCTTTGATTCAATTGGGTGTTACTTGTGTGATTTTAGATTCTTTATTAAGTTAAGGGGTTTAAATCCACGTCAGTGTGATTGGTCTAGCTTGTTGATTCGTCAAAGAAATTGAAGCGAAAAAACCTTTTTCATAACCCAGAAAAGCATAAAAAGATGGAAAATGAAAAGAATAAAGATAAGAAGAATGAAACCCACATTGGTGATATGAAAACTGATACACATTATAAGTGCTGAGGGGAAACGTAGGGAGTTTACGTATTAGGATCAACGTTATTTGGGAAATACCTCCTAATCTTAGCTTATAATTATAATTCATAAATATTTTTAACTTGAGAGATTAACGGCCAAATATGATGTTTAGGATAGCCTTACTTGACTATAAATGTTCTTTGCTAGATAGAAGCTGCTCTTGCAATACCTTTCTCTGAATATGAGTTGTGTAAATACCACAACGTGATTTGGGATTTAAGTGTGCTCGGTTGGGTAGCTGTGTTTTTTGTGTTGTACATTGTTCTTAGACCATTACAGTTCCCTTATTTAGCTCTTCCTGTTCTAGACCGAGTTTCTACTTTCCTTAATCATGTTATTGTTAATGGCCAATGTCACCAATTAAGGTAATTCTTCCCCTAATTTTATTTTTTATTATAAATCAGCAGGTAAATGTTTTACTTGCTGTCAACCAACTCGGAATTCCCTCAGTCTCAGGAAAGCAACTTTGTTTCTACTTGGAGTTGTATTCTTCTGCTGGAGGGTAAATCCTAAACTACTAGATCTATTTATGGATTTGTGCTCTGTTATTTTCAACAGTAGTGCAATTTGTGAGTTAGGGTGTCGTGGTTAATGCCCAAACTACTAATAATAGATACCTACTCCAGAATCTTTATATTATGCTTTATTGTTTATATCTGAAATACTTTCTATACTAATAATAGAGAGTGATGACTCACTATGGTTGCCAGAGGAGATATGGGCTCATAGATTATCAGTCGGAACACTTAGAAGTAAAATGGTTGCTATTTAATGAAACGTTGTATGCTGAAATTCTAGAATAGTGGATTATCGAAAATGGTTTCAATGGTGGAGAGAAAGCTCGGGAAGCGACTTTTACTCATGTCCAGTACATGAGCTGAGATTGAGCAACGAAAGTACCGTAGAATAAAAGAGAAATTTTGATGTAATGTCCTTGTACTGGTGTAATACTTGAATTGGGTGGCAAAATAGAGTACTACAGTTGAAATCTTGTTGTCATATTCATGGAGCTTGGGCTTAAGGTTTCATTTATTTTAAATTTTGATTCAATTGTAGGAAGATATAGGATTATAGGGTTATTCTAAAGGTAGATTATTAACTTTTAGTCAAGGTAAAACTTCATTTTCATTAGTTCTTGTCATAGTCCCCCTTCAAATATATCACTGTATTATATTTTAGCCAAAAAAAATCTGAATATACCAAAACCGATGAGGGAAAAAATGGTTTTTTTTTTATTATTTTTATAAATAAACTTAGCTTTTATGTTTCAAAATATGATCCCTTCGTTTTACTTTGTTAGTCTCATATACTATTTTGGGCGTTTCAAAATGATATACCCATATAAAATATATTCTTAGCATTATTCAAGGGTGAATAATTTTCATAATCTGTTAATAATTAATCTAATTAGGTGTTTTTTTTGGAGCAAAAAACGAGCGGAATTAAATTAAATCAAGTTCCACCAAAGTTTGTAGGCTTTGGGGAAAAGAATTTATACAAACCCGTTCCGGGGAAGTACTAGTATCCCATCTAGCAACAAAGTGGGCTACCGTATTCCCTGTTCGTTTAACGTGATTGCAAGAGAAAAAAGAAAAATCATTGCTCATCTTCAGAACATCATCAAATAGAAGAAAAATAGGTGCAGCCCCTACTTGCCTCGTCTGGATTGCTCGAACTGTTGTAAGTGCATCACTTTCCAGAACCACCTTCTCGAACCCCAGCCTTCTTGCCAGCTCAACCCCGTATCTCATAGCACCAGCCTCCGCCATATCCGGTGACCACCGTGCCTCACAATGCTTCACTGCAGCAGCTAACAACCCCCCATGGTTGTCTCGAATCAAAACACCAAACTGGACCCCAATCCCCTCCCTGATATGAGCATCAACATTCAATTTCACTACTCCAGCAGGGGGTAGAGACCACAAACTGGCTGAAGCATATGTTCTCGGTCCTCCACCGTTTAGCTTCGAATTGTATAGCCCATAATCAGATGAGAATAGCACGAAACCCCTAGCCATCTCAACCGCTCTTATTCCTCCTGGCCCTTCAAAAATGTGCTTGTTTCGGCAATGCCACGCTGCCCAACATAGAGATGTGAAGACTCTCAATTGCTCCTTGCTCACCTTCTTTGCAAACCAACACAACATATCAGCAATACATGTCTCAGCACATTCATGAAGTAGGTCCCCAAACTCGCTATATCTCCAAATCTCTCTCGCATACTTACACTCAAAGATTGAGTGCAAAACCGTTTCGACACTGCAGCCACATACTTTACATCTTATTAGGTGTTTAAAAGTCAAATAATTCTAATTGGTTAATATATGTGCTAGTGGATTGCTGACAAGGCAAATTCTTCCAATCAAAATTTATTATAGGCTACTAATTACTGCCAATTCCCATAAATAAAACAGGAAAAGACAAAATATTAATTACAAAGCTACAATCAAATTCCAAATTAATAGGATTCCTCCTTTTCTTATTGTAAGTGATTGATTCCAAATAGAACTAACAAAGTGAAACGGAGAGAGTATCGATTAGGAAAATTATGTTGAGCTTAAAATATTTTATGGTTAATCACTTACCTCTTAATTCGCTATTGTATATGGTACTATCAACTTGTATTATTGTGTATAAACCTCCTTACAAATGGACTAAATGGGATATCAACAATATAACACCCCTTAACATACACATTCTGGCAAACCGATTATATCTGTTCCATGTTAACATTCAGGCAAACCCATTTCAAAAGTGAAATTTGCTTACACAATGCATATACAATAAAAACCAGTTTAGTTAGTAACTGAATAAATAAATTATAAATTCAATCCTTTTTTTTTTTTTTTTTGTGACAAAATTCAATCCTTTTTATCAATTGTACGCTCACTAATTAATCTACAATTTTTCATTCGTCTAACAAAGAAGCGTACACATTTGCCAAAAAAAAGTCACAACTTTCGATCATGTGCAGTAGCTACAATAATATCGCTTCGTGAAACAACCCTAGTTCACCAAAAAGAAGAACTATGTAAATAATTCTTTGATTATATTATGTTTTTTTATTAGCTTTCTTCAATTACTTATAATGTGCAATGCATATAGAGCTTGTAATTTGTGTGTGTTAGGGTTTATTAAAAAGGTAATCATCTTTTGCCCTATTATCAGTTCGTTGGTAAAGAGTTGTCCGGGATCGCAACAGTTATCAAATCCTCAAAGGCGTTCAAGTGAATCAGATGAAAATTATCCTTACGGCTACAACAAAACGGTAGACCGTCTCTCCGAAAAGGCTGTGTATTCCAGCGATGTGTGCGAGAGATGTACCGCAGTGCAAGATCTATTCAACGATCGTAGCTTTGATGAAGGAAACTCTTATTTGATTCAATTTTATCTATTTGTTGATTTAGATTTCATTTGTAGATGTCGTATGGCTTTTGATTAATGAATTGATTTGTTTTTTTAAAAAAAAAATAGAGCTTGTACTTTTTTTTTTTTGACATGGTAGAGCTTGTACTTGATAAATTCTTGTTTTGATAATTTTATTTCCATCAATTTATGAATCTCTATGTTGCTATTTTGGATATATATGGTTGTATTTCAAGATGGTAATCACACATATGCACGTAAAATTTGATGGCGATAAACAATAAACTGAGATAATGGTCAATGAGGGGCAATAGCCACTAGTGGTCCATAGAGGTCCATGATTAGATCAGTCAGAACACTTAGGTTCAATCCTTAGTCTACCAAAAATGAAATTTCTAGTCTTTTGGTTCAATTTTAGACCTGCGCACAACCCTAATTATATTTCATAGTCCCCAAAACTCCCCCACAAAGATAATAAAATTTTGTATGTGTTATATGTTAGCCAAACTTGATCTCGTGTTTGATCCTCCATCCTCTATACATTTCTTTTCCCGGCTCTACAATTGTTGTACTTGCACATCGATGGACAGCTTGCAGTTGAAAAGGGCTAGGAGAGTATTGGGCAAAGACATAAAAGATTCTATAAATATGAGATCCAAAAAGGCAAGTGCACTCTCGTAATGATCGACTATTAAGCCCAATTACTCTATCTACAAGAATTATATTAAGGGAATGTGGATGGATTGATGGGTCATTTGCATACAAAGTTGAACTTACAAACAAGTAAATAAAAGCATGTTTGGCTTGTCTATGTCCTTATGGTGTGTTGGGGGAGTATATTTAATTTTACAAGAATTAAGGAATATATGATGGATTGATGGGTCATTTGCATACAAACAAGTATATAAAAGCAGCTTGTCTATGTCCTTAAGGACGTTAAAGTGTGTTTGGGGATGAAACCCCAATAGAAGCTCTTTGAGGAGGGGATTTTAAAGGGCTTAACTCGCTAACTTGGGTCAGAGTGGATTTGTGAGAGCATCCGGCCCGGCAAAACCCTTATCCTTACAAATAAATAAAAAATTATAAAATAAAAACATAACATATATTACATGCATTACTAAGCAAAGCTCTGATTAAGGGTCTATTCTGTACATCTCATTTTCACTTATTTCACGTCTAATAAATTCAAATAAGTTAAGTTAAGATAAGTTCAATTCAGAAAAAGTAAGTTCAAATAAATCCAGTTCAGAAAAAATAAGATCTAATAAGGGTTACACAAATTCAAATTACAACTAAAATAAATTCAAATACGTTCTAATTAGTTAAGATAAGTTCAGATAAGTGAAAATCAGATTAATATAACATACTCTGAAGGGTTGTTATATGTGTTGTGTAATAAGCAAATGGTTGTTATATGTGTTGTGTAATAAGCAAAATGAATATCAAAAATAAGGAAATAATTAGAATGTGTACTTGTTTAGTTGTATCACTTGTTTGCCATGTAAACTTATGAATACTTGTTTAGTTTGTATCACTTGTGTGCCACGTAAACTTACAGGTCACATCACATTTTTGTGTTATGCACGATACAATTTTTAATTTATCATAACAAGTTTAATTGGCAACTTAGGTAATTTTGAAATGTCTTCCTTTTGCAAATACAATTACTTCTACGAGTATAGAAAAAAAGAGAATCAATTAAAAAAAATTATTTCAACTACTTCCTGTGCCTTCTTCCCTCATTCGAGTATGCTTCCTTAATTATTAAATAATTGCACAATTTGTTTGATGATCTCCAAATATTATTTTACACCGGGGTTTCTGATGAACATAATATTTATTGATAGTTTTGAGGCTAACTAACCAGGTAGGTAAAAAAAGAATGAACACTAGTGACAATTTGGCTTTTATATATATATATATATATATATATATATATATATATATATATATATATATATATATATATATATATATTAGTCTTCGGGACAATTTGGTTAAAAAAAAAAAAAAAAAAAAAACCTCAAGCGACACTTGGACAAAAAATTGAAAAGGAAATAAATGAATTCCTATGAAGGTCATAAAGCATTGAATGTACAAAAAGTAAGATCAATCAAAATACTTTTAGGATCAGATCATAGTTCGAATATAAATTAAACAGACGAGACGTTTCATATATGCATCATAGTCTTTTAGTTCGAGTATAAATTAAACAGACGAGATGTTTCATATATGCATCATAGTCTTTTAGTTCGAGTATGATTTTAAACCTACGCACAGCCCTAACCATAGTCTCCAAAACTTCACTCATCTCCCTTTTGGCTAATAAATGAAGATGCATCATTTCATAATGCATAAACTGCTTTCACTGATTTATAATATAAGGAAATAAATGGCAGAATTATGCAAGGGTGTACCTAATTGATATCCAAACAAAGGCAGAAACTCAGTTTTTACCATACATGCTAATTGAGAATCATTCACATTCTAGTTTTCTTCTGTGTATTTACATTCTAAAAGACTCCTTATTCCATGAAAAACACACTTATTTGCAGTAAAAAATCATGTAAATGCTAGATAGATCCTGTACTATGTACTGTAATACTGGTTTTGTATACTCTCCTATATATACTTATGACTTCCTGTAACAAATTTCAGCCAATTCCATCTGGTAGCACTAGAACAGTATGAATTCAGCTATAGACATCATAAAATTCAGCTACAAAATTGAAATATTATCACCGGATTAAGGTTCCAAGAAGTGAAAGAGATCGCCCGAGAAAGCCTCAAGACCTTCTTCTACTGAATTATTATCGCGCACTGGAATTTCCTGGAGTGTTGCCATATTAGGAAGCATCAGATTTCTCCTTGTCACCTTGTATTTCGTCTGATTCTGTAGTAGACTCTGACATGTCTGTATCAGTTGCAGATAACACTTCCCCTGCAGCTATGCTGACTGATCTGTTGGACTCATCACCAGCAGTGGTATTGCCTGAGTTCGAACCAGGACCACTCCCAGTTCCTTGAGCCAGAGGAACAAAAGGCGGCTTTGCCTTATCAGAATCATCTTTGTTTTCACCATCTTGAGCTCCCGAGAGCAAAACATTACTTGAAGTACTTCCACCTCCCTCATTAATAACTATACCAGTAGAAGGCAATGGATCAACTGAAGGAATCAACTTCTGCATATTTTCTTGTGATTCTTTCCTTCGTTTTTGCCAAAAATTTATCTCAGCATTTATCTCGGAAGGCACCTTTGCATTATCAGAATCACCTTTGTTTTCACCATCTTGAGAAGCACTTGAGTGCAAAATATCAGCTAAATTACTTCTGCTTCTCTTAAGAGAACCAACGCCTGTACCTGTAGAAAGCAATTAGGTACATACTAGTACAGATCAACTATCAAACAGATCCCAAAAAGTAAAACATATATATCCTGTCAACCATAACCTTACAGAGAGCCGTGACAGCCTCAGATCAGTAGTAAGGCGAATATAAAAGTTCATAAGGCTCTAAAGCATACCTGCATCAGGAGATACAGTCACAGATCCCGACTCATCAACATAAACATCAAATGGTTGAAGCTTTAGGCTTGGTGGTGAACTTGATACTCCAGATAGTTTTAGGGAATCAAAATCCTTCAGAATCTTATTTGCTGCTGCTCGATCAATAACAGGTTTTGCACTTAATCCTGGTTGCATCAGGGAACCACTACGAGGCTGTAACTGATGCAATGGCCTTGTAGGTGCCACTAGCTGCTGTTGTGCCTGTTCTAACCAGAATCTTTATCAGCTTGACTTCGGATTTCTACTTCAAATGTAACAAATTAAAGACAGCAAGTAATTCAAGTAAATCAACAACTACAAATCCAACAAATTATAGACAGCAAGTATGTTTCATTAATTTGTTCTTCGACATGCCAAGTTGAATAATCCAACAAATAAAACACCCATTTACTTCTTTCTCTTAATCATTCATTATTTAGTGATTCAGAATGTACAATTAACCCATTAAATCAACATGCAGTAATCAATTTCATACTATACAACCAAGATTCATATACTAAGCAGTAAAACTAATACCCAGAAATTGTTCTACAATATGACAAAATGAATGAACCAATAAATTAAACACCCACTTAATTTTCTCTCATAATCCGCCATTAAAAAGCAATAAAGAATGTATAATCAACCCAGAAATCGAAAATGCAGAATATAATAGAGAGATAATCAAAGAAACTACTAGCAAAATTGTAGTGATAAAGAGTATAAAATGTCAAAATGAATGAACCAATAAATTAAACACCCACTTACGTTTTTCTCATAATCTGCCATTAATAAGCTATAAAGAATATACAATCAACCCAGAAAATCGAAAATGCAGCAAACAAATAGAGAGAGGTAATCAAAGAAAAACAGCAAGATTCTAATGATAAGAGTAGAAAATGTCAAAAACTTACAGCAGAGTTGGTGGGTTTAGATTCTTGATCATTGTTGTCATCGTCTTTCTCCATCTTTATCTTCTCGCTTGCCATTGAATTTACAATTCTTCGAAGATTTTAGAACAGTAGAACAGAGAATTTTTGTTTTTTCTTTCGTAATTTTTGAGAGCAAAAAAATTGAAGTGGTTTTTTGAGCGGTAGAATTTATGCGTATATATCAGTTCATATCAATCACTGTATTGGCTCGCGCTCTTTTTAAAAATAGAAATAGAATTTTATTACTACCTCCGTTTCATAGGGCGGTTTAGTAGAGGGTATTTATCAAAGGGTAAAAAATGAATCGATTTTTTTCATTGAGACAGTTCTGTTTTTATTAATGAACTAGGTTATATTCTCGTGCAATGCACGTTTAGAATTATCTTTCTCGTAGTTTATAATCTGTTGCATAATGTTGTATATGAAGATTAGAATTTGATTTTACATTTAAGGTAACTAAAAAAAATTGAAACCATGATCAAACGAAATAGGTATGCGAAACTATAATTTAGGAGGGAAAATTGGTTAATTGATTTTTATGTAGACACTTATGTATCAAAGTCAAATGTGTAGATTAAAAAATAAAAAATAAACAATCATTAATAATTGATGACATCATACATAGAATTGGAGGGAAATTTTTTAATTTGAGAATGACGCATATGATAGTTTAGGAGTTGATGATATTAGCAATGTTTTGTTTTAGTATTAGTTATTAGATTAATTTACTGCTTGTTTGTTTAGAGGATGAGAGAGGAAAGATAAGGTAAGGAATTTGAATATTTTTTTTGTAAATTTTAAGAAAAAAGCCCTGTCACTTACGAGTAATTCACAATTCACCAAAAAGAAGAACGTAGAGTATGTGAATAATTCTTTGATTGCATTATGTTTTTTGATTGGTTTTCTTCAACTGCTTATAGTGTGCAAATGGCCAAATGTGCAATGCACGAAGCTATAGAGCTTGTACTTAAAAAATTCTTGTTCAGATAACTTTATTATCATTATGAATCTCTATATATGTCGCTATTATTTTCATAATCACACACTATGCGCATAAAATTTGATGGCCACTAGCATTCGGCATGGTGTGATAAATAATAAGCTGAAATAAATGGTCAATTAAGGTTCATAATTACATCAATCAGAATACTAATAGGTTTAATACTTAGTCTACCAAAAAGGAAATTTCAAATCGTTTGGTTCGATTTTAGACCTATGCACAACCTATTCATATTTCCCAAACTCTCTACAAAGATAATAAAATTACATACTATCTCCATTTCTTATTATGGCTATATTTATATATCAATACCAATACTTGATCTCGTATTCGGATCCTTCATTCTCTATGCATTTTATTTCGCTATGGAGTGTTAACAAATTTTCTAAGCTCTACAATTGTTGTACTTGCACCTTGATGGACAGCTTGCGCCTTGCAGGCCCAGTAAATGTGAGAAAAGGCCCAGGAGAGTATTGGGCAAAGATGGTAAATGGGCAGTCCATTTCTGAAGCTATAAAAGAATTTTATAAAAATGAGATGTGATGATGAACTACCCATTAAAGAAGTTAGGCCCAATTAAGGAATGTATGATGGACTACCCAAAAATAAGACTATCAACCAGAATTAAGGAATGTATGATGGATTTGATAGACTATAAAAGCATGTTAGGCTTATATATGTCTAGTGGCGGAGCAGTATTTTTTTGTTAGGGGTGCCAAAATTTTATAAATGTACCCATATCTTATTCGTATTCAAAAACAATTTGATATATACTTAGTTAAAATATAAATTTAATAAATAAAATACAATAATTTCCAATTCTAGAACAACATAAATTAAATTATTGAAACTAAATATTTTTATCAAAAGTAAAATATTTAGTTAAATACATTTTGGAAATAGAGAGGCAAATGCCCAAAGACCTGAATTTGGGTACTACTTATTTACGACTCCATACAAGTGATGAGGGCACTAAAGCAAAATAAACAAAAAAAATTGCAACAGACAAGATTCGAACCTAAGATGAGAAAGACAAAATGAACAATGCAACCTCGCTAAACCATCTCTTATTAATATTTACAGCCATGGGGAAGGCCATGGCCCACGCCAACCCCCCCTTGGCTCCGCCATTGTATATGTCCTTAGGGAGTGTGGGTGGAGTGTGGGTGGGTATATTTAAGCTTATAAGCGTGATAAAGAAAACAAGTCAAACACAGATTAAAAACAAAAAAAAAATTGTAAGGGTTGTTATGTGTATTGTATAATACGAAATAAGCATAGATGGATATAAAAAAACATGGAAATAATTAGATTGGATAAGTAGTGTAGTTGTGTGCCATGTAAACTTAAACGGTCACACCACATGTTTTTATTATGCATACAATACAATTTTCAGTTTATCATAACAAGTTTAAATGACGACTTAGCAAGTTTGGAAAAGTTTTTCTTTTGCAAATACAATTACTCGTGTGGGTAGAGAAATTTTTTTGTAGTATAAAAATAAGTAAGTGAATTAAATTTTTTATTTCGATTACTCTCTCTACCTCCTTTCCTCATTCGATTATACTTCCTCAATTACTCAGTAATTGCACCATTTTCTTTTCGATGATCTTCAAAATATTACTTTGACCGTTAATGTTTTATAATTGTTCATAATTAAAAATTATAAAAAGATTGGATTTGGAAAATACATTTTACTTACACCAGGATTCTCATGATGAATAGAATATATATTGACAAATTTGAGGGTAACTTGCAAGATTGGTAATAGAAAAGTGAACACTAACGACAATTTGATAAAGAAAAATAACTCTGTTGATAAAAAAAATAAAAAATATTTCTCCAAATTCCTAATCACCCAATTTTTATTTCCTAAGGGGTTGGAAAAAGTTAAGTGGAAATTAATATTCAAGGAACGATTTCCCTAAAAATTGTTTAAATCGAAATTTATTCCTATTTTGTGTCATTTTAAAAACTTATTTTTTGAATAATATCCACGTAGGATCGAGTAATTGTATTTGCAAAAGAAAAACTTTTCCATTCATTGTTATAGAGGTAACCTCGAGTAACTGACTCTGAAATTATTCCATTCAGTGCTATAAAGTAGTGTCCACGAGTATTCGTCCAAAATGAGAAAAAAAGTATGTTTATCTTTGGATAAACATAATCACATAATATTTTCGTAAACAAATCAATATTTTTTTCTTAAAAACGAGTTCTCACAATGATGCTCACTAAATAAAGTTGTTGATTTATTTATCAAAATGTCATATAATGTAATAAATAATTTTTATTTATTACATAAATAAATCTGAGTTTCTTTGTCCAAACTGTTACTTGAGATATTTTTTTATTTATTTTAACCATATTGTCACATAAAATTCATTTTTTTTCTTAATGATTTTGTGGCATGAGATTATTTATCCACTAAATTGTTGGGAGTATTTTTCTTTTATTTACGATCTAGTCAATGACCTACGGTTTCAGACACAAAAAAAAAAAAAAAAAGGGTCCGTGAAACACGCGCCTCGAGGAAGCGAAGACCAAACATAAATTCTCGAAAATAGCTCAACTTATTGAAAACCAAAACCCAGAAACTCTTTCTCTTTGCTCTTGTCACTTTTTATATAATATAACTACGCCCTATTCAGTCTTCAGTCTTTCCCTCGTACTATGCACGCCTTTTACCTCACTTCTTTGGATTCTCTGCAGATTCTAGCACGCGCGCTTTGTCTTCTTCCCTCCCTTCTACTTTTGTTGTTTCCACGCGCGCATTTAATCTCATCCTTTCCTAGTTAGAGTACTCCGTACTTTGCATGCAACAGATTTTATTTCGAATAGCCCACTTCTACTTGTACTCTAGATTTTGTTACATACTTCGGATTTTTTATTTACTCGTATTCAATTCATATTAATACTAGGAAATTAAATTTCAAAATTCAACACAATGAATGGTACTTGCGTTTCAAGGTTTTGTGTTTTGTTCCAATCAAATTACTGAGGTGTCATAAATTGATATGATCAATGTCATTAATTCAATTCGATCTAAGTTGAAACAATCTGATTTAAATTTCAACTCGTAGATATGGACATACGAGTAATAATTTACTAATATGACTCAAATTTAAAATAAATCTAATCCGGTCTCACCGAGTTTGGCCCAAGTATTAAATTGACACCACTAGTCATCAACGCAGATACACGTAATAAGTCTAATAACCAGAGTATTAAATACTCCGTATTAATTTAAGGGAATTGGAATTGTTGATATTCATTACTCTTTGAACTATATTTGTCACAAACACAATTTTCACTGATATCTTTGATTATCTTTAACGAATTTCAGAGTATAAAAGAATTGATATTCTGAAGAAAAAAATACAGTAACAAAAATGTACATTGATTTTTATTTTTATTTTTTTATATATTTTTTTTAAATATAAGTAAGGGTTGATTAGGTACTAATTTTCCCAAGGTTGAAAAGATTAAAAACATGAAGAATTTGAAATAGTAGTCGTTAGGATTAAGAGAGTATTATTAGGAGTTCACATTCTAATTGTGATCAGTTTAGCCTTTGTAAAAAATTAAATGTAACAATTAATATATTTTCTTTACGCTATAATTGCACTAGGCTGTCAGGAAAAAAAGCTTAGAAACTTAATTAGAGTATCATTGGTCCAAACAGCTGATCCAGTATTCCAGTTGGATTTATTTACACTTATACAGATTTGTAATCTTCTTCTTCCACTCCCTTTTTTCTTATTAAGGAAATAATGAATTAAAAAAAGAAAAACAAAAGTGAAAAGCATAGTGAATTGTTGTATGTACTGCATGCACAAATGGACTATATTATGGCTCCATTATTAGTCCATCATTAACATATAGCTTTACTTAATCACTTTAGCAATTTTTATAACTTGTTTAAAGTATTTATAGCTTCAATAGGGATTTTAATTGAATACTTAAAGTAAACCTTATGTAAACATATAGTACGCAGCATGCCTTATAAATAATTTACTATCATATGATTTTATAACTTTAATTTTGAGTAATTTTTTTTTTATTAATTAAAAAAAAGTTGAATAAAGAGGTTGTACAAGTAGTTTTTCTTTTTTGAAACAGCCCTAATGTCATACCGTTAATACAATTATTGGACATACAAATTCTACTCCCCTGTTTGTTTTTTAATTGCAACAGTTTGACTATACACGCTTGTCAATATACAATTTTGATTATTAATATCTTTAATTTTGTATTAGCATAAACTATAAAATGGTGATATTATGATGAAAAAAATTGTAACCAATAGATAACATATTACATGACAAAATTTTGGTAAACATTAGTTAGTAATACAAGTCAATACTATTATATGAATGGTAGAAAACTCAAACAGTTGCAAAAAAAAAAAAAAAAAAAAAAAAAAAAAAAAAAAAGAAGAAAATACATGGTATACTTACTTCATATACAAAGAAGTACGGAATACTTCATAATTTAAAACGAGATATTTAATCTCATGCCTATACTGGCTAACTCGATTATGCCATTAATCCGTGATCACGTCACCATAGCAATTAATAACATTGTAAGTTTGTAACAGTAGTCAGTAACTAAGGCCAAAGACCAAACCACAAAATGTCAACTACATCCACAAACAAAACGTACACTTCCAATTCTAGCTTAACCATTGGTTCTCCAACTCTCTCACGCGCCTCGCGCGTGTACTTAACCAAATATTTTTTTCAAAATACCATCCATTTTCTCTCTCCTACCCTCCTTCCTCCTTCTCTTTCTACTGTCACAAGCATTCTCTCCTCCTCTGTTACACCAACAAAACACAACCCCATTTCAATTTTCTCTCTCCTCCAAAAAAAAAAAGATGAACAACAAAGAAAAACTCATAGTAGAAGTAATTGGAGCCCATAATTTAATGCCGAAAGATGGAGAAGGCTCATCATCTCCATTTGTAGAAGTAGAATTTGAAAACCAGAGACTAAAAACCCAGGTTAAATTCAAAGATTTAAACCCTGTTTGGAATGAAACCCTTGTTTTTCACCTCAATGATGTCGCTAATCTTCCTTACAGAACGTTGGAAGTGAATGTTTTCAACGAGAAAAGGTCGAGTAATAGCAGGAATTTTCTGGGTAAAGTTCGGATTTCGGGTTCGAGTGTTGCCAAAGAAGGGGAAGAAATGGCGCAGTTGTATAGTCTTGATAAGCGGAGTTTGTTTTCTCATGTTAGGGGTGAGATTAGTTTGAAGCTTTACGTTTCGTGTCGAAATGACCTTGTTGTTAATACCAAACAACTCGTTCACTTCAACAACAATTCGAGTGATAACCGCTCTAATAATGTTGGCTCTACGAAGAATGGTGGCGAGAATAACGTGCAAATTGTTGGGGGTAACAATGTCAAGAACAATAACAACAACAACAATAATAACAGTAATGGTAAGGGAAAGAAGAAAGGGGGGAATTCCTCAGCGGCAATGGCGGCGCAGAATCAAATGGGGGATAATAATGGTAATAATGGCGGAGTTCAGCAGAAAGGTGGGGAGTTGAGTGAGTTGAAGCCGGTTGTCGTAACTACCCTTCAGAATCCTCCGATGGGTGGGGGCGGTGGGAGGGGTAATTTGGGAATATACCCGAATGGAATGATATTGGCGAATGAGTATTCGTTGAAGGAGACGAGACCTCATTTAGGAGGGGGTTTACAGAGTAAGGATAAGACGAGCTCGACGTATGATTTAGTGGAGCAAATGCAGTATTTGTATGTCAAGGTTGTGAAAGCAAGAGAGCTGTCCGTGTTCGGTGGAGGAGAGGTGATTTGTGAGGTTAAATTAGGGAATTATAAAGGGGTTACGAAAAGGGTGAGTTATAATCATGCTGAATGGGATCAAGTTTTCGCGTTTTCGAAGGATTGTATTCAGTCTTCAATGGTGGAAGTGTTTGTTAAAGAGAGGGAGAAGGATGAGTATATTGGGCGGGTTTGGTTTGATTTGAATGAGGTGCCGAAAAGGGTGCCACCGGATAGTCAGCTTGCACCTCAATGGCATAGGATGGAGGATAAAAGAGGGGATAAGTCCAAGGCAGGTGAGGTTATGATTTCAATTTGGTTTGGAACACAAGCTGATGAGGCCTTTGCTGAGGCCTGGCACTCGAAAGCGGCTAATGTTCATCTTGATGGTTTGGGTTCGATAAAGTCGAAGATATACTTGTCTCCTAAGCTGTGGTACTTGAGGTTGAATGTGATTGAAGCGCAGGATATTGTGTTAGGGGAAAAGGGTGGTTCGATAATGAGGTATCCGGAGTTTTATGTGAAGGTTCAGGTCGGGAATCAGGTTTTGAGGACTAAGGTTTCCCCTGCTGGTGCAAATAGAGCAGTGTCTAACCCTTTTTGGAATGAGGACTTGATCTTTGTGGTTCCTGAGCCTTTGGAGGATTATGTGTTGATATCGGTGGAGGATCGTATAATGCCGGGGCGTGAGGAGGTTGTTGGGAGATTACTTCTTCCGTTGGCAGCTATTGAGAGGAGGTGGGATGATAAGACGGTTCCCTCCAAGTGGTTCCATGTTGACAATCAGAATTTTGCATTCAGTAACCCTTCTGATCCTTCCAAGAGTCGGTTTGGGTCGAGGATTCATATTCGAGCTACATTGGATGGAGGGTACCATGTTCTAGATGAGGCGACGATGTATAGCAGTGACCTTAGGCCTACTGCAAAACAGCTTTGGAAGCCTCACATTGGTGTTCTTGAGATGGGAATATTAGGGGCAACAGGGCTTATGCCAATGAAGATTAGGGAAGGTAAAGGGGGATCGACGGATGCTTATTGTGTCGCGAAATATGGTCAGAAATGGGTTCGGACAAGGACTGTGGTGGATTCACTTTCGCCTAAATGGAATGAGCAGTACACTTGGGAGGTGTTTGATCCTTGCACGGTGATTACAGTAGGTGTGTTTGATAATTGCAGGCTTGATAAGAACATTGCTGCTGCCACAGGAGCAAGAGATTCGCGTATTGGGAAGGTTCGAATTAGGCTCTCTACCCTGGAAACTGATAGAGTGTATACTCATTCTTACCCTCTTTTAATTTTGCATGCTTCTGGAGTGAAGAAAATGGGGGAGCTTCACTTGGCTGTGAGATTTTCTTGTGAAAATATGGGAAATATGCTTCATATGTATGCAATGCCTTTGCTTCCTAAGATGCATTATGTGAACCCTTTATCAGTGAACCAACTAGAGAGTCTCCGGTACCAAGCTATGAATGTTGTAACTGCTCGATTTAGCCGAGCAGAGCCTGCTCTGGGCCGTGAGGTGGTGGAATACATGCTTGATCATGACTCTCACATGTGGAGCATGAGGAAGAGCAAGGCCAACTTCTTTAGGCTTATGAATGTGCTTTCAGGCGTGATTGGAATGGCTTGTTGGGCTGAGGCAATCCGGTCTTGGCAGAGACCTGTTTACTCTTCCTTGTTTGTGTTGGTGTACCTTCTGCTGGTCACTTTTCCGGAGCTCATCATCCCTACAATGCTTATTTACATGGCACTTGTAGGGATATGGAGGTACAGGTCTAGGCCTCGACATCCTCCTCATATGGACACAAGGCTTTCACATGCAGAAAACGTGTACCCTGATGAACTCGATGAAGAGTTTGATACTTTTCCTTCAACCAGGAGTTCAGAACTCGTGAGGATGAGGTATGACAGGCTTCGAAGTGTAGCAGGGAGGATACAAACTGTGGTGGGAGATATGGCAACTCAAGGAGAGCGATTTCAGGGATTGTTGAGTTGGAGGGATCCAAGAGCCACTTTCTTGTTTGTGATATTGTGCTTGTTTGCTGCCATCGGGTTCTATATGGTTCCTATTAAGGCTGTGGTTGCTTTGTGGGGGATATACTATCTCAGGCCACCAAAGTTCAGGAGCAAACTGCCACCGCAGGTCTTCAGTTTCTTCAGAAGGCTGCCTTCCAAGGCAGACAGCTTGTTGTGAGAAGGTTTGGCTAGGTGATAATTAACTGATGATGTTCAGCTATTTTGTAATGTGTAATCTGGATATTATATAGGCTTAATTTAGATGAGGGTAAAAGCTGACTATTATTTATCTTTTGTAATTTGGCAGTACTTAGAATTAGTTGTGGTTGGTGGTGGCTTTTGTTTAATGATGTACTAATTGCCTAGATATTGTATGTAATTATAATTATGCTTTAAGGTAATGTTATGCTTAAATTGAGAATTAGGCATCTAATTTCCAAGCCAGTAAAACTTTGTTATTACAGTTTTGCTGTTAATTCAGATTTCTGGTACTCTTTAGTCCCCTCTGCCTCCCTTGTTCTTGCTGAAAATTAAACTATTGTGTTTTTCAGGATGTATAATTGTTGCTACATAACCTACATTCCTGTGATTTCAAAATATGTTTTATAGGCCTGTTCAATTGAGTTATTAATTCATGCATGATAAATGGTAAGCATAGTGTAAACAATTTGGGGGTTAGTTTATCTACAAGTTTAGTGTCAGGATGATTTTCTACTTCATTATGATAAATTCTCCTTAGAATTTAGAATTTTGTAACAGGCGAGGTCTATCACAGGCAGTTTGCATGCTCGTCCGCAGTAGTTGTGGTTCTGTTTCAGAATGATAATCGATTTAGCTTATGCAGAGATGAAGATATTCCTTGCGGGGAAGTAGCAACTTCCCTATTACTCCTGCTTTCATCGCCAGGTTTTCAGTTTTTAAGCACTAGTTTGCAAAGGTGAGATGAATGAAAGATACGAGCAGACTGTCACACTGTAAGCAATCAAGAGAGAACTCTCACAACAGTAAGCCTAATTTTAGAGTTCTAATTATGAACGAATTGCAGATAGAAATCACCAGTAGTATGTATAATGGGGACACTACACGAGTATGCTAATCTTAATAGATTGGCTTATTATACATTAATGATACAAGTGAAACTCACAAAATCACAGTTACATTACTAAGGAAAAAATAAGAACTACCTAGTGTTGATCTAGAAAGGCCTGACATAATCCCTATCAAGTATTTAAAAGAGAACTGACAGAGTGTTTCCAACGAATAATGAAGATCAACAAAAAATAAGAACATCAAAAGAATTCGTTAAGGAATTGACAAAAGGATAACTGATGATCACCGTACAAAATCAGCCAATGCATTCATAATAGTCAGTAATTAGAAATGCCAATTCGGGGCAAGTTACAAAGTCATACAGGGTGGAAATGCCAATTTGGGGCAAGTTACAATATTATACAGGGTAGAAATGCACATTTTCTTATAAGGTAATAAGGTATATACCAATTTTGCTTACGCACACTCATGGCACCAGACCAGCAATTTCAGAACCCTCGTGTAAAAATGGTGCAAGACGAGTATCTGAGTGATGGGGGAGACCTGACCGAGCTCCCAATGCTCTACAGCTACAGGCAGCCTAGTAAGAGAAATGGAATGCAGGGTGAGCATGTAAGTTGTCTGTTTGGTAAATCTTACTTTACACTATGTTATAAATAGACAGTCTACCATTTCAGATGTATTTTTTCCATGTTTTTGACACAAAATAGAGTCAGATATTAAATTGTTGAGGCAACATGAAGAGGCCAAGTAACAGTCTTTGTCTACCAGATTGTAGATGTGAGATACCCATTTATCAGTCTACTTACCACTTGCGAAGCAAACGGCAACATCCTCTCTGGAGGCAACTTCACACATGAAGCTGTGAATTTGCGAAAAAAAAAATTAGTATAACGCATATTAATGTATTAAATCATATTGCAGTATGATGAATGAGACAAATTGCAGTATGCTTGGGGTTTGGGGAGAATGTTCCTCAGAGACTCAATAACAACGGAAGAATAGTTTCAAGTCAACCATTTTATATGCAGCCTGACATGTTTGTTTGTTCCCCTATTTCAACAATATTACATACTCTGAATTAGCTTATGTCCTACTTTACATTTTGAAACTTAAAAAAGCTGGTCACAGTAGTTTCCAGCATATAAAACCAGAAAGTCCAGATGAGAGTGTGCATAAGCTGATATGCAATACAAATGCAGACTCGGAGAATGCAGCTGAATGACCCAGATGACAAATGAAGCTGCTTTTATAGATAAATATATATAAGTATCATATATATACCATAAAGAACTGCTCCAATAAATGCATCTCCAGCACCCGTTGTATCAACGAGTTCAGAGGGTGGAATCTTTTCAGCTGTCCCCACGTGTAGCCTCCCACATAGTGTCCCAATCCCATCTGCTTTCAATGTCACCACAGACTGGACATTGACACAATGGAGGACAAAAGAGTTCTTATCAGATATCAGCCTTGAATTGAAAATATCAACATGCAAAAGAGAAAATAGAAGCGTATTAAGTTAACTCAGATCGATATCATGGAGCTTTGATGATGCACTGCCAATTTTACTCAGCACAAAATGATAGATCTGCCCATCATTTAACTTAGTTACTTCATGATTTGCTTAACACATGTGTAATGCATTGTTCATCTCTAAGAATGGCCAATCTGAGTTGCAGGCATCCTCATATCTCCACTCGAGGTCCTAACCCAAATAAACAATAGAGATTGGGGGATAGAAATTGAATCCTGAAATCAAGCAGGACAGAGATACTGGGTTTTTGGACCGTTGAGATTGCAGAAGCGGGTGAATGTCAAACAATATGCCAGCGCAAGAAGTTTGCCAGAAGAGCAGGGAAATTGTGCAAAGCTGAGACTTAAGTCATGCCACAGATAGCAAGGTGGCCAAGGACTGAAGGTTGACCTGGGGCAGCCGGGCAGGCAGTACTATGTGCATCAACAATAACAAACAAAATACTTCATTCTTTATTACTTGACCTAATTTGACTTTTGCACTATTCGCATATTCTCTTTTAATTGTCTTTTGTTAGTTATAGTTAAGGAAAAACACAATCATGTGAGATCTTGCTAGAATATCTATCTTATATAATTTTTATTTATTGAAAATTAAAGATATTATGTTTAAAGTTATGCATCTACAAATGTGATAAATGAAACAAGTCAAGTACTTTAAAAAAGAAAGGAGGACGTAATATACAAAAAGATATGACAAGCAATTGCATAAATTTTTGTATAACAGGAACATTATTGATACCGATGAAACACAGGATGGCTTGGAGTCGTCACTGGGTGCCTTTCGCTTCAGAGATTCAAAAACTTCGTCGATACACATTTCCTCTGAATTTGAAGCTTCTGCATGATGAATAGTAAAAGTGAAAGGCTGAAAGCCACAAGTTTAAAATATTATATGTTGGTTAAACTAATATCATCAGAGGTTCATATTCATGAACCCAATTGATGAAGACTTGTTCTAAATGTAAGAAACAGAAGACTCACTGTTGTGACTTCTTTCAAGCATGATACATCCATCTTCACCAAGAGTCACAATCACAAACTTAACTTTAGGTAATCTCAACAACATGGAAAGAAGGGCTGTTGGTACAGAAGAAGCTTCTGTCCATACCTGTAAAATTGGATGCAGGAAATCTCCTAAAAAACAATTTAAAAACCCAAAAAATAAACTTTTAAAGTGGAAGAAGTCAATGTGAAGGCCTCAAAAAGTTTTTTTAATATATTTTTTTTATTAGAGGGGGGGGGGGGGAGGGGTGGAAGTCACCAGTCTTGCCTGTGGAAATTTCGCTGTGCACACCACATATGTGGCAAAACTCAAAAGCTCATCCAGCCCATCTCTCTTCTTTTCTGCATCAACTAGAATAGGAATATTTCTACGAGTTGCCTGCACTGGAAACAGATCAGACACAATGAAATGTTTTTTTTTGGAAGAGATGACATGTTGATTTCATTCATCTTATGTGAAATTTTTGTGATTTGGGGGATGAGAGAGGATGGCTAGTTAAGAAGAAACAGTCTTTACATCACATTTTACTTCAAATAGAGGAAGCACATAAACTAATCCATATCCTACCCTCCTACTAAATTGCCATAGTCTACTTCTATGACAATAAAATGAGCTCTACACTAGAACTTAAGCAGCAAGTATCCTCAAGAAAGTAGTAAAAAGCACATATGACCAATCTTTTGTAGCTCAAAGCATGGGCACTGTCCATTCTATTAAAAACTGAATATTGTATATTTTGATATTATAAATCCTATATTCAGAAAACTGTGTTAACAATTCGGATGTATCGAATTTAGCCTCCACTTTCCTCACACGTAAACATGCTCCCACTTTTTTTTTTAATTAGTTAAGGTCTTTGGACTCTGACTCATATTTTCTTCTCCCCCTTGTGTCTTTGTATGCAAGTGTTAACAGACCTTGGATTCTTAAATTGCATCTACAATCTTGCTTCATTCCATTTGTTGCATTACTTTTGAAAGCAAGCTGCAACGAAGCAACTATGCAGCAAGTTGTGAAAGTGTTCATCTGTCAAGTCTCAACAGCAAGGATGGCAAACAAATTTCTCCAAAGACCTTCAATTTTTCTCAAGCAAAAGTTGTGCATTTAAAAGACGTATATCGGTCTATTAAGAAGCCACAGATAGTGATGTTAAGTACATCCTACCATACCATCGTTCTATGAGCAGTAGCTGTGAATGCAGTATGATACCCCCATTAGATTTATCTGGAAGCAGCTCATCAGCTTTATGTGTTACGATGTGTGATATCACTCTGAAAATTCAACTTGATATCACATAGGTCATGTGTCTATTGACTGACATTGTAACAAAAATTGCAGACAAGAAAGGATATGTTTAGGATTCTTTACCTAATACCTGATTAATTATTAATAAGCACCCTTATGAAATACGAATCCTTAGACCTTTTTAGTTACCATTATTAAATTTTAAACAGGCTTTTGAAGGAGTAGAGCCCAAATATACCAATGATCTTAACATTTGGAACACTAAACTCGTTAAAGATATCCTTGAGTTAGAAAAAGCACATCGTGCTTCCATAACAGTGGGATGAAAAAAATAAACAAAATCAAAAAGTAAGAAAAAAAAATGAATAGAATAACATGATCATCTGAATAAAGAAGACTGATCAGACATTACTAGTATATAGTAAACCAAGCTAAATCCTCATTCAAGACCACAGTTTCAGTAAAGTATGCATAGCCCCTGTAGCTGAATAGCATAAGGCTGACTATCCACATTTCAGAATCCATTGATAAGGACAAGAATGAACTAGAAACAAAACAATTTTGTAATTACCTCTTTCGCAATTACTATAGCAGTTTCATGCAGTCTAACATCAAAATATACAAGCCCTGCTCCATCTATAGCAGATTCTAATCTTGACTGGGAGAGTTCTTCTGGTACCAATGGGGGGTATCCAGGAGTATGAATGCACGTGCGAGTCTTCCTGAAAATATCAATATATTGGATATTAAGTATTTGTTAGAGTAGATATTACAACTTACAAGCACATCAATACATAAAACGTATACAAAGATTTTCTGCTGACCTGGTCATTTAAGTTTTTATAATCAGACAAAAAAAAAAAAAAAAACTGCAAATAGTCTGTTATTGCTCAATTTGCTCATCACTAAATACTAACAGCCTATAGGCAATAGAACATTCAGAATTATATTTGGATTCAGAAAGGAACGAAGAATATGATTTGCTGTTTTTACCATATAATTTTATAAAAATAAAGCTACAAAGTTCTATGTCAGACTATAGACATAAAATAGCTGGTACTTAATAAGTCAACTTTTCTGTCTTCTCCTAATATGCAAAACAAACATTGCCAAAAGATTAAAAAGTTATGACTAGAACTTACGTTTCATTGTCGACAATGATATAGGTAAATGGTGAATTACCCTCTGGTGAGACCTGCAGAAATGAGGGGTATGAAAAACAGATACAGTTTAGAAGGGCTTACATGGTTTTTCTTAGTACTTTCATACAAAGTATTATGAGCTTAAGGACATTGTACGGGTATAATAAATTTAATTATAATCATGATTTAAGGGAACATTTACCAACAGTCAAGACTCAAGAGAAGGGGAGTTACAGAACAAAGGACCAAAAGTTCACCAGTCTCTAGAAAAGTGAAATTAAGAGGAATCCTAATCACATTTGAAATTAGATAAAGACGATCCCAGGATCTCTCTGTGATTCTGTATGTATGAGAAGCTACAAACTCTACTCTGAACTAGTTACCCAGAATTTAATTAGACACCCAATCTTTGCAAAAATCCCAAAAAAAAAACGGTGCCTAGATTTATGATTATGTTTTTACTTTTTTGGATTGCTTCAATAGAGGGAGGAAAAAAAACAACAAGACTAGAACTGACATCTATAATGGATCAGAAAACAGTTAAATGTAAGTTGCTGGTACTTGTACTTCGAGTCTCCATAGATATAATGGGAGTTTCACCAACATTTGAGCACAACAGAAAGCAGTTTCTAGTCCTCTGGTAATGAATATATTATACTACCCTTGTGTTGGACAAATTATCCGAAGAATATTGGAAAGAAAGCATACATAAGGCTAAAAAAAATGTAATAGTTCCAATACAAAATGGGACAGAAGTCACAGAAATGCATCAGGGATTGAAAGGACAATTCTTTTGTGTGAATCCTACTGACAGTAAATATGATGATGGTGGAACCTAAGGCTTATCCCTTGTTGGTTACCAATAGTTAATACTTGATAGCACCACATTTTCACAGGCTTTTACCTTTTTCACCCTTCTCGCCCAAACCATTAAAAAACTGATACCTTAACAGTTGATAGCACTATACTTTCTGCCTTACAACTTGGGCACCTAAACTATTAAACTTGAACCCTTAACAATACTCACCCCTTGAAAGAAAAATCTTTTTTTCTTTTTAAAGATTGGGAACGGTGTTTATGTAATTAGTAAAAAGGCAGTAACTATTAATAGCAGGATAATAAGATTTATATCAGCTTCAATCTGTATAACCAACGAAATTTGTAAATCATGCACCCATTGGCCCTTCTTATTAAGCTATGCTATCAAAATACCATTATTGATATGGTTCTCTTTATTTATATGCAGCTATCTTACTACCAGAACACCCGATTTAAGAAATTGAAAAGTAGCAAATTAATAAGCTTACAACAACGAAAGAAGTATCAACACCATCAGCTTCAAGCTCTTCTAGTATTCCTCTACCTTGAGCATCATCAGCAACCTAAAAATAATATGTTATGAATGCATTAAGATTAATGATAAGATAAAACATCTGCTGAGCTAATCTAATACAAACAACAATTTGAATGAGAGAAATGTAGCAAAAGCACATTAAAGACCTTGGATATTAGCCTTGGATGTAACCCCAGCCGAGCAGCGCATGTCAAAGCATTTCCAGCATTACCACCTCCTTGAACCTATGAAAACATTCATCAGTGCATTCACAATAGTATCAGCTGGAAAAATAGCATAGTAAATATTTTAATATAGACTATTATAAAATTTTAGAAACATCATGGCAAGAAATTATTCCTTGACAAAATTGTTGTGTATGAGAAAGCAAAATGAAGCAGAATAAAGAGATTAATTGAAACACCATTTAGATTGGCATGTATTAACAAACAATACTAGTATTTCAGTTGCAACAGAATGTTCTTCTGCCAAAGTCTGGGCAATGTAATAACAAATTAACAAAAGATCAGACACTCAACAAGGAGAGAAAACAAGCACCTAGAAACCAAGATATGATGCAAATAGACCATGTATATGACTGGTAATCACTTTTATGATGGTTCAAAGTCCATAAATGCTGTATTCCCTCTTCCTTACCAAATAAGCCCTCCAATGGAACAAACCATCGTGATAGTTACTCTCAACAGATGTCTGTTGACTTTTGTTGACCGTCAAGTACCATATTTTAAAAATATTCTAGAAAATTGTGACTTTAACTTTTGCGATGAATCGATGATTAAAGTAAGTGCATATATTCCCAGACTTATCTTCTGCTTAGTGGAGTGATATGTATGTCCACTGAGTGAATAAATATGAAAATAATTAGGAGATACACAGCATAGGGAAACCAGAAATTTGCTTTTGATTTCTCACAGAGTCACATTCAAAGCTCCCTATTGTAACAGAGAAATTAAGTGAGAATTTGTTCTATCTTTAATGTACAGCTTAACTTGATTTTGCTCAAGATGTTCTATCTTTTATGTACACCTTAACTCGAGTGTGGACAATGTATAGAGTAACTTGTCTCAAGTGATTGCTACTTATTGATTTCCATACTAAATATTTCCAGAAAAAGACTAGAACAATTTGTCCACAAAAAGGGTTATACTTGCACTAATTTATTATCCTCTAATATAACTCCCTGCATTCTGCAGAAAATAGACTTCCCTTCGACTGTCCAATCATAAACATCCAATCAAGCATAACAAATACTACTTGATTCAAATCCCACAATCTACATCAATTTCCTACCAATTCATTGTCCATAATTCAATTTCTTGACATACTTCCCAACTTCAAACTTAACCTTAACAGTTAAAAGCTAAGTAACTCTTAGTCCTACCATAGCCTATAATCCACAACATTTTTCAGCAGTAAATCATCCAAAAACTTTTAGCACAATCTAAATAAATTAGCTATCAATTAATTTAATTATAAAAAAAAAAAAAAAAAAAAAAAGAGCATCAAAATTTGCATAAATAAGATCATTAATTACCATTACCTGAAAACTGGTGCTTCTAATCTTGTCATCTGGCTTAGGATAGCTTGCAACAGCAGCTAACAAGTCCACAACTACACCTCCACAACCTAGCTGCTAACATGAGCATCAGTCTTAGTCACACTGTAACATTTCCAAATTAATTTTGCTAACATACACACCCAAAAAAATAGGAAAATAAAAGGGTGAAAAAACATACAACAATGCGATTCTCTGGTAGAGAAGAAGACATCATTTTTGCCCTGCATAAACAGCAAAGTTTGAATTTTTTTTAAGCAATTTTTGCTGAATTAACAAATGGATATTTACAAAATTGATTGGAATAAAGAAATTAAAAGAGAATAATTGGATTATTGACATAAAAGGAAGAAAATTGACCTGGGATTGGAGGTGGGAACTTGAGGAGAGAGAAAGTAGGGGATTCTGAGTGAAGTGTTGGGAACTGAATTTGTGAAATAAGTTAACATTTTTGCTGGATTTTTTGTTTTGGGAGTTATTAGACAGGCAGAGAAAAAGAGAGAATTTTTCTGCCAGGTGCAATAAATTATTGTGCAAGATGATACCAATGAAAAGAGCCAAGAGAGAAAATGCTAGTTTAGCCACATTTTTTGTTGTTGTCAATTATCGAAATTTTGTTGTGAAATATTGTACTCCGTAAGGGCTACGGAGTACTCGTAACAGAAAGAATTAAAGTTTTACTCGTAACTAATACAGTTTGATTTTTTTTTTTTGATCCCATAATTAAAATATTTTAATGACAATTTGTAAATAACCACCCAAAAATGTACCTGTTTTAAAAATAACCTCCCGTTTAATTTTTATTTTTATTTTACCACCCCTTAAATTAAATAACCGCTCACATTATCCTATTTTAAAATTTCGGTGAAGTTTCCGACAGTGGGCCCCACTTTTTTTATTTTTTTCCTTTTTCTTCTTCTATTCTCTGGATTTCACACTCTCTCACCCCGATTTTTTCACTCTCCATCTTCTTCCTGCCTTCTTCATTGAATCAAACAATTTTCTGCTTCAAACTAGCTAATTCAAATCAATTACATACTTATTTTACAAAACAATCACACAAAATTGCAAAAACCCATTTGTAATTTTCCCCAGTTTGGCCTTTTTTTTTTTTTTTTGTGTACGAAATCATTACTGTAAAACCTTAAAATAATGAGAGTGAACTGTAAATGTTGTTCGCAGATTATTCGTTTCGTTGTTGTTGTTGCTGTTGTTGTTAATGGTGATGATGATGTCTCAGTCACTCTCTCAAAACAACAACAATAATAATAGTTCAAACAACAACCTACAAAATCATCATCATCATCACCATAATCATCCACCTCCGGCGCAAACTCTATCGCATCAAACCATAGTCAACAACTAGCTAATTCAAATCAACCATAAGTTCACAACCATCGCAACGAACTTACCACACCAACTCCCACCACCACCTGCCAATTCAATTGAATTGGGGGTTTTCTTAAAATAGGAACCCTAATTTAAGAAAACCCCCAATTCAATTGAAGCATGAACCCTAAATCGACCTTATTCTTTCTTCTTAATTTATTTTTGGGGCTGATTTGTGGGTGTGAATTGATGTTTTAGCTGTTCGATATGGAGGTCCGGCGGCTTGCAAGTGGCTTGCAGTGATGGCTAGATGCGGCGCTGCGTGTAAGGTGATAGCGCGTTGATTATGGTGGTTGTCCAGGAAATTGGTGGGTGGTGTTGCCGGTGGGGAATTGTAGATGAAGAAGAGGAAGAATTTGGAAGTGAGCTTGAAATGGAAGGCAGGAAGAAGATGGAGAGTGAAAAAATCGGGGTGAGAGAGTGGGAAATCTAGAGAATAGAAGAAAAAAAAGAAAAAAAATTAAAAAAAGTGGGGCCCACTGTCGGAAACTTCATCGGAATTTTGAAATGGGTGGTAATCTGAGCGGTTATTTAATTTAAGGGGTGGTAAAAATAAAAAATAAAAATTAAATGGGAGGTTATTTTTAAAACATGTACATTTTTGGGTGGTTATTTACAAATTGTCCATATTTTAATTAAAATATTCAAGTACCATATATAATTTAGAAAATTCTAGTGGTATACAATTTATTTCATAGGAAGATTATATAGTTGTAATCAATCAAATAAATTAAGACAATAAAGTCACATAAGTAAAATTTTTGAAAAGGTAAACGAAAAAAAAAACTAAAAATAAAGTTAGAGAGATTAAGATATCACTTTGAATATACAAAATGTTAAAAAAAAAAAAAAAATCTAGTATAGAAAATATAAAATGACACCTATACTTCAACCTAATCTAATATCATACCATATTGTATCATATCATATCACTAATATATAAAGCCGGACTCGCAACCAGGCCACGAGACATCGACACTTGGCATTCCAGTTTTTCGCCAAGTGTCGAACCACGTAGGCGACAAATATGTATTATTGTGACACATATGAGGCTAAGTAAGCGAATTTTGGATTTAGTAAGATAAAAATGTTGTATAGTGTTTTATTATCGATATACTTCTAATATTTCATATATACAAAATTAATTATAACTCTTATAAATATCTTATAACCCATTACTATTTCCATCATAAAATTCGTCTTAAAAAGTTCTTTAAAATGTAATCCATTTATAATATATTTTAATAAAACATAAAAAATCAGTAAAAAATAAGTTTTAATCGGAAAATATAATTTCAGTTTGGTAGAAATACTTTCAATTCATTAGAAATAATTTAAGTGCAATAAAAAAATATCAAGTTAATAATAACATAGATACCTATTTACATATAAAACTACAAAAAGTACACTATTATATAAATAAGCGATATGATATCGTATGTCTAAATATTTTACATTATCAAAAGGGGTTATATAATCGTATTTAACATTCAAGCTAGGACAATCCGGGCATTGCCCGGACACAAAACTAGTATATATATAAAGGGGAGTTTTTTCCCAAGATTTTAGAGAGCCACATAGGATTTTAATTTTTAAAAAATTGTTAACGTATAGGATTCCTTTTATTTGATTTCGTATATATACAAAAATACTATTAAACTTAAAAAATGATATTCACGTAAAAAAATAATGAAATATGAGAAGTGAGTATAATAAAATATTTTCGTAAAAAATACTAATAAAAAAAATGAAATCACGTTCAATTATAAAAAATATCAGTTTTTAATAATCATTGAAACTAAAAATATATCCTTTCTCTTTTTCCAGCAAAAAAAATGTTCATCATTTATCATTTATTCGGCTAAAAAATTAAGTTCAACGTTAATAAAATTTATCATATTTAATAAACTTTATCACCACTTTAAATCCAATAGTTTTTCAATCCTATATAAACTCATCTAATGTTCCACACAAATAAACGTAAAACTTTTGCAGGCAACGAAGCATATTTTAGAATTTGAAAACCATGAAATTCTTGAATGCGATGTACAGTGGTGATCATAATTGCTGGAAGATTTAAAATTTGTTTGTATATGTGTGAACCTGAATTGTATAAGATTAAAAAAATAGTAATATTATGTATTAATATTTTGTTATTTTGATTAAATATTGATGCATGGGTTTAAATCAAGTTTCTAACAATTTTGAGTAGGAAAAAAAATAAAAAAATATCATTTGCTAATATAATTACAAAAATGCAATATTGAACGCAAATTGATTATTATTGTGTTTTTAGACTAGGCGAATAAACAACCCCAAGATCTCGACCCATAAGGGTGGTGTAGATACACTGAAACGCGAAGGACCTTTATAACAATTAAAAATTTCTTTGGTAAATAAACTATAAACTCCTATATCATGCCCGCCTTCATTTAGATAATAATATTCCAACTAATCATCGGTATAATAAATGCAATTAGTTTCACAAGCCTCACAATTATTAGGTAATCTCTTTCCAAATATATATCGGAGTAATACTGAAGTTGATTGTTCCACAGAAAAAGAAGAGTTAAACCCTACAAAAAGTGCTCTATTACCCAAGTCATTCACCTTTGTTAGTAACCCATTCATGACATTCACCTCCCACACATCAAAGCATTTAGTCTTGTATGTGTTTCTTATCTGTTTCGAATCGAATACCACTTTCGTGTAACGACACACAAGTAGCAACATGCCATCTGATTCCACCAAGTAGAATTTCTTAGCATAGCTGTTTCCTGCAGTTCGGAGCTCTGAAACTAACCTTGGAGTCCAAGGGCAAGTTTTCCCACAAGCCATTACCTGAACATTACTAATATATTTAGGATCATATGCATTAGGATGATAAACAGCGTAGAATTCCTTGTTATAAAAAGTGACATCCCTGTATGCACCGCGGTAAGGGCTACTGTCGAGTGCAGTCCACTTATCATCACTGCTCTGCCAGAAAGCCAGAGTATTAGTTATAACCATTGCAACAGTGTAGTCCTGCGTTACTGATGGACTTTCTGACAGCGCGAATTTATGGAACATATGTAAATACTTTCTATCATGCCATAAAAGATCCATCGAACGCAAGATGGTTCCTGATATAACAGGGGTTTGAACTATTTGCCCTGATACGGGATGCATAAGACTGATGTTTAGACCAATTTGCGTTACATAAATCAACCATCCACGCGAAGAGAAGTACCTCCAATCACTCTTCCAATTGTATTTGTACTCCTTGGGTGGATAAAGTTGCCTCTATAAGTATTGATTGTACATGATACTATCTGGTGGTGGTGGTGTAGGTGGTGTGGGCAAATCCACACGACGAACCTTGGAATTGTAGAGACTATAGAACAAGTACGAGGTGGTTGTGCTAGCATCAACCATGGGGTTTGAGTTGTCAATGATGATTGATGACTAAACTTTGCTGTGCGTCTCCAACAAGTACAAACTATTATGATGAGCACGTCTAATGGAAGTTCTCCCCATTTTGGTATTGCCATGTAAAATGGCTTAGGATCAGATGAGACTATAGGATGGTTTAACTGCTAAGATAAATGATATAATAAGAATAAGTCAGCAGTTTTCAACAATGCAATTAGATAACACAATATCAATAGGTATTTAGAAGAATCCAATCTAATTAACAGATTCAGCATTTCCTCTAAAACCCCCCACATAATATAAATTATTTTCGAGTTTTTATAATTTCAGCACAGCTAAATTAAGTGCACAGTATTGTTCCATACATGTATTCAATTTGTAATCAAAATTTTTTCTATGATAAATATGTTTGTTATATAACTTTTCAAAAAAAATTCTATGATAAACATGTTTGTTATATGACTTTTCAAAGACTTTAAACTCAAAGTACACAGATAATGTGTAGAAATTAAACTTAAAAATTAGATTAACGAAATTTTTAGCAACAATTTTGTAACGTCTAATAAAGTTAAATGTATTACCTTTGACATGTGTTCTCCGGTTCTCCAATCTCCAGTAAGTATTTCGTATTTTTTGAGATCAAGAACTTCAAACGTGGAGGAAGCAAAGCTAGTGTGGGAGTATTGGAGGAAACAATTACCAGATATACATAATCCCTATTTATATACGTAGTAAGATAAATTTAAGTTATGGGGAACAATCTTTTATATTTTCCCTACACCACTCTACCCTTGGTCAGCCACATTATTGGGCTCGATTATATTTAGTAGTAAGCCCGAATACACGGCCTATAGTAGACAGTCGAATTAATTATCTCCTTAATTATTTTATACATTTATTAGATGCTTATCTTGATCAAAAGACAGCTTGTTTATAATACGTCTAGATAGGTATGTATAGTAAGGGAAATGAATTTATCACACCTAAATTGATTTAGGCACACCTCTCTATGTGAGAGCCCAGTTTTCAACTTTTCAATACTCTTCTCACATAAGGGTGTGCCAAAATCAATTTCCGTATAGTAGTATAATATGTATACAGTATTACAATACAAGAAAAACAGTACAATGTGACTTCCAGTATTGTAGCCTCGCCGCTGTAAGAGCATTATGTAGCCCCTCCTCCTCCAGGGTAACAATCACAAACTACAACTTGGGCAATATCATTAACAATAAAAACAAGTTCACTACTTAGGTTAACATAGCCTTTGTACAAGCGAATCAAGCCTATAACAAGAGCAAAAAAGGGTTTCTGATAAGACAGTAACAAAAACTTTCAGCGCCATATTGATGGTCAGATCGCTTCACAGTAGATGCATGAATGCATCAGCCAATACTCCCAAGACTGCAAACAAACTAATATCATCCTCATCTAGCCCCAAAAAACCCCAACCATCCCGAAAAAAAAATCTTACCAAAAAAACCCGCCCCGACCTATTCAACAATCACCACCATCCACCTAAAATATCACAACAAAACTTCTGCAATTTTTTCTAAAGATTTGAAGAATCTGAACCCAAGAGAAAGGGTAAAAAAAATTATGAGAATTGAAGAATATGAAATTTTGCAACGCTAAACTGTGATAAATGTAAATTTAAAGATCACCAATGCAAACTTTTTTTTTTTTTTGGTTAAGAAGGTCGTCATAGCCACAAACAACAAGCAAAGAAACCAGAAAGCAAAAATTAAAACAGAATTTAAGGACAACCAATGCAAACTTTAGCTTTAAGCAAATCTACCTATTGAACATACATGTTACTTAGATTTACCTAAAACTGTGTATCAGAGTTATATTTTTTATCTGGAAGAACATATAGAGCAGTTATCTTTTCCTTCTGTGTTCAATAACAATGTAGCATTTGGAACAAAACATCAAGGTTAAGATTCCAGAGTAATTTATTCGTGTCTTTTCTATTTTTCAATCATAAACAATGTATGATGCTCCAAATGAATATGCACCAACTTTGAAATGAACAAACCTTATTCATCATTAATATACAACATTACAACATATTCAATACATAGGCTTGAACAATTTACAACCTAGCCAGGATGACTTGGGACGGAGGAATATATGTACATAATAACATTGCTTAGCTTTAACAAGCAAAATATACAGAAGGTGCAGAAGAGATATTGCAAACCATTCGTTTAGGGAATTGGCTTAGGCTTGAAGTTACACTTCATTATGCAAGTGATGTACTTGTCTTTTGATCCAGGAAGGGTTGCAAGCGTGGCTCCGTAATATGTGGAAGACCTGTCCGAGCTCCAAATGCTCGGCAACAGCCAGCTGCCTGTGATGATACCACTCAAGCAGAGTCATATCATACACTTCTCTTCTCAAAAAAAATATAATGGCAAACTGAACTTAGTAAATCCTAACTACAAATTTAAGCATGGACCAATGAAAGTGCCACTCACCACTTGAGCAGCAAATGGCAGCATGTTCTCCGGGAGCATATCTGTACACAAAGCTACAAACAAAAACATTTTAGTAACTTGGTTGTACTAAATGACATATCCATTAGCATATAAGTTTCTCAAATACTACACTGCTACACATGACCGACATGAGATCTATTATTTAACATACCATAAAGAACTGCTCCAATGAAAGCGTCACCAGCTCCCGTTGTATCAACTAGCTCCAAGTGTGGTATTCTCTCAGCTGTTCCAACTAGCAACCTTCCACTGAGTGTTCCAAGTCCAGGTGCTTCCAGCTTTAAAACTGACTGGGAGGTGAAAGCAGAATTCATACAAACAGAAAAAGAAAAAATAAGTATCAAACATGAGGGTGAAGCAGTACAACTGTAGCTCTCTTGTGAAAAAGACAATTTCATGGCAATATCATCAGGTTCTCTGTTCAATATACATCTCTTCAGCTCAAGATTAACTTCAAAATCACTCGAAAGGTAAAGCTGAAGATGATAATTTACACCACAATCAATGCTATCCACCAATCTCAAGAAGCATGGGCGCGATAATAATAATAAAAATAAATATTTTAAAAAAAAACGCTGAATAAACTTAACAGACAAAACATGGCAACTATTGACATCATCAATATATGGATTGTCCAGATAAAGACAACCCTAAACCATGGTCCATAAAACAGCCTAATTAGTAAAATCCAACCCCTTTGATAATAAAGAAACATTGCTCTAGTAAATTATCAATAAGGAGTACAATGTAAACACATATCAGAAGACAAAAACTAACCGATGAAATACATGTTGGATAACTTTTATGGCTGTCTTTTTTCTTGTTTAATGAAGCTAAACATTGGTCCGCATTCATTTCTTCTAACTGAGCATCATCTGCTGCAAAGAGAAATTCAATGAGGTATCCATGACACCGTATGCATATTCAATTAAATTAACAAATTTGCAAGCCAAAATATACTTCTTAAACACAGCATACAGATCATGCATCTAGATAGTGATTAGATCAAGATTGGAAACACGCGTATGGATACCAACATATTTTTTTTTTTTTTTGGAATGCTATGAATGGAAACAGTAGCAAGTGACTTCTTGTATTCCTCACCTTTATGACTTCTCTGTAGCATTATGCACCCCTCTTCACCAAGGGTAACAATCACAAATTTCAACAATGGCAATCTTATTAGCATAGAAACAAGTGCAGTTGCCATAGATGGTGCATTTGTCCAAGCCTATCACAGCAAGAGCAGCAAAGCAGTGTGTTATTCATATAGTGTCAAGATTGAGTTTACGAATGATAATGTTTCATAAAAGAGAGTGAAAACTTCCAGCGAGACATTGATGGTCAGATTGTTTCACATTAGATGCAAGAATGCATCAACTTTTCGGAGAACTATAACGACATTTAGGAGGACATGTAACCAATAGAATTAATTTAAAGTTGAGGAAAAGACCTTAAATAATTTAATAAAATTATGTGCAATGTGCAAATTACAAGAACAGAACACTACTCCAGCTCTCCAAATGCCCCTACGTCTTCACATATCAAAGTGGCTTCCTATCAGCAATGAGAGGTGCCAATACACCTGATCTATGTAAAGCATCAGCTCCTTAAACCAGCACATAATTACACAGTCCAAATAAATATGCAACAATGGGTAAAATTCATACTGCTTGGCCCACATGACAATTAAAGGGGAGAAATTAATGCTCTGGTCTCTAATTTAATCCCAATTCTCTCTTTCCAACTAAAGGAAACAAAAATATCTTACTAAACTCTGGCAAAGGGATCCAGACTACTCAAGACCATTTTGAGCATCCCAATTGTAAGACCCAGGAATGTCTGCTCTTGTAACTAGTGTGAATATTATCTATGACATCACTCACTCTCTTTCAGTTAGTAATTTGTTACAATTCTAAGAAAGGAAAAAAGGAGTTCATCTTCAGCAGGACAAAGTAGAGAAGTTGAAACTGTGGTAATTGGTAAAGCTAGTCTTACCTGAGGATATTTTGCTGAGCAAACAGCATAGTCTGACATTTTTAAAAGTTTATCAAACCCTTCCTCTCCCATTTCTGCATCAACCAGAATTGGTATACCTCTACGACGTGCCTGCAACAGAAACTCACAGCAATGTCAGTATGTCAGTCCACCTCATTGCCAGAACCTTCAGGAGGAATCATGAGAGAGAGTGAGCGAGTATGTGTGTGTGTGTGAAAGAGAGAGAGAAAGAGAGATCACAGCACCCCATGAAAAACAAAACTGAAAATAAACCTAGATGTTTACAGCACATCGAGTTGACAACAAGTTATGTATGAACATAAACATGTATTCAAATATGCAGGCATATGCATGTATCTCTGTATTTGTATACATATATGTTAGGAACATTTTCATTGCTACCAATCTACCATCACCAAGTGCCCAACCCATATGCATTATCATTGCTAGAACAAAGATGAACTTTGAGTCATTAAGAGTGAGCAGCTGGTGAACCCACAGTATCTTCATATAAGTCCCTAAAAATAATAAAGATTATCTTTGACTAAGAATTTCTAAAACTCAAGGCCTAACATAAACGTAAGTAATAGTAATAATAGGTGGTCTCTTATCAATATAATAAATTCTGGAAACCAGAGCACTAGATTATACAAAGATATGGTTAGCCACAGAACCCGCACCAAGAAACTTAGGCAAAAGAATGTCCAGAGTATCTAGGTTTACAATACCATCCTCTATGGAGTATGAGTGCTGCAATATGCAAAAGTATTATAAGAAATGTATATCTCTGACTGAAGCACATATACTAACCGGACAAATGAGAGGAAACTAAGCAAAGAGAAAAATACAGAAAAATACAAGACATTTACCTCTCTTGCAACAGCTGAAGCCGTTTTTAGTGAAAGTCCATCAAAATATACAAGGTTGGCACCATTTAAAGCAGAAGATAAACTAGAGCCAGAAAAGTCAGTAGGTATCATGGGAGGATATCCTGGATAGTATATAGCAGTCCGGGTTTTCCTAAAAGCATCACAATAAGTAGTTCAACGCATATGCAAAAGCCAAAAAGTTTAATCATGAGTCAAGGTGGATTTATGAGAAAAACAAAAGCAAAAAAACTGAGATTCAAATTAAACTGTGCATTTGAAAGAGAAAATGAGGATGACGATAAACTTAGGGGAAAAATAATTGATGTGCAAGATGCATAAATAGAAAAAAGTGAATGAAAAATCGAAAGTAATATTCATGGTTATGAGACTTATGACTCCTGAGAAATTGACAAAAGATGCAAATACTAAACAGGAATCTCACATCTTACTGTCAACAATCACATAACTGTACATTGAACGACCTTCCTCAGAAACCTGCATAGGTGAATGGATATTTCTTAAAATACACCTCTGACACATAAACAAATGTAACAATTATGATAGAGAGTAGGAACATAAATGATTTTGAACATAGACTACTGGTGATACAATTGTCAGACAGCTGTTGTTGATTCTGCTATGAATTATCATAGCTTTTTTTTTTTTTTTTTGAAACCAATAAAAAAAAAAAAAAAAAAAAAAAAAAAAAAAAAAAAAAAAAAACCTAAATTACAGCACTTTGTATGAGAAATGCACTTTCGAGAGGTGGATTCTATCCCAAGTTAGCCTTCTAAAGCTAACCCAAAACATTCAACAACATTCCACACCCTTATTTGTCTCTAATTAGCTAAAGCATTTTCCTAACAAACTAACTTCCTTCTCCTTGAAGCTTTTATTACAACTTTATTATAACTCTACTCCCAAAATTGCCGCTCTTCCTAAGATTAGATCATTGTAGATTTCTCATGGGAATTGCCTAATAACCGACAAAGGATGCAAATTTATCTACAGGGTTACTCTATAGTTTAACATAATAGCAGTGAGAGATAACTATCTAAAGGATAAAGACACATCTTTTGAGGCCTAAAAGAATTCAGCATTCACATACCTTTCAAATGGAGTTCCAACTGAAACTAGCAGAATCACATTTGCAAGTAATATAGCACTTGCTTACAAACTCCCTAAGTCATACTCTTATCTCCTAATTTCTAAACAGGAGCATCTACCGTTACAAAAAGCAAGTAATCACCACAATAAAAGAAGTATCCACACCATCAGCTTCAAGCTCTTCTAGTATGCCTCTTCCCTCAGCATCTTCAGCAACCTAAAGAAATGAAGATATGTGAACCAACAAATTTTCTGGAGTTCTTCATTTGAATAAAATATATCTCGAGTTCTAGGTTCCCAAATTTTATTGAAAAGTCACAAAAGAAAAAGAATTTTTTTGCTACAACACAGTAAGACCTTGACCTTGGCAATTATTCTAGGTCGTAAGCCCAGACGAGCAGCACAAGTCAAAGCATTGCCAACATTGCCGCCCCCTTGAACCTACAAAAATCATCAATAAGGGTAATATTATAAGGTCTACTGATAACTAAATTACCAAATTTCAATACAGAATTTATACTACGTATATAAGATGGCTGACTTGACATAAATGAAGAACCATAAACTTTGAAGATCAAGTTTTTTCTGCTTCCATTTTTTTCTGAAAATAGAGTTAGATTCCCCCTCCCCAAGTCTAAAGTCCACATTTCTCACATCATGAAATAGTCTAGCGCAATAGACCCACAAAATGACAATCTACTGTCTAATACAGAAGAAAAATAATTAGTTTGGAGCAACGGTGTATTTTAGATGGAAAAATGGCAGTGCACAGTCTCATGTCCACTTGCATGTTTGTGTGTCTTAAAAACTATTATTGTCTTAAAAGGCAATGTGTTCTAAAGATGGCCAGTAGCTAGTTACATGATAGAGTTATCCGACATGTCAAAATCTTCAGCTCTTCCATTCCCAACCCCTCCTCCTCCACCTTCAATATTACCACTTATCCCACTTCCAATATTATCCCCCAACTTCCTTCAACAACTTAATCTAGTCAATTCAATGTGTTCATATCATCATTTAAACATCCATGTCTCATCATACATCATCCAAACATTATAAATATGTCTTCTCCCTCGTCTTTAAAAATAGAACTTGCACAGATGTAATTAAACAATAGTCATTGAACTTTGAAATATACAAGTTTTAATGATCTAAATCAGTATACTAAGAACATTAACAAATCATTTGGCTCATACACAATAATGTACCTTGGAGGAAGTGCCTTTGATCTTTTCATCAGGCTTAGGGAAGCCATCCACCATTAACAGATAGTCCATTGTTGCACCCCCACACCCCACCTGCCATCAGCCGCAATTGCATCATTTTGATAATAGCCATTGATTCATATTCCGTTAATAACTTTGTTAAAATTCACTAATCTATAGCATTTTATTTGTGATATTTTCCTTTTCACCTCCTACGGCACCTAGTACAGTAGTACCTTCTCATAAACTATTATCAAATTTTTCTAGAAACCCTTTTAATTCAACCAAAACAAATAGAATTTTCAGAAGCATAAGCGAGGTGACAGTTGTTATTTCAAGATTTCTCAAGATAGTTTAGGATGAATTTTGAGTCATTGATGAAGTTGCACCACTATTTGTAATAATCTCCTTTATTCAGAACTAAGAGTCGCGTTGTTAGTGTAATTTGAATTAATAACGTGACAATTAAAACCGAACAGAACAAGTATATCAATTATCATTTATCAACAATAAACAATGAGTTAGTAAAATTGAGCCTCAACCATTAAAAAAAAAATTACAAAATCAGTGTTTAAATAAACAATAGGAAAATAACAAAAGGGTCTCACGACGATGCGATCATCAGGAAGCGGAGAATTTGAAGAATGAGCAGACATCATGATCCTGCCAAAAAACATATAAAAAATTAAATTCAGAGATTAAAAAAAAAAAAAAAAAAAAAAGGCGTTATTATATAAGTTTAGATAAATGCAAAAAGGGTTAAAGAAATTGAAGAAGATGGAAATGGAGTTGGACATTGTTGGGGAGAGATGAAATTGGAAGTTGACAGCATTTTTTGGAAATTTTTAGTTTACAGACAGAGTGTAGATTGACTGTGAATGAGGATGATGATGGACTTGCTATTGATTCCCAGTTGACTCCTATTCGTTTACACGGCTACGGATGGCCACCTAAACTATTGCTGAATAGGCAAGGTGCTAAACTATTTTGAATTCGAAAATTTAATTAAGTTAACTTTTCGGTCAATTAAAAAACTAAATTTCTGATAAGGTACATTAGAGGTAGCTACAATTGATACTTTTAAACAAATGACTTAGGCTTTGTTTAGCATTGTTATGGTTTTCTGTTTTTTGGTTTTTGATTTTCAAAATAATATATGTGTCATAATGAGTAAAAAAATTGGTCAAACTTATTAAAATCCTGATAATTTAGAAAACCGACAACAAAAAAAGTAGAAACACTTTTTTCTTGTATCATGTTGTTGGTATTCATAAAAAATAGAAAACTAAAAACAAAAAACAATGTCAAACAAGCCCTTAGCATAACAATTTGGTTTTCCCTTCCTTAATACCAACCCCTATTTGTAAACACTTTTCCTCGTCTCTATCTTTAGACGTTGCAAACAAACAAAATTGTCATAAAATTAAAGAATATTTGTCTTAAAGTTAATGGGATATTGTAAAATACAAGATATTATCCCTCATATTTTTAGTACAATAGTTTATGTTCATATTCCTTCTAATAAGATTGAATACCGAGTGTTTTGGATGACACATTTCCTATGGTTCAGCCAAATGAGGAGCATGGCTAGCACATTTTTGGGGAGCATCCTACTAAAATGAAATTTAGATTTTCCTCCTAAAACTAATAATTCTTTGGAAATTTGTAATATTATGCTCGAGAAAATTCAAGTTTATCTCCTAGATAATAGGTTTATCTAAGAGTGAATGTATAATTTCACTAGTTAAATGAGTGGGTAAAGTTGACTACTCAGGATTTATGGTAACATATGGTAGCGTTATTACTGAAGAAGAATTTTCCAATTCTCCATAGCTCTAATTCAAAAGTTCTATCTTTCCTTTGCCGGTAGTGGTTTCTTGAAAGAAAGAATAAATGAGAACCTGCTACAAACCATGGTTATAATTACAAAACGACGTTAACGTCAACGTAGCGGACGTTAGATAACGTTCAAAATAGATGTTTCTTTTGGATACTTTTTCATTGTTTACAATAATTTATTCAAGTGACGCATTTCCACAAAGATCTATTTTGTCACTCGATTCACTTTGTTTATCTGCTAGATGAATGGGGATTTGATCAGTTATGCTCCTTCTAAAGAAAGTTCAAATACAAGTTGTTTTTGTTAGTGGATAATCAACAAGGGGTGATACTCATGACTAGGGTCAACGTATACACTAGTTTGCACCCGTTGCTCATTACGCTATTTCCTAATGAATAGATACTTTGGCAAGCTCCTCTCTCCCATAGGCATGTTAACCTTTGATGACTCCCTTTGCTCAAATGAGAGTTCGATTTCGATTTTATATCGCAATTCTTCTTGACAACCTTATACTTACTAGCACCAAGCTTATTCCATCTAATTCAAGCATTGATTGTGGAGGCTTAGATATTTTTAATAACATAAAAGGAGCGCTATTTTTTTGAATTAAATATCTTATAGTTAAAGGTGACAATCTTTACGTCATCAACTTTATCAATCAACAAATCTAACATGTACAACAAGCTCAACAATTTATTTAACCTTATCAAATACGTTACTATCAATTTTTTTGTTTTTTTTTTTGAAAAATACGTTACTATCAAGTTTTACAATATCTATATCTTTAAATTATTTAATTTCTCCTTTTATTTCCTACACTTTTCCCAAATTATTTTTCAAAATTAAAAAATCTTATCAAAATACAGTGCAACTCTTTCAAACAATTTTTAAATTACATTTTTCATCCACCAAATTTAACTATAATTCCCATAAATAAGAAATCTTCATTTCTTTTCCACCATTTTCATATCAATTTTTAAAAATTTATTTTATAAAAAAAAAATGAAATAAAAATATGAAGCTGCAATTGTGTTAATTACTCACTCTCTCACTAAAACTCCTCTTCTCACTCTCACTTCCCGCCGTCAACGCCGCCGTCCGCCGGTAAACCCTTCTCTTTCTCATATTCGAACATTCTTCATTTATATTATCTTCTAACTATCTTCATTTTCTCAATTTATTTCAATTCAAAAAAGTTGCTGAATTCGTTGCATTGAAAATTGTAATTAGGGTTTATCTTCAAAATGTTTCTGCGAAGAATTGGTGGAAGGATTTTATCGGCAGCTGCAAGATATGAACACACAAGTACAGGTGGAGCAGCTGCTGCTTCAACATCAGTGCGTAATCCTCTTGAGCAGTTCTTTGAGGTTGATAGATCAACTGATGATGATAAACGTGTTGTTTATGGTGCGTTTAATTTTTCCCCTTTTAAATTTATCTTAATCAATTTGTTTTACTTGGGATCATATTATGATTTAGATGATAATGTGAAGATGACCCTTCTGATTTTTTGACAAATTTGGTTTTTTGTAATTTGAGGGTTTGGTTAACTATGTTGACATTGTATTTTGTTGGTGAATGTTGAATGTAGAAACACTGTTTGTGGTTTATTAGTCGATAATTGTTTGAACTAAATACTAGATGGATTTTTTAATTTGATGATGTTTGTCATTAATGTGTTTTGATAAATGGAAAATTGCTTGAATTTGTGAGAAGGGTATGGCATGGCATGCAATTTTCACAGTTGAATCCGTGAAGACTCTACGGTGGACATTGGTCTGTGGTTAATGATTTTTATTTATTCTTCCTTGATAGATAGATGAGAGTGTCCTATTATGCTTGTGTTTGGGCCATTTATTTTGTATCATGAACATATTTAATGCTCTTGCTTTTTGTCCGGGTAGGGATGGGGAGACTCTGTTTATTGAGCTTCAATTGTTATAATTGAATGATGTTTATTGTGAAATGACATTAGAGATTTAATCCATTTAGTGATGTGAACTTGTATCTCATACAGCGTTTACTAGAGAAGTGATCTATCTCAGAATATTCATTTGAGAATATTACCTTATAAGTTGTAAAACAAGCGATTATATTTTTTGTGGGTAGAACCGTAGAAGTGATACAGTTATACAGCATCCCAAACTATTTAAAGCTGTCCATTGGCAGTTTGGCACTTCACTTGGCTTCAGTAGACTAATGATTTTTGCTAACTATTATCTCGTCTTAAAACGAGAACCTCTCAATTTTAGACTTCAAGAGCTATATTTTAAGGCTAGCTTGTTCTATGCAGCTGTTTAAGAATGTGAAACAACACTGAAGTACTAGAATTGACTCCTTCAGATCTCAATAAGTACTGTACCTGTTGATCACCTCCTATCTTGTGCAAAAAAATATATAAAACAACCTCTCCCCCATTTGAGATTCTGTTAAGAAGAAAAAAACACCTCTATATAGCTGACTGATCCTAGTTGAGGTCAAAGAAAGCTAATTCATGATGTAATTATATCTAATACGGGGTAATGGTTGAGTCACTTGCAGTTTGTTTGCTGTGGGGTGAGATAAAGTCGCTTTTATTAGGTTGCTCTTCATGCAATTGGTCTGCTTATACAACTGCTAATATTAGGTATGTGGGATTGTGCTAGTGTGTAGGTGCTGGCCCTTACCCACTTAGGCTTGAATGCATTATAATTGTACAACTATTTAGTGACGAAGGAAGTAATACATATTCATTTAGTGTGTAATCCTGTTTTATACAATTTTGCCTTCAATCATTATGGAAATGGATCGCTATTTTGTAATTTGTTTGCCCCAATCAGTGTTCCATGCGTGACAAAGAAAGATGAAGTAATGAAAGAAGTAATGTTGTGGAGCTGACTGACATATTGACAGTTAAGAATGGTCTTAATGGAGGATTGACCCAACTTCAAGAAGCTTGTTTGTCCTTGTTGGTGCCCCAATTTAGTTTCCATGGCCCTGTACCTCACTTCTTACAAAATAAGTGCAACCTTTCCCCATCCTTCCTCCAATGCCAGTTGGATTGATTTGGCTCCTCTAGTCCCCTTTGATTTGATCTATATAAGAAATACTATATTTGGCATCTCCTTAGTTTTGGAATATGTTGAGGATATGGTTTTTGTACTACAGCTGCTTGCAGTAGCTGGGCTTCATGGTTGATGGTTGGATCAAAAGTTGGTACTGAGTGTTGGCTCAACCAAACCAGCAATTCCGTGATCTCCCTCTTTCTGTGTGCCAAGGGTGTGGGGGGTTGGTGGTGAGGTTTGAGTAGGGTTCTAATCAAGGGGAATAGAGTTCTCCATTGATAACAAAATTACAAACTTTTATAACTGAATAACTGATACATAGTAACTAATAAGGAAATTAGGGTTTGTCTCATATCTGGCTCTGGAAAGACTGCAACCATATGCCACCGTAATGTTTCTCTACAGAACTATGTACTTGCTTATCCTCTTGGTATTATTCAAGCTTTGCGAGTCAAGTGATCTGTATTTGTAGTTAAATTGTGTTTGTGAGTAAATAATGCTTATTTGGATGATATCTGACTGAGTTATATCATGAATGGATCTTAGGACGCGGTTGGAAAGCTTCTGAATTGCGCCTCAAGTCTTGGGATGATCTCCATAAGCTTTGGTATGTACTGTTGAAGGAGAGAAATATGCTGATGACACAGAGACAGATGCTCAATGCTCAAAACCTGCGATTTCCTAATCCTGAACGTATATCAAAGGTAATTATGGCCAAACTCTTTTGGTAATCTTAATGTGAAAGTGACTTCCCAGTTTAAGCAAAGAAATTCTCTTATTTAATCTGATGTTACTAGTTTGGAAACTAGGAGTCAAGACTATGCTAATTTGGATATTTTCCGTGAACATACGTCTGGCATTATGCTTTTACTGATGCATGACTGTGGTTTTGATGTCCTGTTTCTGCTAAGGATTATTAAGAAAGAAATATACATGAGAATATTGAAAAGACTACATCATATGATGATGGGTAAAGAGGGAACAGGAGGAGATCGAAGAACGACAGAGAGACATATTTCAAAATAGAGTATAAAGTAAAATGAACTAACCTAACTAGGTGACCGGAGATGGCCACTGGGCAGATAGTGCTGACAACTTCTAGAGAAGTCTAGCCAGTGACTTCTTTAAAACCAGCAACTACTAATTTGCCTATGGCTTCCCAACTTGTGAAATTTTTATTATGGAGTATTATTATTATTATTTTTTAAATAAGGCATCCGGGGTTTTAAAAAGTACTACCTCCGTTTTCCCAAGTTCTACCCATTTATTATTCACAAGGTCAAAGTTTGAAATTTTTTACCATGTCTAATTATGTATATATAAGAAAAAACATTATCGAGTTGGATTTTATTAAGTATATCAACTTTGTATACACAATTAAAGATATTAATGGTCAAAGTTTTGTTTTGAAGACAGCGTAAAATGCAAGGGAGTAGAACTTAGGAAAACGGAGAGAGTAGTATATTCATGCAATTAATTGAAGGCTTTTACTTGAATTCGCATCTCGAAGGCTGTGTAAGATTTGATTTTAAATTGATTTTGGTCTTTTGTCTAATTTTTTTTCTTGATTTGGTGAGGCATGCACCTTCTAGAATGTGCTTTGCCTTACAAGGCCAATGCATTTTGTCCCGCGGCTAGACATTCTAGTGCAAAGCGTGCTTTTTATAACTAAGATGTCAAAATAACCTTGTAAGTTACCAGCATTTTAAAGTATCACTGCTTAATGTGTTGGGAAGTTCTGCATGGTTCCATTGTGTTTTGGACTTTTGGGTTGTACGTGCTAGTTTTATTCTATTCTTTTTCTTAATATCACATGATGGCATGGCGCTGTTAAGGTTACAATTATACTTTTCATTCCCTTCCACTATCCATCTGCTTAAGTGTATACTTACAGTTTTCTGTCACGTCCTTCCTTTGTCCCACTGTCTTAGTGTTAAAGTTAAAACCTGTTGTGTCTTTTAGTGTGAATGCTTTCATGATAGTGTGGTGGATTTTCAGTTGTAAGGATCAGCTGTGCAGACGCTAAACAGTTGTTATTTGTATCTTAAAATTAGGTGCAGTCCAGTACTTTTTTAGGCCATAGAAGAAAGTTTTAAACTGTGTCAAATTGGGTTTGCACATAAAATGATGAGCACTGAGAGCATGTATGGCTTACACACTCAATGGTTCTTGAGCCAATCGAAGGAAAATGTTAATTAGGGACTGGGCATAAGTTCAGTTAGTTGCTAACTGCAGATTTGATGTTAATCCACCCAACAGTGTATCAAAGCTTCTAATATTCTCATTTTTTATCCTCGTAAGTAAAAGGTGAGAATAATCCGCTTAATGCTTCACAGCAAACTTTAATACCTCACATGGATTAGCATAGAATGTTACCATGCAATAACACTAGCCTTAGGCTATTTTTTGCTGCCTAGGAGGGAAATGTTAAACTTGAAATTATTCCAATATGTCTTTGGGCTTTTTACATGGTTGAATTTCTTTTTAAATTCACTATACCCTTTATAGTAGTTGCCTCCTCTGCATCCTATCTCCATCACTCCATAGAATCTAGTTCCATATCAGATAAAATGTGACAATTTTTAATTTATACATGACTGTTATTTTCGGACGGGGAACTATTATTTTGTTTGTGTTTAAATCTTTTGCAAGTGCAAATATGGTGTAATTATCTTGCTGAAGCCATTCATTGTGTGCTCCTGAATATTGTCGCCTAATATTTTGCTTTGTGCTCTATTGATGTATGCAAGACTTCACATGTGATATGAGGACCTAATTATTGTTAGATTGCAATTCTCTTGTCTATATTTTTATTTGAGACTTAGAAATATTTACCTGGATTCTTTTCTAGGACCTCTTGGTCTATCCTTTTCACTATAGTGTTTTTACTTTTAATATGTCCTAATTTATGTGCTTTACTAGTGTCTGTATGTGGAACTTTCCTTTTCTGCATTTTAATCGTTAAACACCCACCATACAACATTATATTTCACAAGATTGCAATTTCTGCATTTTACTTGTCACTAATGATTTAACCTTCATTTGGGTGCAGGTAAAAAAGTCCATGTGTCGGATCAAACATGTACTGACAGAGAGGGCCATCGAGGATCCAGATCCCCGCAGATCTGCCGAGATGAAAAGGATGATTAATGCCCTTTAATATGTCCTGGTCACTCTTTTACCTTCTTCCCCCCATCCCTAAGAAAAAAAATTGACATGATTTGATCAGTGGAATTGAATTTTTTTGCCTCTAATAATAGTCTTGTAGTTCATCTATGAATGCCAATTTTATTTTTCACTCCCCTACATTTTTCCATCTTGGTAACATTTTTTTTTCTTCTCAGTTATCAATTTATAATTGTGAGGTTTTTTATTAGGTGTCCATACATCTGGATGTAATTTTACAATCCTCTCAAATTCATGCGTACATTTGGGACTATTGGGAGGGGGGAGATAGGGTGGGATTGAGTAAGAGTCCATGAAAAAATTACATCTAGATATACCATTAAAATTGTGGGGTTCTGTATATCCTTTACACTTGAGGGAGTTGTGAGCCATCTTCGGTGATGGTAAGAGGAGCCTACGTCTTTCGGGTGGCTTGAACATGGCTGTCATGACAGCTAACTGATTCCGCCCCTATAGCTGTCTCTCTTTTTGTTTCTGTTGGTGACTGAACATCACAATTTCTGCATGTGCTCTTGTGTACTGATTTCCCATTTTATGCCATTTGAATCTTAGAGGTTGATGATCTACATAAACCTCAGTTACTTCTTCCAAAGGATTTAATTGTCACGTTGTTAGTTTGATTATATTTCACTGATCACATGACAACTAGTTTCGAACAGAGGGAGTTGTGACTAGTGAGTAAACAACATTCCTGAATGTTACTGTATGTACATTCTCGTGTGTGAATAGTTAAAGCACACAGATCTAACTCCACGTTGAGGTGCATGGAACATTTGGAGTAACTCTGTGCACATGTGACTTTGGGATTCGTGTAATGATGTGTACGGATGCATGAATTTGCGTGCTGCTCTTTTCTGCGATTGCCACCTCTTGCATGTGTGATGTATCTACAGTTGTTTGATCCATTTTAGTCAAATTGTTTGACTTGGGTAGTCAATAATTTTGCTCAACTTGGAATTTATTGAAGTGTAGCAACAAAATTGAGAGTTTATGTATAAATGGCTAGTTTGTCCTTGTACCCTTTTGAGGGAAATGCATCCTTTTAATTATTATTTGTGCCTATAATGTTATCATAGTTAGATACCCGAAATTTAGGTAGTGGGATAGGTATTTTCCTCACTTCGTGGTATAGAGATTAAATTTCATGGGGTTCATTTGAGGGATTTTCTTTATCTCTCACTGGATTCTCTTTCTTCTTACCTTTAAAAATTAAAAGAAAGATTACCTACGAGTAATTGTGAAGTTTTGTCGTAGTAGACTTATTCGTGATATTATGTCTCGATGTATAGTATTAAATTTGATGACAAATGCATCATTTGTTTGTTGGATACATACATTGCATATACTTGCTCTGTTTATTTTTATTTGCAATGTTTTGATTTTTGCACAATTCACATTTGAGTATTTTACTTTCCCTATACTTGATTACTTGGTGATTTATATAATGATAAAATTAACTTCTTCTTTACATACAGATATACTCATATACAGTATATTTCTCAAAAAAAAAAAAAAAAAAAAAAAAAAGAGTATTTTTTGTGTTATTTTAACATATTGATAATTAAAGATATTGATCATGGAAATATGCATCAATAAGTGTTAAAAGCAATTGAGGACCACTCCTTGGTAAATACAATATGAAATTATGAATAGCAGTCCAAAATGGAAACAACAGATGTTGCATCCAAAATCAAGTGAACGTAAAACCTAAAATAATACTTATGTAGTTATGAGTAATTAGAACTTTCTAAGGAGACTTTTAGAAAACAATTACGAGTAATTAATACTCAAAAATCTAAAATGTAGTGGTGTGCTACATCTACATCAATCCCTACATTTTGTTAGTTGTCAATTACTGTATTTTCTTGTAATTTCTTTCATCTGTAGTTGTATCCTTTTATTTTTCGAAACCTGTTGGTTTGACCAATTCTAAGATAAGATCACTCATTGTCTATGAAAAAGTTAGTGAGTACAATTTTCTTTCGTTTAGAATTAGTTGTCATATTATCTAACATTCTAAATTAACTGATACCTAATTGAATAAATCTCATCGCCTTGGTTTATTTTTTTTTATCATAACTAACCCTGGTCAGTAATTAGTCTCATTACATATACTCTTTACTTGTTTTAAAAATAGAGATAAATGATGAAAAAAAAAAAAAAAAAAAGAGAGAGAGAGAGAGAGAGAACTTCAAAGATCCAAGAGTAGTCGACATGCCTATAATATCTAAACAGAGAGTGGAATTCAATGAGTATCATAGTAATATACTCTGTATTATAATTATAGGAAACAAATATTGCATGGACAGATATCCCAAGTTGGATGAGTCGATCTCCATCTACTGAATTATTATACTAGGACAAGTCAAGGAGTCCATAAAGATCTCAGACATGACATGTGTATTAGATTAATTCGATGTGATCTCCTCTCCGGCTCTCCTCGATATACATACAAATTTTGTATGAGATGGAATAACAATAATTTATTACTATGCAAAATATAAGGAGTAGACACCTTACTCGTACTAAATTTAAACTTTTTTTTTTTTTTATTTATGATAAGTTTTTATAAGTCCGTTTTATCTAAGACGTGTAGTCTTCCGATTATACAAATTCTCACCATCCCATTCCTACCGTCGTTGTAATTGTGGTCACTTGTCAATGACTCAATATGTCCCCCCTTTCAACTTATTTAAATTTCCCATGTCTTTACCATTAACTCCCTCATTTCCATCCCCTGAAGTTCAGTATATATATAATTTTTTTCCTGCAGCATCTTTGTTTCAGTCCACCCTCAAAAATACAGCTGTTGCACAGTTTCACTTGCTCCACCACCTTCATATTTCCCACAAATTTAGGTCCACCCTACATTTCTTCATCACCCAAAAAAAATAATTCATATCCAAAAATCAAAAACCCCACAACCCAAAAAAAAAAAAAGAAAAAAGAAAAGAATGAAAGGGTACTCAAAAATCAAGGGAAATCATCCATTCATTTCAAGATCAAAATCCAACAAAGAGTTTCTTTTTATTGATACAGATTTTGAATTATTATCTACAAAAAAATCCCAAATTCATGAACAACAAGAAAAACAACCCAGAATTATTGTTCATGAAGATGATAGTTTGCATAATAAGAAGAATGAATCTTTCTTCTTAGGGAAAACAGAGGATCATGAAGATGGGAATGATCAAGGTGAAAAATCGAAATCGAAGGGCGGTGTTTTGAAGCGAAACAGCTCAGTTTCTTACCAAAAGAAGAACAACAATGTTGATCATAGTGATAGTAATCATAAGAATATTAGTCTTGAAAGGCAGAGTAGTACAAGAGCAATACAAGCAGCAGTGAAAAGAGCATTTTCAATTAATAGATCTTCATCTGTTAATTCTGATAAGTATAGCAGGATTTATGATCAACCCATTTCAATAAATGTTGATGATTATGATAATAATAATCATGATAATGATTATGATAATCAAGATTATGACTTTGAAAGAATTGGATCATTAGAAACAAGATCTATCAAGAAAAACCAAGATAGTTATGGAAGAAGACATGTGGGGTCCAAGGTTGTGAGAGCTTGTAAACGCCTTTTTAGCCGTTAGATTTTTTTAGTTCCAAGCTTAATTACTAGTGAAACTATCAATAAAAGCTGGGACTTTTTGGTTGCTTTTGAAATATGGCTTTTGTTTTAATGGTGAAATAATGTCTCTTTTGGCCTTCTTTTTCTATGTTGTGGTCCATATTTTGTTGTTTTCTTTGCTTTCATTATCTCTACAACTAGATTTTTGATTCATATGAAACAAAAATTTGGAAAATGTTAGTTTCCCTATGGTTTAGGGAGACTTTTATTAATGCTCAATTTGAGTATTCCTTGGGAGTATAGCTGTCAAAACTAACTCGACTTGAGATGGTCTATTCGAGAGTGTTAATTGATGATCAAACTCCTCAAGTTTTAATAAATTTCTTGATATACATAGGAGAAAAAAAAGTACCAACTGTACCTAGAAAAGCAAATAAGATTACGACTTATTTGATATTAACTCGACTTCAATTCATTTTTTTTTTTTTATTTATTATTTTTTTTTTTAAACGTCCAATAAATCACATGCAAGGACATGAAAGAAACAAGGCTCCATATTGAATCGCATTGGAGTAGAGGAGAACTGGAGAAGAATTTATGTGAGCGACTCCTTGGCATGACACCTTGGTTCATGTAGCCAACTCTAATGTATTGCGATTCATTAGTGATTGGTAGAGAACAGTTGAAAGAAAATAAGATAATAGAGGTAAACTTTCGAGTTTACAGGGGTTGGTGCTTTCTTGTGCAGACAGTGGATGTCTGGTGTGTAGAAGAAATAAGGTGCAGTATCGGAGCTTTGAGAAAAGAGGAAGGAAGATACTAAAAAAAAGGAAGGCTGGACTCTGAAGTGAATGATTATAGAAGTAGCTACTTCACGTTTCAAAACAATACAACGCAACTATACAAGGTCTGAAGGTAGCCGCCTGAGCGGCCAAGCCTTGTTCCTCAATTAAGTTAAACAGTGTAGCAGAAATAATAATATGAATTTATGCAGGGCAGGATGATTAGAAGCTGCTGCAATCACCTAATTAAGCAGGGTCCAATTCCAAAACATTGTGGCATCACAGGATTGATTATTCATAATAAAGCCGAAAAAACTCCTGCTAAAGTTATGCCCTGTTGATGCTGGTAAATGCTTGTCAAATTGCTGCAGAAATTTCCACACCTAGGCTAAACGACTTAACAATAAAGTAGATAAAACAAAGCAATTTAGACTTTCTCGCAAAAATCCAAGCATACAAACAACCACCAAGCACTGATTAGGACATCAACATCATCAAGAAAATAAGATGGAAATTTATATACTTCAAAGAGGGTCCAATCGACTTACAAATGCCATCTCTGTATGGTAATGAATTGATTTCCAAGTTGAAAACCATGGTTTTCCTCAAAATATGGTTTACACAACAACACCAGATTCCTATCCTAGCTAAACCTGAAATACCATTTTCTGCGACAATCAGGTCCTCCAAACTGTACATTAAGGAAAAACCTTTTCTTTTGCATTATAAAACCCTCAAACCCAAAAGCCATCACTTCGGCCTCGTCTAGAGAGGAAACCTGCATGTTCACTCATACTACCTTTCAATCGGTAGAATGATGGCTTGCTTCTAATTGTTCTTAAAGGACCAGATCTATTACCATGAGTTATGGGCAAAGATACTCTTTCTCCGCCCAAACTTGAAGTTGATAATGGTCTGTTATCTATCTCGTCAAGGGGACCAGAACTATAGTCCATGGTTATGAATGATGAAGCCTGTCCATAAATCAAACGTGGTGTACCACCACCTGCATTCCACCAGCCGCTGTCTGACGGTCCAATATCACTCTTGGAATCCAAATCTGGAACAGAAGAATCCTTTAGACTACCACAATCTTCACAGGTCTCATCATTATCATTGTAGATCAGTTTAAGAGCCTGTACGACTTCACCCATGAAGGGCCTATGAGTAACTTCAGGATGGACACACATGGAAGCTATTGCTGCAACCTTGGCCATATCGTCAAAATTATAGTTTCCAGCCAAGGCAGGGTCCACCAACTGCTCCACGCCTTCTCTGCTGGTCAAAAGAGGCCGTGCCCATGTTACTAGATTCTCTTGTCCCTGAGGCTGGGACATATCCACAGGCATTCTTCCAGTAAGAAGCTCCAATAGAACAACCCCATAACTGTAAACATCACTCTTCACAAGCAAATGCCCAGTCATTGCATATTCAGGAGCAACATACCTGCAAATACACAGTCAAAATATAATATATCAAACCTCATGAGCATCAGGAAGAAAATCAAAATATACAACAAATTCCTGAAATGAGGGACCTAACAGTATTCAATACAACACCAACAGGGCCAGGTATTAGAGTACATTCATAATGTGTATGAGAGGCTGAGAGCATCCAAATAGGAAACATAATGATTCAAGTGCAGAATTATGGCATTTCAGAATCATAGATTCACTTTATTTTGGCTTTCTGAAGCAGAAAGATAACTAAGTCACTCATGCCTACACATTATTATTTATTGTGAAGTAGTAGATAGTCCATGCATACCAAATCAAGTGTTAATTGCAACAATCTTTTCTGGTAATGCAGTGGTAAAGCAGCATACATCGCGTTGGTTGTTATACATCATGGCTTTTGGAGAAGGAATGAAACATATGCACCCAGTCTCAGTTAGCAACGTATTCTACTTATGACACCAAGTTATATTGAATGCATAGACTTCTCTTTGTTGAAATATACGATGCAACTCAGATGTCAAAACAATTCAGGCTGGGCAATTGATAAGAAGTCTATGCGAAATTCCAACATATGTACTCAAGTTACATGGACAAGGAGGGATTTTTTTAACAAAGAATGACAGTCATAAGTTACAATGAATTTTCACACAGAGATGCCAGAGTAGTGGCTTTACATAAGTGGTAAGACTACGACATCAAGTCGTTCTTTTTCTTTTTTTTGGTTGAATAATCTTATCCTCAATAATGCAGCTTCAGGAATAAGGAAACAAGCTGGTCCAGAGTTTAAGAACACTAATTACAGAAGGGAAATAGTGCATACCCAAAAGTTCCCATAACACGGGTAGATACATGCTGACTTCCTTCCGTTGCTTCTCTTGCTAATCCAAAATCTGACACCTTTGGAGTGTAGTCATCTTCAAGCAGAACATTGCTGGCCTTAAAATCCCGGTGAATAACTCGAGGATTAGAATCCTCGTGCAAATATGCCAATCCTCTTGCAGCACCCAAAGCAATTTTCAACCTCGCATCCCAATCTAGAGGCCCCTTTAACTTATCAACACCTGCAAATTTTTTTTGTTTAAAAATAGGAATCACAACCTAGGCACATGTAGCTCAAAGGAAGCAATCCCACACAAGGGTTGGATAGGTCATTTTCCCTACAAGAGACAGAAACCTTAACCCTTATTAGGAAGAGAATAGACATATACTTGAATGCTGATAAAAGAAACTGTACCATGCAAGTGAGACTCAACACTGCCATTATGAACAACCTCATACACCAAACAGCGTCTGTGTCCTTCAATGCAAATACCGATAAGTTTCACAAGGTTTCGGTGATGCAATCGGCTCAGCATCTCAACTTCTGCAATAAATTCACGATCTCCATTCTGATTATCCCTAGTAAGCAACTTAACTGCAACTTCAGTTCCATCTTCTAGGATGCCATGATAGACACGTCCAAAACCTCCTTCACCTAGAATTCTCCTTGAACTGAATTTATCTGTAGCCTTCTCAAGTTCAACAAGTGAAAAAGCTTTTACAGAGAGTGCACAAGTCGGTATTGATGCAAACAGAGACATGGACGTCGAGCTTGCAATGCTGCTCGATAAAGTTGAGCCAACACCTGCATATAAACAAGCAGAAAAGCTAAACATATTGGGAAGCAATAGCAATTAAGTTATAATGAATCCAGATAAGCAATAGCATTTGCCACAATCAGTTCTAAATTGTTGAAAAACATTCCAATATATAATTTGTTCACTGTATAATGACATTCAAGGTGATGATTAAGCTAAAACAGATTGACCATCTACAATCTCAATATCAATTGCTAAAGCCTTATGAACTCTCAGTATATTGAATATACATGTACTCCCTCTGTTCGAGTCAAAAAATTCAGCTGTATTCCTCTCAAATATTGATAGATACTACCTCTTTTTAAAAAAGTTCTTAACTTCCACTTTTTTTTTTTCATTTTTGGGAATTTTCTTACCACTTGACCCTCTTATCCCACAATACTTACACCTTTCACTCTCTCTCAATCTCTCTCTACTCTATCTGCCTTTTTCTTATACCCACCGACCTTTTTACACTCTCTTTATCCACTTTTTTTATACATCAACTCACCACATCAACACTCTCTCTCCAATCACATTAATTTGCGTTCAAATAGTAAATGTTAAGAACTTTCAGAAACGGACGAAGTAAATGTAAGAGAATAAACCCTCTGTGTAAACAATAACGATAAACCAGTAATCCAGTAGGAGAAAGAGGCTAGTCGATAAGCAAGTAGCAATAAGCCCTTCATGAAAATTACACAGGTAGCAGTGATTGCCAGTGGAAATTATATATATTATTAGTCTCACTAGAGTAGATAGATTAATCACTTGTAAACATAAAGGTTGTAAACAGCTGTGAAACCATGAAAAGGAAAGAATAGATATACAAATAAAACTATATATATTGTAAATTCATTCTAAAAAAATTACCAGATTTCTTATTGATAGAAGGTGTGAATACAGGTCCAATTGCATTGGATGACTTAGCTTTTCTCCATTTTATAAACACAGCAATTGCTGCGAAGCAAGCGACCAACAGAACCAATGCAGAAAAAACAATAACAAACACAACTCTGGAACTTAAATTCCGCCTTTTCTTCATAACTTCAGCAGTAATTGGATATTGTGGAGGTCCATCCCCAACAATTCCACTTGGACTTCCCATAGGAGGAGAAGGAATCCCTGTTAAAACAGTTTCGTCAGAAACCATCACTGCAGAATATATAACACTAATATGGCTCGTAGTAAGGGAAAAGTACCTGGATAATTCACATATACCACGTCATAGGTACCAAAAAGAGTTCTATTTATATGAACCTTCTTATGCTTAAATCTATCAGAAGTCAATACAGCGGTGGTGTTATCAAACTTTTCGCCCAATGGAACCAAGTTAATATCAACTACTGTCCTTTCCTGATTCTGGGAATCAGCAATTGCACCTACTATAATGACTTGACAGCGATTGAGATATGTGCCAGATGCAATCTCATTTGCTAGCTCAGTTACCTCCGAAAAGAGAGCATAAACAGCTACACTCAGCAAAAGCCTGACTTTCATTGGCACCACACACCCACAAGGAGTTCCAATGGGAGTAGTAGTATATGGATCAGAGCATGTTTGTCCACAATCTGCAACATAACATGTGGTAGAAACACTTAACTGGTATTCAATCCAAGAACGAAGGAGAAAGCAACCACAATGACATTTAACTGGAAATAAAGTGTACGGCCTGTCATGCACCATAGTTCCATCATCATGTTCCTTATTAGGTAGTCACGGAGTATTTCATTATAGTAAGTCCAAACAGCAACAACAGTTCGTCACTTACTCAAAAGGCGAAAAACAACTAAAAAGAATGCAGAGGGACAAAATTTATGTGCAGCAAACATGCAGTGACTACACAGTTTACACATTGACAAGGTAAAACAATTCCAACATACTTCCTCCGTTCTTTTTTACTTGACCTACTATAACTTTTACATTATTCACATTCCCTTCTTTGAACGCCTTTTGTGTGTTTTATGTAAGAAAAAACATATTCATGTGGGATCTTATTCGAATCTTCTCAAAAAATACTACTATAATATCTAATTTCTATAATTTTTACTTATCGAGATTTGAAGATATTGATGATTAAAGTTATGTATTGGCAAGTGTGATAAATGAAACTGGTCAAGTAAAATGAACGGAAGAAGTATAGTATAACCCAAAAAAATCTTTTCCGTGAGCCTCAAGCAGAGAATTTGTACGTCTCCAATTCAAGTAGCCAGTCATGAAATGACTTTTAATCAGACACCTTGACAGTCTAGGATAGAGTCGACAAACATTTACTCCCTAAAGTCCACAAAGTTTTTACTTTTTCCAAATTCCAAATTTTGTCAAAGAGTAATCAGAAAGTAGCCACTTGCACTAGTTCAATCATTTTCCTTGGTATGGGGATCTATAGGAAATGAGAAGCAGTTTGTGGAAACGTAGGGAGTGCAAAAATTAGAATTTGTCCCAAAAATCTCAACATATCAGCTCTTTTCCCCTGGAGGCAAACATCACCACCATACATGGTTTCATTGTGGCTGAGATCTTTATATCTTTACTAGAACATATAAATTAAACACCTGCCTTCTACATATAGCAGATGCAACATGATGCCTGGTGGCATGTGGCAGTTATGAGTTAAAAATCACTAATCTTCTGATCTACAGCAGCACTTTGCTAAATGCTTTTCACTGGTCATATAGGAACAAATTTTATCAACCATACTGCAGAACACCTAAATACAGATTACTCCATTAGCTTACAGCCTTACATAATACTTGATGGCTAATTAATTACCTGGTGCAGCTGCAGGGGGTGGAGAGGACAGGTACGGCCTAGGTTTCTGATGATGCCCGCGACGTCTTGGGGTGGATCTATGAGCGGCAAAAGGTCCTGGAAAAGGAGTAAGGGTCACAATAGCATAGTGATAACTCGCTCCCAAGTCATTTTTTGATATAGCATAAGTATGTTTAAGTAAAGATTCAGTATAAAGACCTTGAAATGCTGGAGATGGCGAGGGTGAGGGTGAAGCTGAAGGCCCTTCAGGTGGCTTAGTCTTCCAAATTGATCTCTTCGCTCTTGGAGATGATGATATATCACCAGAATAGGCTGCAATCAATATTAGATGGCAGAAATTATTTCAAGGAAATTTCTGTAAAAGAATTATTCATTAATCAAAAGCTAAATCATCTACCACAATCTATAGTAAATATCTATTAAATAAAGACGTTTGAGTTTTTATGACAAAAACAAACACCCCTAACTATATCAAGTTATTGAAAACACAACGAATGCAGATACCAGAAGCTAACATATTCTCCCCTTCTTATACTTCTTAACAAATTGGAAATAATACTTTAGCCACCATGGAACAAATTAAGTAACAGGAACAACCTCCCTCTGTTAGAAAGGTAAGGTTGTGTGTGTGTGTGCGTGTGTGTGCGTGTGTGTGTGTGTGTGTTGCATATTCTCTCCTTACAAATTTCTCCCTAACATATTGAAAATAACACATTAACCATCAGGAAGCAAATTAAGTACAGGAAGAACCTCATTCCTCTCTCTTAAAAGGTGCTTGTAAAATTTTTTTAAAAAAAAAAAAAAGTTACTATTTCGAAAATACATATTCAGACAAATCTAACAAGATCCCACATGACCCACTTATAAAGTTTACAAATGGTCGTCAAAGTAGAGTTTGTTAATATAGTCAAAACAAAAACAAAATGTTAACATTATGAAACTAAGGTAGTATGCATTTAATAATTTTAGGAAGTTTTAAGCAAGACTTTAATCGAATAAAAAAACTTACCAAACTAGACAAATTTAAAATAGCCATCTATATTTAGAGTCCAAATATTCCCTAATTATTAGTTGCGGATTATAATAGTGTAATTTACAGATTTTAAACACTTTCATTTAATTATTCTCAACTTGTGATTTCTAGTGGATTAGGAACTATTCTAGAAAACAAAGTTTATCATATTGAAACATTTGCTCAACATTATTCTTCAGAAATGTGAAATGAGTCAAAGCCAACCCAATTCGACCTTAATCAACTCTGACTTGTGGCCTTTTATAGTATGATAAATTATTCCCATAAACATAATAGAAACTAGGAAACTCGTGAATACTATCAAGGGAGGCATTAAAGAGTTGCAACAACTTCAATTGCAAAACTTGGCGGTGAATGCAGATGAAATTTTTTTATAATAAATATCAAAGACAGCAAGATTTAAACATGATAATGACATAAATTGCTAAAGGGGTCACCTTTAGACAGTGAGACTTCTCTCTTAAATAAAAATTGGCTAGGCAGCGCAAGAGGAGATAAGTATATGTGTGCGAACTTGAATCCTGTATGAAGGCAAGAGAAAGAAAGTGACAAACAACATTAATTCACTATATATAAGCAACACAAATCTAAAAACACTATTTGGATTAACGAGTCGAACTTTCTATGGAAGTAAGACAACCAAACAAAACTCATAGATACAATGAAAATATTTTACCGCAAGTGGCTACAGGCCATAGCTCAAATATACAAAATAATATTAATAAAAAATAAAATAAAATAAAATGTTAAGAATACCAGATAAAATTACTTTAGTGGTGAAAACTAAGGGAACAATAGCTTAAATTTGAAAAAATAACTCATATCAGGACTGATCTTGCTTACAAGTTACAATTAATGTAATAAAAAGGTATGTTAAAATATTTCGTCCAAAAGCAAAGTTAAGGTTCGCCCAACAAATGTATTATATTCAATTTAAGTTAATTGTATGGTGAGACAAACTAATACCTCAAACTCTATGTAAATAGAGAATTGAAACATTATAAATTTCTTATCTAGGTAAGTTAGGTAAGTGAATTTCTTTTATAACAGGGTGACAATATAAACAAAACAAAACTCCCTTTGTTTTCCTATGATGTACCCATTTGCATTTCCAAACTTTTCAATGCGCTTTTTTAATCGTTAATATCTTTATTTCCGTATCATCAAAATATTTAGAAAAAAAATATATACTTCTAGGAAACTACATACTGATACGATTTTCGAAAGGCCCTACGTGAAATATGAAGGTGATTTTTTGTATATTAGTGAGAATTCACGACCAGAGCTCTTTAATCGAGACTATAGTAATTGGGTACATTTCTAAGAATTTCAGAAATGGAGGGAGTACATTTCCAAAAAAAAAAAAAAAAAAAAAGAAAAAAAGAAATGGAGGGAGTAATATTTTTTTTAGGATTGGTGCCTTGTTTAAAATTTGACTCTCCTAGATTAATAACTTCTAGATGAAGTTTAAATTTGTAGAACATAACAAGGATATAACTTACATGGAGATACATAAAAAGTTATATGAAAGGGTCATGTTTGGATACTATTTGTTACTTGTTAGGTAGGGCAGATTATATAAATTGATTTGACTAGCTTTTTGTAAAGTTGATTGCCTGATTGCAATAGTGGTTACATAAAGCTTGTTTCGTAAAATTATCTAACAGCAATTAGCAGTTGGCTTATGATAGGTACAAAATTACAAAAAGCTTTTAATTTTTAGAATTTGAATGTTGCGTTTGCAAACTCATTTTCAATCTTCTCTACCAAAATTATTGGGTAAAAAGCTTTTCCAAAATCAATGTGTTACCAAGAAGGGAAAAATAACAGCTTGGTTGGACAATTTTTAATATGCTTTGATCACTAAAAGAACAACAAAAAGTTCTTCATAGAGTTTGAACAGCCTAAGTTTCCAAACAATGTGACTTTCGTTTCTTTGATGGAATTCCAAATTTCTAGGGCTACTTGCAATCAACCAAACAAGGACAAAGTCCACATACGTAAAAAGTAAGAACATCAGGACAACTAGATAAACATAAAGATCAAGTAAAGAAGTTGGTGTCAGATGATATAGAATTTCTCACTATCAAACCCTCACTTCACCACATATAACTTTTCTAGTTAATTTAAAGAAGAATGATGTAGATAGGTCTAACAAATCTCTTACCAAAAACTAAATTGTGTATAGATAAACCACACAGATGGATCATTAAGGGGAAAAAAATAAATATAAAAAAAAAAAAAAAAAAAAAGCCACTATGGTAACAGATATCTAATGGAACCGTAACTAAAATAAAGATCACATTCAGATTTCAGAAATAAAGATGTCAAACAATTAGAGCTTCCTTTTGTACATTATAAGGACGATTGATAACAAGATAAGTTTAAATGATGTCTTAGTTCGTTATCTGTCGTAAACTCTCATATGTTTATTTTTCTAAATATTGCAAAAGGCCTTTACTTTCCATACAAAACAAAACCAAAAAAAACCTGCAGAACTTTTTGTAAGGAAAGAAAAGGCCTTTTGCAATATTTGAAAAATAAAGTTGATTATTGGCATTAAAAGTATAAATGGGTTGGCTAGTAAGAGATTCGGTGGATTTAGGCTATCTATTTTCGTTAACATCCATAATTCTATATTTAGATTCTAAAATAAATGCATGCAAATAGAGTAGTATAGAGAAATTACATACATATGCTCCATGGGGTTTTTTTTAAAGTATTTTAGAGAATCGTGTGTGTTTAATGCTTCCCTGAACTGCTTTTTAACAAGGGCTGTCAAGATCTGCCTAAGATCAGTGAAGAAAAATTTGTTACACTATACCTTCCCCATGTCAATTAGGTAAGGAATTTATCATTTCTCTGTAATTGGATATAATTTCAACCTTTAACCACGTATTTCAAGTTGAGACATTGCAAGTGTTGAAGCTCACCCTTAAAACCAAACTCATACCAAGTTACATCACGAAAATTATGTGGTTAAATTATTAAAAAAAAAAAAAAAAAACAAAACCATCCTAGCCAATCATCTAGTTAGTTTTATTCATTTCCCCTACTCAAATGGGCCATCTATCTGCTACAAATTGCATTCTACACACAATCCAAGATTCCTGAAATCGGTAGAACGAAAAGCCCCTACCACTTATTTCCAAGACCAATTCTCACAAAACGACAGCTTCCTACAGCAGCAAATCTACCTACTTACTTTATGGACAAGTAGTTTAGTCATCAAATAGCATAATTGAATTAACATTCCCTCCATAATGGAATTACAAATTATATCCTTTCGCGTGACACTCATCACAATTCCACTTCAATACTTACATACAATCGCCGTCTTTATCAAATTAACCATCAAAATCCAAAAAAAACTAATTTAGCATCACCAAATTAATAATACAAACAACCTACTATTACTTCTATTAGACCACCATTAGTACTAAACAACAAAATTCAGCACAAATGACAAATCCCAAGATTAATCCAACATCCATAATCCATCCAATCCAACAAACAAACAAAAGATAACGCCAAATTCAAACAAATTCCAAATCAAAGTTCATAAAATTAGCTTAAAAATCAAAACAAATTACCTTGAGAAAAATCAGCAAGGTAAAACATCGAAACAAAGAGAAACAACATCACTGAAAGTTGCATTTTCCACCACCAGCAGTAGCACTCAATTCCAGTCCAAAATTCAAAAAAACAGTCATCTCAAAAATTCCAGCAATGTCTGAACTAAACATCCAAAATTCCAACACCGACAACGACGAAAACTCAACACCGCCATTGAAACTAGGGTTTATCTCACCACATTTTACCCAAATCCAAATTCAAAAAAACCCTAACTTCGATTTCGGCGCAATTGAATTAAACCAAAACCAAAACTCCTCCAGCAGATCCACAAAATGCGCCTGAAAATCCGCAACAACGACGATGAAGAACACCGAAATCGCAGCAATGGCGGAAGAAGAAGAGAGAGAAAATGGAGGAGAGAGAAAGTGGAGGATCTGGTAATGGAGTATAGTAAAAAAGAGGAGAGAGAAAGAGAAGAAGTGAAGGAGTGAGGTGAGTGAAGGTATTTATTGCTGATGGGTGGCTGCTGCAAGGTCACTCACTCTGTCAGTTAGTCTCACAGTAGTCTACTCCATTTTTTTAGCCACGCGCTGTTATGGATTGAGTGTGCTACACCGCTTTTGTTTTTATTTTTAAGGGGTTTGTTTTTAAGATTTTGAATAGGGTTTTGTATTGTTTTGTTATGTTGTTAGATTAGATTGAGAAATGTTGAGGTGATTGATGGATGGGTATAGATTTAGCTCATGCTTTCGTGGATTTCAATATATGTTAAGTTTAGTTTTGATTCCTTGTAAGAATATTACAGGGTAGTTGGATATGGATAATGGAAAATTCTCGTGTTTAGTAAATTCGATTTGAAATTATCATATTTTTGTCGATTATATCATGTCAGATTTTTTTTTCATGCTTAAACTCGTGTCTAATAAAGATGAGGGTAAGTCTTCTATGTGGCTAGGCATACGGTTTGATCACATTAATTTATAAGAGTAATCTTCATTTATATGTATGAATAACCTCATTTTTCATAAAAGTAACCTATATTGTCCATAAAAGTAAATCAAATTCATTATACGAGTATAATTAAGTAATTTAGAAAAAAGTAACACCATTTGTTTATTCGACTAACCCCTATTCTTTTGTTTTAAAAAATAAAAGAATGATTCCATTTATTAAGAAAGTAACCCTTTTTTCTCATTTAAGTAACCTACATATACGTTAAGGTAACCCCATTTACACATCACCATGACCCCTATTACTTAATTAATTGTCCTTTATGTGATTATGTGAAGTGGTCACACCATGTGGCTAGCCACATATAAGAATTTGTGATATATGATGCATTTGGTAATGACTTTAATGGAATTATTTCTTTTTTGTTTATTTCATGAATACAATTTAAGATTTTATTTCTTAATTATTTGAAAATTCATTATGGATGTGTATCTTAAGAAATTATAGCCCCCTGGGGAAAAAAATATCTACGGACATTATAGTTTCGATTTACTTCACAATTTATTTTTCAAAAAATTATTACCTTTTACATTGTCTAAAATCCACTTTAAACTATTAAAGATTTTATTTTCTATATGGCGATGACACTTTTCAAACTATGATTAATATCCATTTATTTTAAAAACACTAAACTCCAAAATTTACTCCATAATACTTGTAGAACTATTTGGGAGATACCAACATTCCTTTTTGGAGTTAAATTCCAAATTTGGTCTAATTAAATTATATCATGATAACTTGTGTATGTCACAAAAACACTTCGACATACATATATGCAAAATTTTGCCAAATATTCACTTTTTAGAGTATGAAGCATAACTGTAGCATTTGATATAGAGATGGAATATTTTTTTCTTGGAAGTTGAAGCTCAGGTATTTTTTTTTTTAGGGTTGTTAGGAGATATCATGTGATAAAAGGTTGGGTGTTTGTCATGTTATTCACCGCATACAAGGTATCAAATGCTCTATATATCTGTGAGAAGTAGAAAAGACATTCATCTACGTTAGGATTTTCGTTTTCTGGACTGCTATGTTGTTTGTCTTTTAAGCCCTATTAATTTTAGTGAACATTTTGAGTAAGCCAGTTCGACCCTCTGATAATTGGCCAAACAATCATGTTGCTAGATTGCATTTGGCAAATTTTAAGTAGTTAAACTAAAAAGCTATCAACCGCAAAGACCTCAATACTTTAGCATTGTGCATTGGAGAAATCTCATATTGGTTATGGATTATTATTCCATGTTTTCCCTCGTCAATTCTACCAAAGAAAAAAGAAAATACTTATATATATTGTGCTGAATGTGAGTCATTGAGTTCTCAATAAATGTGTAATAAAACTCATACAAACATGACTATGATAAGGGATTTTTTTAGGTTGATTTAGACCTCCTCTTAGTTTCACCCAATGCAAGCTTCATCCGGGTCCTGAGTAGATCACCCAGGTTCCTGAGCGACAGTCAAACGAGAGCGTGAATGCGTGACATCCCTAATATGACTCAATTTGGTTGAACACCCATTGTTATTGTGACTTACTATTTGAAAAAAAAAAAAAAATATCTTTGCATACTTTCTTATGACATGCATGCTACATATACATCACATTCAACAACAGATATAAAAGATAGTCTTGATTATCTATTACTCATAAGGTCAATCTAAGGCCATGTTTAGGTCACCTTATTTCATAACCTTATTATTTCAGATCAGATCAGAAAAAATAAGTTTTGAACATACTTTATTATTTTATGTGTGATTTTTTATCGCTAAATATATATCTTTAATATCGTAATGAAAAAACTATAAATTACATGCATATTAATAAAATATACATTATTACGAATGTAACAAGACCACACTTAATATATTTTTTCTTTATAGATTAGCGTTTATAAAAGGTCAAAAGTTTGGTAAAATAATCAAAAAATTAAATTTAATCGAAAAAATAAGTTCAGATCATATTAGATAAGTAAAAAATAATTAAGGTGAACTAAACAGGGTCTAAATCTTACAAGTACATATAGCTTTTGAACAAGAATAGTTGGATGCTATCAATGCTAACATATTTTAACTTTTGAAATAGCTTGAACCCATATTTTCTAATGAAAACTTATCTATTTTGGTTAGTTTACTACTTTACCATAGCTTGAACCCATTTTTCTAATGGAAACTAATTAGTTTGGTAATTATCATGAAACGATGGATAACAATAAGCAATGGCTCACAAACTTCAAAATTTCAAATAACCCATATACCAAGGCAATTAGACTAAGTCCTAATCTGTGTATATTACATTACAAATTTGTTATTTCCATACTTGTATTACTATACTGATATTTATTTATTTATTTATTTATTTATTTTTTTTTTTTTTTTTTTTTTGTTTTTGTTTTTGTGTCACTTGTATATCCATCAATAATTTCATAACTAACCGACTCAGGCGCATACTAGTCTCTAATTTGCCTTTTATTATTATTATTATTGTTATTATTATTATTATAGAAAAATAACAAAAACTTACAAAGTCAATCGATTTACAAAAAATTAGTGGGGAGCCGAGATACAATTTGGGCCCCCACCCCTCTAGCTATAGCGAACCCGATCCTGTTGAAGATGTGAGCAGCTGTACGAGCACCAATATCCAGAGTTCTAGCGAACGCCTGAACCCGCTTCAGCAACGCAACATCATCCTTCTCTAATTCCCCCAATGAAGAAAAGGAGAAAGAAAGAAAACCATGGCCAATAGCCATGCAACGCGCCCCATACTTGTCCCGCTTCCACTGAGCCGCAGCCGAAACAACACGACCAGGAACGAAGTCAGACAGCCCAAATTGAGTCAAAGGAGAAGACCCCGTCAAGTCAACACATACATCAAGGCCTATATCCCAGGAATAAAGCAACACATATGCTGGTCGAAGAGCCCCGTCGTTCCCTCCAGTCAACCCAACGTTAACCTCCTTTCTTATAGAAATCCCAGAGCGAAAAAAAATATCAACAAGGGTGTCACGAACAACGTTGTGTCGATGTTTAATACCCACCATCCCAGCACAAGACACTGCATGATCCCCATAAATATCCCCATCAAGAACCCTTGAGCAAGCAGAACATGGTGTCGAAATGGAGAACAAAGGAACACCCAACCGGTAGCAAAGAACACAACGGTAAGTCTTACCATTCATAGTCTTACCCAAACCTAATATCGGGACCGCTCGCAACCAGGCTAAAGTGTGATCCCCCCGTTGGGACTTCCATAAGGCAACCTGACGCGGAGATAAGGAGAAAGTGGATTCTGCAGATGCAGTGACCTTCGTGAAATATATATCTGCCAATTTCTTCATGAGTTTGGGGGTAGCGATCTCACTTGGGTTACTCATAAGGTCAGTCTCCACAATCCTATTAAAAAGACTAAGAGCACCATTGAAGGTCGGTCCTGGACCAACAATACCAGAATTGCGAAGAAGCGTAGCTTGAAAACCAGAAGATTGCAAACGTGACGCAAGGAAAGCATAGTGCCGAACATCACCCGCTAAATAGACACTCAGTCCACCATAAGCAAAAGGTAAGGTGGCAAGTTGTCATTGCCAATCACCAAAACCAGGGCTCGAAGTAGTTACAATGCGCTCCAAAGAAGCCCAAATAGCCACATTAAAAGAAGTCTGGGGCGCTTCAAAAAGACGAGGGGAACAAGTGCGCATAGCAAAGTAGAATTTGAAAACCCCAGTACACGCACGAAGAAGTAACAACTCACATTGGGGATCATCGAGCTTAGCAACAGCATCCATTAGCACAATAGTCTTCGACACTCTCTGCGAAACAAGCTCACCACAGAAAGAGGAATCTGCACTGACAGGACCACCAAGCAACTTAACACCATGCACAGGACGAGCAATATCTGGAGGAAAGACACCTACGAGACGGCTACGAGGGTCCTCCGAGGGCCAGAAAACTTCTGTTTTCTCAACGTTGACATGGAGGCCGAGACGAGGTCCCTCCGCCAAAATCAACTCCATAACTTTACCTACTACTAAGGTGTCACCAATAATAGTGTCGTCGTACGTCATCCAAATACCAAGCCTGCAAACATAAGTTAAAAGAATCCCTGATTCGGCACACCAACGAATGAACAACCAAAGCAAAAAGCAAAGGGCCAAGAGGATCACCCTGCTGCACTCCTTGACATGACCATAAGGCATGCTCCCCATAAAACAACCTGGTAGGAGAAGAGTAACAGAATTCAACCTAACGCGAGAGAGCTGGACAGCGGAGACGAACCTCACGCAACATAGCCGAACAATCAACCAAATTAAAGGCATTCTGAAAATCCACCAGCAATATAGAAAGACCAACATCACCACCACGAGCCTCAACCAAACGATTAATAGCATGAATAGCCTCACCACCCGCCGGCACCCCAACACCAAACTGAATACCTCCTAAATATGGACCAATTAAAGCAACACCAAACTCAACACCCTTTGAAACCAGACGCCTCCAAACGGTACCTACAACAATAGGCCGAATACCACCACCAGGCTTAATAAGTGGCGTGAGAGGAGCCCTAGCAATATATTCTCCGAACTCAGCAGGACATTTCCCAGCGAGAAAGAGATTAACCACCTGCGTAATAGAGTCCACTAACTCACCTAAAATAGCAACTGCAGCACCAAAGCAATCCATAAGGTCAAACAAAAAAGACAAAGTCATACAACTTACAGAAAATTAGTGGGAAGCAAAGTCATAAAACCTACAGAAAATTAGTGGGAAGCCGAGAAACAATCTAGGCCCCAACTCCTCTAGCTATAGCAAAGCCTATCCTAGTGAAAATGTGAGCAGCAGCACGTGCCCCAATGTCTTGCGTTGTCGAAACTTCTGAACCCGGTTCAGCAATGCAACAGCCTCCTTCTCCAATTATTATTATTATTATTATTATTATTATTATTATTATTATTATTATTATTATTATTATTATTATTATTATTATCTTTTACTACACCATATTCATTTTATACTTTCTTTCTTATTATTATTTTTTTTTTTTTTTTAGTTGGAACGGATACTTCTTTTTTATGTTTACAACTTCTTTGTAATCACTACCTATTTTTTCCCACCAACCATTGTAACTAATTAAGACCTTTAAATGTACTTTATTACATATAGCTCATGCACTACATAACCTAATCTATAGTACGAGTAACAGCTTACTTCGTTAATTATTTGTATTATTGATTGTTTTTTAAATGAACAAATAATGCATACGAGTAGTAATTAGTCTAATAATGTGCAACTATCAATCAACTCTTATTTGAATAACACAACAATCGCATGACTAAAAAACAAAAATTGCATCAAATAATTTGACAAAATATGCTTGAATATAGGAGACACCAATAGTAAAATGAGTTTAGTAGTACTTGAATTTTGTTTTATACTATATCTTGAAAATATATTTGGCAATATTATGTAATATATCCACCAAATTATTCCAGTACAATCAAATTAGATACGCGTTGGTGAATCACGCGGGCCCACCTTCCTATAAGTTTGACCTTCTTCCTTGACTCTTTTACACGGTAAGAAACTATTTCTTCACGCTACTGTAAGAGCGTGATGTCACGCGTACATTAAACGACGTCATTTTAACATGTCTAAGATTCTACATCCACGTGGCACCCTCGAACACAGCTGTCATTTAATAATGGTCACCTACAGGTAACGATCTCATTATCTTTCTCTCTCCTGATTTCTTAGGCTACTGAATCAGAAAAATGTTTTTTTTTTTTTTTTTTTGGGAATTTGAAAATCTAATTTACAAACTTTCTTAATCCCTAATTTCCTTAACTGCCCAATTATCTCCCAAGGTTAGTTTATTTTTTTGGTTTCTCATATTTGATTTACTTCAACTTTTGCGAATTAATGTAACTAGTTTTAACCGGAAGACCGTCTCATACGAGAATTTGCCGGGTTGAGTTTTTATTTTGTAATTATGATTATGGTATATGATTGAAGTATTGAATTATGTTTATGCTTATTTCTGTTTTTGTTTGTGTTTCAGGATAAAAAGCTGTAATCTTTCTGGGTTGATTGCTATCTGGGAATTTGAGATTTTTGGTAATTGTTATGATATTTGTTGATTAATTGTTGGTTTAATAGTATTTTGGGCATTTTTTGATTTGGGGTTGTTCTATTATTCATTATATTTCTGGGTTTATTGCAATTTGATCGGGTGAAGAGTTTGAGTTTTTATTATTTGGGCGTTTGGATTTGTTAATATTTATGGTACGAGTAGTTTCATTTTTACCTAGGAGAACGAGCAATTGGGTAGAAGTGATTTTGGAAAATTAGAAAACTGATGGCCAGATGTGGAAATGGGTATCTTTGAGTGTAGGACAAGGGAAAGTTCGCCGAAAAGACGAAAGATTTGCAAGAATTCAATGAAAACGGAAAATGATACATCTTCTAGGGTGCTCGGTTCGAAAGGTCTGATAAGGAAGCATGAGTTTGTGAGGATTATTATTCAGTGTTTGCTGTCATTGGGGTTTGCCAAATCTGCTTCTTGTTTAGAGTCGGAATCTGGTATTTCGTGTAAATCGAAAGAGTTTGAAGTTATTGAGTCGGAGATTTTGAATTCTAAGTGGGATGAATGTTTAAAGTTTCTTAATGGGATTAAGGAATTGAGTGATGAGACACGATCTTCGGCCTTGTTTCTTGTAATTAGACAGTATCTCATGGAATGTTTAAGTCATGGGGATGACTCAACAGCATTGGCTTTTCTACAAAAACGAGTTTCCTCCTTAAAATTGGGCACAGAAAAGGTTCATAACCTTGCTCTTGATATGCTTATTAATAAAGACGCAAGTGTCATTGAGACGAATGGTAATGTTTATGAGTTGCGGAAAAAATTGTTGGTTGAGTTGGAGAATTTGTTGCCCCCTCCAATTACACTGCCTGAAAGAAGATTGGAGCATCTGGTTGAAACTGTTGCTGCTTCCCAGATAGACTCTTGCTTGTACCACAATTTCTCAGGTGCAGTTTCCATCTACGAGGACCATTGCTGTGGTAGAGATCAAATACCGAACGAGACTCTCCAGGTGTGGCTCTAGCTGCTGTTTTGATTAGTTATTCTTACTTTGGAAAATCCAGATTATTTCTTAAGGTGAAAAATAAAAGATTTTTGAATTCTTTTTGTATACTTTTCAAGCTTGAGCATACCTGGTTGTATACTTGAAGGTATAATTTTTATTGTCGTGTAGCTATGTATAGCTTTTGAATTGGATTGGGCAATATAATGGAACTGTTATTAGGTGTATAGTAGAATTAATTTGCTCATTGGATGATCAGTGCCAATGTCTCATGCGTCTGGAAGTCATTTGTGTTTGTTTATTTGATAAGGAATTGGGCTTAAACAATTTTGAAGCTTATGAGCAAGCTCGTACTTGAACATAGTGGTCACCTTCTTTTATGCTCAATTGTTCTTATCAATTAGCTGGATGACCAGCTGGTCCATGATCATTAAAAATATCTTTTGAAATTACTATGTGGCTCATTTTTGTAGTCCTATTTAAGACCTCCTAAAAATTTTTGTCCAATTGTTGGGCTGTTATCAATCAAATGTATATAAACCTTTTGATTTAATAATACAGGGACATGTACGAGGTAAGAAAAGTTCAAAGTTGCTGTCTTAGATAGACTTATAATCATCTCAGTTGATTCAATTCTAGTATAGATGACCTTGACTAGGATGAGTGAAGTTTTTGTGTATGAGTTCTGATGAATAACAATTCTAATCATACATCTATATCAAGCTGAGCTTGAGAAATCTCTTCAGCTCAGAGGCTTGATCTTGACCTAGCTCAAGGTTGATTATGAGCTCAAGCTGCAAGCTAGGCTGAGCTAAATGATCCTGGACATGAGCAATGTAATACTCAACTATGTATACACAGTATGCATCTCTTTCTTGAATTTTAGTTTATACTCAGCTTTAGGGGTAAGGTGTGGCTTCCCTTTTTTTTTTTTTTTTTTTTGGTTATTGAGAAATGTTAAAGAAAACAATACAACAAAATACAGGAGTTTCAACCCTTGCTTTTGACAGAATTTATGTACGTGTGGTTAGATTTTGAGTAGGGACAAGTAAGATGGAAGAAGAATCATGAGAGCTATAGAAGGTTCACTACTAGAATCCATTTATATGGGGTGTGAGAAAGTACAGTTAATCCTATAAATGAATGCCATAAACTTCCTTATATTTATTTATATATTTAATTTTTAATCAACTACCTTTTATATTTTTTAACTTAAATAGCTTCCTTTTAAGTCCAAAACAACAAGAAATTGCTGCTACAGTGCTACGTACAAGATTTGTCAAAAGCTTTGTGATATGGTCACATATCCTAATTTCACTGGCTGACTTTTTAGATTTTTCCTTTCCCGGCTTCCCATCTTTTGACCTCCCCCCTACCTGCCTTTGCTCCGATAATCATCCCCAATCTTACATGCATTAAACATTTATGCAATCCAATTGAATAAGACCCAAATTCATAGCATTTCTAATCTTAAAATGCAAGACTTTGACTCACTGTCTACCCCAGAAGTTCCTTTTATTTTCATATTTATGCGTCTTTTTTGTACAATCATACCAAAAGTTGTCTTTTTTGTAGTTTCACTTGCAACTTTATTTTCAATCTCAAGTTATCATTAATCCAATTCAAATAAATGTAACTAGATCATCCTAATTATTAAAAAAAAAAAAAAATCCTAAAATCATTGCAAGATTTTATCCCTTTTTTCCCCTTCAATCATGTGGGTTTATTGATTCAATTTAAATGGCTAAAGAAGTAAAGAGTGAATAAAAGAACCGATAAGAACTTGGAAAGAGGCGGATGAGGTCATTAGAGAAAGGGATCACAGAAATGATGTGATTTGGGAGTGGTTAGGTCGAACTGGGAGTAAAAAGATAAGGGCATAATGGGATGATCAATTTATTGGTTAAGTGGCAGCAATTTCTTGTCGTTTTAGACTATGAAGGTAGTCATGTCTGTAAATAATTATTAAATGTAATTATCTGCACTATTGAGTGTAGTTTTCGGCAGTTTTTGGCTTATCGTATTCCAGATCCTGTATGAGCACCACGGTCCGTGAGGCATTGACATATTGTCCATGAGGTATAAAAGGGAGTATTTTTATTCATCTATCATTATGTGGAGTTAAACCCCTCTCTCTCTCACTAAACGTATTGATAGTTTCCAAGTAGGGAATTTTGATAGTGCCTACTTCCCAATGGTCAAGTGGTGCATTTAATGTTGAGCTGCTTATATGTTTTCACTGGAGTTGCATTTTAGCATGATGTATCTTGTTTATGAGCTATAGAATAGGCAATTAGTTAAAGCATTTTGTAATCTGACTATTAATTTTCTTGCTGTGTGATGTTGCTAAATTGTATTTTTGTGCAATATTACAATATATGATCAGTAACTAGTTTTAGTTTATACTTTTTTTTCATAAAGATTTTGGTATTTCTTTTGGACTAACAGTGATTCAGTGAACCTTGGTTGGAGTGTACTTAGTGAAGTAATATGGAGACTGGAATCATTTATGAATGTCTGATTCCACATATTGGTCGTTGATATATTGATTGAATAAATTTTAGATGACTTGTGTATTGGTTGTTTTTTTTATTTTTTTTTTTCAGATAATTTAAAGCTTAACAATTTAAAAACCGATTAACATGTCAGATATAATATTCGTACTGTAGATACAGTGAGCATGTGGTAATATGATGATCTTGCTATTAGACGTGACAGCGTAAGGATAGATGTGATCTCTTTGATAGTTCCATACAGGCCCCTTTTCTTGTTAGTAAATTGGGAGGAAGAAGGATTATAAGTTATGACTCTGTCATAGCTGAAATATACCTTTGATGGTTTGGCTCTCTTTTATAAAAAACTTAAATTTCTACCCATGGATCTTCAAATGTTTTTCATTTCTAACTATAAGTTCATCATTTCAGTTTGAAGGTGGATGAAACCCTACCTTTCCTTTTTTAAGAAGATGTAAAAGAGAACATAAGAATGCTTTTATAGTTGTACATTTGAAGTATGTTTTAAACATTTCTTTTGATTGTATACATTTATACAGCTTCAGATTGTTTTCTTTTTATCTATATCTTATGAGACCTGTTATTGGTGTTCTTACTTGAAAACCTATTGCGGATTACTTGGGTATAAAAAATTTAAAGTGATGCTGTTGATTGTTCTTGGTTTGGTTATTCTCTGTGAAAGGCAAAGATACAAGTTTGACCATTACATATGGACCAAGAGTCCGACCAATTGACCATTGTCAATATACCAAGTGCTCTTGCTGCCTTATCTTTGTCATAAATCATCAGTGACTGGTGCTTTTTGAATTTTCTTTTGTTCTGCTGTGGAAGAGATCAATTAAAATACTTTTTTCAGGAACTGATTGTGTAACTGGTAAAAATTTGAGCATACTATCTTTGTAGTGAACTAGTGACAGTTATGTTGACAGAGAGGTCCAATGGCTTATTATTCCAGATGGTATGTTGTTTTGAATTCTAGTGGGAATAACTTAAGCTGATGCATATAAATTGCCAATTTCCAGCCCCTAATGAGATCAACATTTGCCTTTACCCTTTTTTTAGTATCTTTTATGACCAAGACAGTAAGAGCATTTTAGAGGTTATGTGCTGAAGCGTTGAGACGCTTGATCTCAATCCTGTATTCACCAACCTTTTAATCGAATTATTTTGGAAGATCAACTTATCATCTGATTGCAAATGGTTTGGAGCCCAGCTGAGATAGGTTTGCTTTATGCTCTATTTTTTCTCGTTCGTTAGCCCTTTAGATGACTTGGAAGTTTGGTAAATCAACTCTAGTGCTAAACTTGTATCACCAACCTTTATGCTCTATTTTCTCGCGTTCATTGGCACTTTATGCAATCCTTCAGTGAATCAACGGTCTTTGTATAATGACAGGAGCAATCCTTCAGGGGTCTTCTTTCTTTACTGTTTGCTTCTCATTGTGTTACTTTTGCTTGTTTATTTTTTGAAGCTCTACTTTCTCCGTTAGGTGGTTTATAGGAGGATATAATTTTTTATGTATGTCAATATGTGATGCTATTTCTTTGTATTATTGATTTTGGACTTGAATATCATATTAATTGAGGGATGAATCCATATTCAATTCCAAGTGATAATTTTTGTATGATGCACTTGCGCATGGTATTTGGAATGTTATTTTAGCAGTGTGGGAGACGATGAGGCAGGGGTGATCATCTTGGATGGGAAGAGTATGCAAAGTTGTGAGGTCTTCCGATATCTGGGATCTATTATTCAAAAGGATGGAGCATTGGATGGAGATATAGCTCATAGGATCAAAGCGGGTTGGTTGAAGTGGAAGAGTGCGACGGGTTTTTTTATGTGATCCAGGCGTACCCCATAGATTAAAGGGAAAATTCTACCGAACGACAATAAGGCCTGCTTTGTTATATGAGACAGAATGGGGCTTTAAAGCATTGTCACGTGCATAAGATGAATGTGGCGAAGATGTGTATGTTGCGATGGATGTGTGGTCATACAAGAAAGGATCGGTTAAGGAACGAGATAATAAGGAGAAAGTAGGGGTTATATCGATTGAGTAAAAGATGAGGGAGAATTGCTTAAGATGGTTTGGCTATGTAAGAAGGAGACCAAGTGACGCTCCGGTTAGGAGGCTTGAAGAATTGCAAAGTGTTGGGATCGCGAGAGGTAGGGGAAGACCTAAGAAAAGTTGGAAGAGGGTGATTGAGAGTGACATGAGTGCTTTGGGGATTGAGGAGAATATGATGTTGGATAGGGCGGTGTGGAGGGAGAAAATTCAAGTCAACGACGTGAATTGATTATATATACTTTTTAAATTTATTTTCGTTTTTAATTTTATTTTAAGCCCACCAATGTTTTATGAACTGTATTGTTTTCCTTTGCTAAAGCTTTCTCAAACCCTATGTTTTCAACTTGAACGTTTTAATTATTCTTGTAAAACTAACTTGACTTTTATTCTTGATTTTCTTTTAAAACTCACTTAATTTTTCTTAAATGCTCTTTCGTTTACTCACTTTACTCACCTTTTCTCAAACTCTTTTAAATGATGGTTTTGTTATGTCCGTTTTTTTTTTTTATACTGTGCGATTCCTTATGACGTTTCATGTTAGCCGACCCCAAATCATTTTGGGACTAAGGCTTTGTTGTTGTTGTTGTTGCACTTGCGCATGGTATCTAGTTTCATTGTATGGAAATTGATGATGACCAGCTGAACTTCCTGTTGCATTGCTGTGGAATTGTTGCCAAATGCCAATGAAAACTTGGTTTGTATTGAAGACACTGCTGAATTTCTATTCACAGATTGTAGCTCTGAATTGAAAGCTTGGGTACTGCTTGAATTGGATCTTTCTGGGTCATTTAAGCTATTGTGAAATTACTATATAGGATAGATTTACATCTTATCTGGAAATTGTATTTCAGTAAGTCTGAACTTGTCTAGATACATTTGATGCAGATTTAAGTACTGCTTTCTTTCAATAGTAGTACTTTTCCAGCCACCTTATAAGGTTGTATTGCTCAGGTTTTTTACCTGATTTATTCTGAATTGTTTCCGCTGACCAGAGTGACTACTACAAAAGTATGAATAGCTGTTAAACAATTTGTAAACTCCGAGAGGCTGTCCTTGATTAATTGATGTGTTTGCTCTGTAGGAAAGCATTTGATGCTATACTATAATTAATGGGAGTCCGTGTGCTATTTTTATATGATGTTAGAATAATTCAATAGGATAATAGAAGTTAAAACTTTCAATTAGGTTATTCTCTTAAATTTTTTCCTATAAGGTCTTAGGAAATTGACCTTTCTGCTTGGCAGAGGCCCAAAGGTATGGTAATTCATTTTCTGAGGTGAATTTTGTTATCTTTATATAAATTCTTATTAATTTGAGCCAGGCAAAAGAAAGAATTCGTATCTCTCCAAGCTTCTGATTTTTCTTAAATTAGATCTCTGAATGAATTTGTTTTTCATCCTTAATTAAGTGAATTGGTAATATTGGCATTCCCTTACTGTGAAGCGTAAGAGCTGTCGACTTCCTTTTTCATGATGAATGTAACCATAAGAAGTGCATGATGGAGTTAATACTCTTAGTGGATCATTGACATAGAGACAAAGACATAGGTGATCATAGAACCTATGCTTGGCTGCTTTCTGACAAGTGCTGCCAGTTAGCTACTAGCTTTCTAAATTTATGATGTGTGCGCAAAAGTGACCCTACAAGCCTTTTTATATATGAAAAATATAGAAGTATAATTATCTATTGTTAGTTTATTATCACATAATAACTAATAAGCAGTGAATCTTTTAAAATGATTTTGCAGATTCTTACCGCCCACAAGAATGAAGTATGGTTTGTGCAATTTTCTTATAGTGGGGAGTACTTGGCTTCATCATCAAGGGACTGTACTGCTATTATATGGAAGGTATCTTGCTTTCATTTGTAACTTCATTACATCTAATATTTGGTTAGATGGTAACTTGAAGTTCCATTTATTTTGATTTCTTTTCGTGCATAGATCTGAGACTTTCCAAGTGAATCTGATGACCAATTCTCAGTTGATGCTAGGGCATGCCTCTTCTAACTATAAGTGGGAGGAAGATGCAATGCTGCCTCACCTGAAATGAAAACCTTTTCTTTTCTGCTTGTAAGGGATCTTTATTTTCTAAGTAGTTTATAGATGATTATCCAACTTTTGTAGGTGGTTGATGACGGTAAATTCACAGTAAAACATGCATTGCAGAGCCACCAAAAGGCAATATCTTTTGTAGCATGGAGCCCAGATGACACTATGTTACTTACATGTGGCAATGTAGAAGTTGTTAAGCTATGGGATGTAGAAACTGGTGTGTGTAAGCGCACATTTGGCGATCATGGTTTCATAGTAAGCTCATGTGCTTGGTTTCCTGACTCGAAAAAGCTTGTGTGCGGAAGTTCTGATACTGAAAAGGGAATCTGCATGTGGGACTGTGAGGGGAATGAGTTAAGGGCATGGCGAGGAGCGAGGATGCCCAAGGTGCTAGATCTTGCAGTGACCTCAGATGGAAACCATCTCATCACTGTTTTCTCGGACAAGGATATTCGGATACTGAATGTGGTAACAAATGCTGAGCATGTGATATCAGAAGAGCATCCAATTACATCACTTTCAGTTTCAGCAGATGGCAAGTTTTTCATTGTTAACCTTAATAGTCAAGAGATCCATTTATGGGATGTAGAAGGAAAATGGAGGAAACCATTGAAGTACACAGGACACAAGCAAAACCAGTATGTGATAAGGTCCTGTTTTGGTGGTTTCAACAGTTCATTTATTGCCAGTGGTAGTGAGAATTCAGAGGTATTGCATTCTTTCCTGGCCCTTAAGCTTTTTCCGTCTTCCTTACCCTATCTTTGAAGTAGGTGATATTACCCCTTTATGTTTTGCTTTTCATGAATGGATTTTCTAGTATTTAGCAATTGATTAGGAAAATTGATCCCTTGTACTACCCAAGATTAGTAATTGTTCGAGTTATATTAGTGGATAAAGGACATTATATAGATTTAACCTAGTGTTACTCTATTTGTCAATAGTTTGTGATTAGGACCAAGAATGACATGGTAACCTCGGTAATTGGCTGTCAGGTAATAAATTTGAAGACTCCAGCAAGTAATGTGAAAATGCAAGTACTGAGGGAAATAAAGTTATGGTTTGGTTCTAAAGATATTTTAGAAAGAAAAGGCTTATGTGTATAAATATAACTATACTAGAGGGTTGAACTTGCTGACCTTTTTAAAGGGGGTTTCCTTCTGAGTTTCCAAGTTACTGAAACCGGAAACGTGTCCTTCATGAGAACTTCCATACATCATATATCAGTAGCTGAACAGCACATCCAGACTTTTCCTCCTTTTACTTTGTCTGTGTGCTCAACTGAGTTTGTGATCTACTTGCCATTTAGAATGGTCTAAATCCTAATTTTCCTTTCTGTGAAAGAAGAACCAGACGTGGAATCTTAGTTTTATTTTCTGATTTACAGGTCTACATATGGAATCGCCAGAAGTCTGAACCAATTGCAATTTTATCTGGGCATTCAATGACTGTAAACAGTGTAAGCTGGAACCCTAGAAATCCTCATATGTTGGCTTCGGCAAGTGATGATCACACCGTTCGTGTATGGGGACCTGCCAAATCTAAAGCAGACAAAGTTTTGGTAAATGAAAGTTTTTGAATAAGAGATCCTGCAGCGGCATCCCTGCCTGATGTATATAACCACATGGTAGTTTTTACTTTCTTTCAATTGGATATTATTTCTATTCATTTGAATTTGTAGGAATTACCCTCAGTTTTGCTGTTACTGTTTTGTATATATATTATTACCAGTCTTCCATCAGGGTTCCTGTTACACCCGAGCAGTTTTTGAAGGGAATGACAGTAAGAGATGATTCAGATTCGCCTGAATCCTATTTGGTTTTCTATTGATAATATGAAGATATTGTTATGCCGTTTATGAACTGTTGAGTTTGTCTTCAATGTGTGTGCAGTTGTGCACGATCTAATTTAAGCTATAGCCTGCTCTTGCTTCTGCACTCTTTTTGTTCGGTAGCCACTTTCTCAGGCTCCTTTCGTCTCTCTGACACTCTGTTCAGTGTCGACCGATTTCCTTCCATGCTCTAAATGTGAGTGTAAATAACAAGACTATTTTGATGTGAATTAGGGTATTACAAAATAGTGAAATCAAAATTAAAAAAAAAAGGAGGGAAACTGAAATTCGAACTCATGGCCCGAATCATCACAAGACAAGTATAGACAACTTTTTATAAATTTTAGGAATTTTAGAACATAACCTCAAAAAAACCAAATTTTGATTATAACACCACAACAAAAAAACTTTTATTATAATTCCACAAAAAAAACCAAAAAATTGGTTTCACCACCACTTAACTTTGTCATTCAAAAAAACCGTTAAGTGGGCTCCACACAACACACGTGTCAATCAACTATTGGATTAAAAAAAAAGAAAAAAAAAATTAAAATAAAAAAGAAAACCCCCTGCCAGCCCCTCCCCCACTCCCTTCCCCACTGGACGACCTCCCCCAAACCAGAAACCACCAGCCCCCCTCCCCACCCCCAATCCCACCGATACTCAACCTGCAGTCCCGAAACCACCCAGCGGCCCTCGAGATCCACCCCAGAGCCCCCGAAACCCACCCCACAGCCACCTAAAACCCACCTCACCTACCTCCTTACAGCCACAAACCACCCCTAAAGCGCCTCCTCTCCATTTCTCCCACCCTAAAACACGCCCTACCACGGTCGTCACCCCAACCTAGCCCCCATCGATGTCTCCCCGACCTTAATCCGTCGCCGACCCACCCAGACCCAGCCCCTGACCGCCGAGTGTTTTTAATTTGCTGTGGTTGTGATTTGCGGTGATAAGGCATGGTTAGGGTGGTTTTTGGGGAGGGGGAAGGGAGGGTTTCGCCGGTTTTGGTGGGGCAGGAGTGCCGGCGGCTTGGGTTAGGCAGTTGGCGGTGGGGGTCAGGTGGTGCCGGTGGTGGGGTGGGCTGGGTTAGGTTGTTTAGGGTTTTTTTTGTCTTTATTTTTTTTATATATTTTTTTAATTTTTTTAAACCAATAGTATAGTGACACGTGTTTTTTATCCAATAAATGATTGACACGTGTACAATGTGGGGCCCACTAACGGTTTTTTTGGATGGAAAAGTTAAGTGGTGGTGAAACCAACTTTTTGGGTTTTTTTTGTAGTGTTATAATCAAAGTTTTTTTTTTTTTTTTTGTAGTGTTATATCAAAATCGTGACAATTTTTGGGTGTTATTTTCTAGTTGTATTTAAATTTTACTAATGTACTATGGAGTGTAAATAATCAAGACTATTTTGATCTGAATTAGGGTATTACAAAATAGTGAAATCAAAATAAAAAAAAAAGAGGGAAACTAAAATTCGAACCCATGGCTATTTTACTAATGTACTATGTACTTCTTCAAAAAAACACAGTTTTCGAATTACTACTACTCTTTCCTCTCTTCTCTATTCTCTCTAAAAAAAAAACCCTAGTCTCCATTGTTAATTTTGAAGGGGCTTTCATCGGTTTTTACCGGTAGAAAGCCCCAACTTTGTTTTTTTAGTCTTTTTTGTTTGTTATTTTAGGTTTATAATATTTTTCCCCTCAAAAGAAAAGGTTTTTAATCTCCTTTGAAAGACAAGATTTTTTCGATCTCCTTCGAAAGACTAGGCTTTTCGATTTTCTTCAAAAGACAAGGTTTTTCTCCTCTTTTCGAGGGGGAATTTCTTTAGCTTTAAATCCGGGATAATAGATCTAATGGATTGCCGTGAAATTGTTTCGTTGGTGAAAAATTATGAGGGGTCGCAAAGGTTATCAATTTTTCAAATACGATCAGATGAATCCGATGGAAATCTTCCTCACGACTACAAGGGATTATTAGATTATTATCTCTCCATCAAGGCTATATTTTCCAGCGATATAAGCGGGAAATGTTCCACATAGCAAGATCTGCTCGACGATCCTTGTTTTAAGGAAGGAAATTTTTATTTGATTCAAATTATGTATTTGTTAAATTCAGTTGTCTTTATAGATGTCGTATGACTTTTAATTAATAAATTAATTTTACTATTCAAAAAGAAATAAAAATGTACCTCTTCGAAAAGTTGTATACAACATATATTTTACATTTATAGTTTTTATACTCCATTTTTATTGTGAGAGAAAGTGACCAGAAAGGAAGATAGTTTTTCATTATTGAATGAATAAAGAGATGTGTACATTGAGAGTATTTATACTAGCTGTAACAAAATCTTCCTACGTGGCATGTGTATTGATATCAGCAACATCCCCCCTCAAGCTAGGATGCATAGAAGGATCAGGTATCACTAGCTTGGACTTAAGCTCAGAATGCTGGCTTACAGGCAAGGCTTTAGTCATTATGTCAACCAATTGATCAGTAGTAGATATATAGGAAAGCTCAATCAACCCTTCCATTACTTTTTCCCTGGTGAAATGACAATCAAGCTCAATATGCTTGGTCTTTTCATAAAAGACATGATTCCTCCCTATATGAATGACGCTCTGGTTATCACATCTAAGAGTCACAGGCTTCAAATTCTTACACCCAACACTTGTAGCAACCTGACTAACCAAGTGGTTTTAGAAGCAGTTGCTGCCATCGTCCTATATTCAGCATCACTAGAACTTTTAGAAATAGTTGACTGCTTCTTAGATTTCCAAGAAATAGGAGAATTTCCCAGTAAGAGTACATAGCCAATTATAGATCTTCTGGTGGTAGGGCAAGCAACCAATATGAGTCTGAAAAAGCCCGAAGAGTCAAAGTATCAATTGCTCTGAGTAGAATACCCTGTACATGAGTATGAGCAATGTATCTTAAGACATGCTGCAAAGCTGTGACATGAGGATTTCTAGGCTGATTCAAAAACTGACTGAGAGTTTGGACTGAATAGGCAATGTCAGGCTTTGTGTGTGACAGAAAATTCAATTTCCCAACTAGACTTTTGTATAATTTTGGATCGAAATAATATTAACCAACATCAGCTTGCAACTTTAGATATGTAGGAAGGGGAGTTTGTGCATCCTTAGAAACATCCATTTAACAGTCTTGTAGTAACTCTTTGGTGAATTTTTTCTTAGTCATAAGAATGCCAGAAGATAAATGACTGATTTCAATCCCTAGAAAGTAATTTAATAGCCCTAAATCCTTAATTCTGAATTTAGAGTGCAAATAACTTTTAAAGAAATCAATTTCTTTCTCATCAGATCCTGTCACCATTATGTCATCCACATAAACAACTGCTATTGTAAAGAATACATCTGTCCTTTTTGTAAATAGAGAATAATCTTTCTTTGACTTGCAGTAAACCATGTGTATCAATTCTGCAGTCAACTTAGCAAACCACTGCCTGGAAGCCTGTTTCAGACCATACAAGGATCTCTTCATTTTACAGACAAGATTATCTGTATTCTTCATCCCTTCAAGAACCTTCATATACATCTCTTCTGCCAATTCTTTATGTAGAAAGGCATTGTTTATGTCAAGTTGATGGAGTTTCCAGTGATTACTTGCAGCAATAGAGAGAATACACCTTATTGTTGCCATTTTAACAATTGGTGAAAAAGTCTCCAATTAATCTATGCCATATTTCTGAGTAAAACCTTTGGCAACCAACCTTGTTTTCAGCCTTTTAATTGCTCCATCTGCTTTTAACTTTACCTTGAAAATCCATTTACAGCCAATGGGCTTCTTTCCTTTAGGTAAAGGAACCAATTCCCAGGTTTCATTTGCTGTCAAAGCATCAATTTCCTTCTGCATGGCCTTAACCCAACTAGGATGCCGAGAAGCTTCAAAGTAACTCACTGGTTCACTAACCTGAGTAATTGTATTGATTAATGCTTTTGCTTCAGAAGGAATGAACTCAAACCGAACCAAGTTGCACCAGTGTTCTGTCACATTGTCAGCTATGTAGACAAAATTACCAAAATGAGAAGGCCATTTCCTTGGTCTTGTTGACTGTCTAATAGGGACATAACTAGTTAGTGTTTGTGGTTCAGAATGTGGGCTTTGGGTAGGAGAAGGTTCAGGAGTAGGTTCATTTGGTATAGAAGTATCTGTTAGAAAAGAGAAGGGTTCAGGTACTTCAAAGTATGTGTCCAGGTCAATTGGTATGTCTATGGGTAAGAAAATAGGTGTTTTTGATTTGGATAAGGTTGGATCATAGTGAAATGGTAGATGTTTTTCATAGAACATTATATCTCTAGAGATAATGATTTTGTTGTTCTCAAGGTTCAAAACTCTGTATGGTGGATAACTAAGTAAAATGCAAGGTGAAGCCCTGGTATCAAACTTAGATCTGTAACCCTTAAGAGTGGATATATATATATATATATATATATATATATATATATATATATATATATATATATATATATATATATATATATATATATATATATATATATATATATATATATATATATGTAACACAAACATCCAACCACTCTTAAATGTTCTAAGTGTGGCTTTGAACCATTCAGTTTTTCATAAGGTGAACTGAATCCCACACTACTCAATGGCATTCTGTTTATGATGCGAGTGGCACACAAAAAACACTTTCCCCAAAATCTCACTAGCACCCTTGACTGTAAATACAAACCTCTTGCAGTTTCCAAAAGGTGTATGTGCTTTCTTTCAACCCTTTGATGCACTATCCCTTTACCATGGAACAAATGTAATATTTCACCTTCACAAAGTTCCTTTGCATTATCAGCTCTAAAGCTCAAAACTTTAGTATTGAACTGAGTTTCAGTCAAAGTAACAAGATTATTCAAAACAAAAACAACATCACTTTTATTCTTCATTAAGAAAGTCCAAGTATGTCTTGAAAAATCTTCAACAACAGTAAGAAAGTAGCTAAACCCTATATGGACCGCATGTATCTACATGCAACAACTCAAAAATCTTATTTGCTATAGAAGAACTAGAATGAAAAGGCAACCTAGTCTGTTTTGCCTTATGACAGACCTGACATACAATATCATTGCCAACTGTACAACTAAAATTGATATTCACCAAATGCAATTTATTAAAGGAATGTGACCTAGCCTAAGATGCCATAACTTGGCTTCTTCTGAGCTAGATAACAAAGAAGTGTTTGGAGCAACAGAATTCCCCTACATACAAGCCAGAACTCAAACTACCAAGAACCAAGGACTGATTCGAAGTTGTATCCTGAATTAAGCACTTATCATGAGTAAATGTGACTTCACAATTCAAATCCTTACACAATTTATGTGTAGAAACCAAATTAAATTTGAATCCAGGAACATGAAGCACATTTTCCAGCTGAATACCATTGTCAAACTTAACAGTACCAATGTGATTTACTACCACCTTTTTCCCATTAGTAATAGTAATAGTATTAGGAAACTTGTCAAAAACTCTAATCTCACTAAATAAATCAATGTTAGAGCATATATGATCAGTAGCTCCACTGTTAATTATCCAGCTAGAATTAGAACAAATTATAAGGCAAGTACCTGCAACATAAGCTCCTGCAATAGACTCAGACTGTGCAAGTGAACCTCCTGAGCTAGCAATAGTATCCTAAATTTGCATATACTTCATGAAATGATATGAGTAGTTTGAGTATCACCAACATCTGAATCTTGTGCATCATCATCATCATCTTGCACAATTGCAGCCACCTTCTTGCCTTTGAACTTGTTTCCATGACTAGGTGAATAGCCATGGATTTTGTAACACTTATCCACTGTATGACCAGGAAACTTCCAATATTCACTAAAGAATGGACTTGGCTTTTTGTTGTTATCCACAATAAATTGTGAGCAACTCCTGAATTATGAAATTGTGGTCTAAAATTAGATTGATTCCTTTTGTAATCTGCAGCAAATGCCATTGAATTGATGTTCTCATCAGATAAACTACTCATCTCTCTTTGCTTTTCTTCTTGAATTAACAATATGTAAGCTAGTGAAATAGGCGGCAATGGCTGCATCATCAAGATGTTTGATATGGTATTTGAGAACTTGTTACGTTGTTCAGTTTCATCAACAATTGAACAAGTCTCTTTTCCTGTTGTTGCTTGAGAAATGTTGAGTCAAAGAGCATGTGCAATTGTTGCAGGAACAAGTAGGTAAGGGATTCATTTCACTAATCTGATCCAATATAGCCTTGATTTGAGTAAAGAACTCAGCAATTGAAGTGTCCGGACCTTAATTGATTAAGCTCTAAAAGCTTTTGCTGCAGTGTGAATAGTTGTAGTCTAGAGGTTTGAGAATATCTTTCCTCCAAATCTTTCCAGATTTCTCTTGAAGTTGTCAGATATAACACACTTCTTGCAATCGAATTATCATGTGATCTCAGAATATAAGATATGATTATAGCATCACATCTCTTCCAAGCTGAGAAAACATCTGTAGAAGCTGGTTTAGGAATATTTCCATCAATAAAACCAAGCTTAATCTTAGCAGAAAAAGCAATCATCATACTGCGCTTCCATTGTTTCTGAAATTAGAGATTGGCTAGTGTTTTCTGAAGGATGTATGAAATAAGGACTAGTAGGATCTTGTGTAGGTTGAAAAATCGAATTCTCAGGCATATTGAATCATGAATCAAAACAATTATCAATCAAAGAACAATAATCTGACAAAAAAATATGGATATAACAGTAAAACTGGAGATAATATTATCAAACTCTCTAGATTAAACCGCAGAATTTTGATCAAAAAACTCAGGAAAAACTCAAATTCATACCCGAGAAACCGGATTCAGAGTAGAAATGCTCAATCTTACCATTTTATCATTTAACAATGAATACTACTATATATGACTTCATATATACTCATTTTGTGTACCATTAGAAACATACAGAGTAAATAGTACCATTGGAGTTTTAATAATAGTACCGTACTATTAGATTCTAGATTAGTACATCCAAATTTATGTAGTACATAAAAAGAAGGTATTATAATATCATTATACTATCTAATTGTACTATTTATTCACTTGATGGTATCTTTCTTATAAAAATTCCATATTATTTATAGAAATTATCAGCTATATTGCTATGTAAAGGTACATACAACACGGTACACGGGTATGTACCTCTTATTAGCGCATTTAGTTTAGAGCCCAATATATCTCATTTTCCATGGGTGCATATTTTTGTCATCACCTTTGAAAATGTTAGCCAAATGTCACATGCTGACTAATTACCCTAGTTTTTTTGCACGCGTGTCCACTAACTTCACACTAGTGTTTAAGGTTAATAAGATAATTTTATATTATTTGAGAGAGTGTGTTTACAAAATGCTTGGATGGTTTGCAAATGAGGGGAGACTCTCTATTTACAGGCCTCTCAAGTACAAGTATTCTAGAGAATTCTTAACCTTCTCAAATGAAGCTAACCTTTTTAGAAACTTCTATACAATTCTATGTACAAGACTCATATATATACAATATTTCGGAAAATTCTACACAATCTAGCATTAGGGCTTAGGCTATGTACAAGAGTTTCCTAGAAAGCTGTAGAACCTTCGAACGTTACGTTTCTTGATCTGTACAATCTGGATGTTTTCGAGCCCCGTATTGGAAACTCGACGTCATCATGATGTTCATTGACCCGAAAATGGTGGATCCCCAAGCTTGGGCTCATTTGGACTTCGTTCGGGCCCAAATAGGCAAACAACCCATTATTATGTTATTGCAGTGTTCAATAAATACAGAATATAGCTTTATAGGGTGAAGGACTCCACTGGCATTTCCCTAGTCACAAATGTTACTTAGTGCCAAGTCGACCACATGACGCTAGTGGCGTGTGGGACATGAGTCGTGACACAGAGCTCTAGCATGCCAATATAAATACTACGGGGTACGTATATTATTCATCTAGCCTATATATTTAATCGTCATTCTATCTTGTACAACCCTCTTTTGCTAACAAGCAAGCTCCTTCTCCACTTCCTTAATTCGCCTTTTTTACCTAACCAAAGGTGAGTTACTGAGGCCTGAGGGTAGCCTAGGAAGCAGGATCTTCAAAATGAAAGATCTTGCTATGCCTTTGATTTCGTATTGTTATTGACGGACGTATGAAGCAAAATTGGCGTTTGGATTAGGGCACATTTATAGTAGTGATTTTTGCTTCATAATTTATGGCTGTAAGAAACGAATGATCTAATAAGATTACTAAATTGGTGGGGCACTATTAAATTGTTATTCAATGCGTATCGTTTTTAGAAATTTTGCCAACAATTATCATTTAAATGATCACAAGAACTACCACAAAAACATTGTGGCCGAACACAATTGTCTTCAATTTCGCTTTTTTTTTTTTTTGCGTGTTTGGAGAGCTACAACGCCCACAAGGGCGAATGTTGAAAATCGATCTCATAATCCCCTAGATTTGGGAAAGAAGCTCTAACAACTTGAGCTATTCTCACTCTCATTTCTCAATTAAAATTAGGGTTCATTGTCAAAAAATTAGGTTTACGAAATTGGGGGATTTGGGGTAATTGAATTGTATTACCTAATTTAGGGTTAATGTGGGGGCAACGTTGTCGTTTTACCTGGCTTTTTTTGGTGAGAAATCTTATAAAGTGGGCCCCTTAACCGGAGATTTTTGTTGAAAAACTAAATGTGATAATGCTACTCAATTTTTTTATGTGTTTTTGTAGTAGTTTTTTTTAAAATAAAAATATATAAATGATAGTTGTTCTAAAAAATGATCAGTTTAAATGATACTCCGTATTTGTTGGAAAAATGGCGGAGCAAATGAGCAATGCCACACAAATATCCTAATTGCTAGGTTCACCTAATTGATTGATTTTGGTACATTTAAGGGTTCAAGGGTTGGTAAGCAAGGGAAACGATGTGAACAAAAAAAAAATATATTAATGATCCTTATTCCTTATATCATTGTATGTAACTCGTCTTTAAGGTTGCTTATTATTTTCTTTAACAATTTTAATAGCATTTAGTGTAATTAAGAGCAATACGGACGCTTTATTATAGAATAAAACTTCTTCAAAAAATATTAATGATCCCTATTCCTTTATCATTGTATGTACCTGAGCGATGCACGGTAGTAATAATAATTTTCCCTTAAGTAATTGTGATATAATATAAAAAATTGAAGTAACTCATGTGGGATAGACAATTGCAATGCACATAGAAAAATAAAATAATAAGGCAAAAATTATTAAAACTACAATCGAGGGGGAAAAAAAAAAATTATTGTTGATTAGTTGTATTGAAATTATTTAAAAGTAGTTTATTACATTAATGATGCATATTATTCCCAATGATCTATACAACCTAGTGATTACATGACTAAAAAATTATTTATAAATGCCTTTTAATAAACATCAAAATATTAATCAAACAACAAACTAAAATCTATAGTAAAACTATTAGCGGAACATACATGTAAATATATAATTTACAAATAATATATCACCTTTATATTTAATAAAATAATTTCAATGGAAATAAATACTACTTGGATCATTAAAGAAAATAATAATCCATCATTAGGCAGAACTAAACTATAATATTAGTAGCACATTTTCTATTTATAGGTTGATGCTTTACATGATATCGTCTATCACTCTTTGTTATTATATGTGTGTGTGTGTTTTTTGTTTTTTTCGAAGGTATCCAATGATTGCAATTTGATCATTCTTTCTTTATTGATTTAAAAGTTTATTTGTAAATGTTAACTATTTATCCAAAAAAATTAAAAGATACACAATTAGATGTCACTTGTCACTATGTCCGACGTGTCTTTTATTATGCAGCTTAATTAGGAATGTTAAATGTAATAAATTTATCATCTCAATCAAATGTTTCAGCAAAAGATAATAATTTATATTGTATTTTACTAAGATATTATGTTTTAGAATTACATAATAACAAAAAATTGATCGATATTTTACATTTTCCTAGAATTAGATATATGATATAATTGTCGAACACAACATTTATTTTATAGTCATATCTAATACTCCATTAGTCTAAGAAACAAAAATTAAAGGTATTTGAAAAAAAATAAAGTGATATTTTAAAGTAATTTCTTTAATATGAATTATATGAATCAATATCATTATTACTTTTTTGTCAAATTTCAATAATACTCCGTTTAAAAGATGTCCACGCGGTAATGATAGCTTGTGCCTTAGCCAGTGACTCACTTTTTCTATAATTAAAAAAGAGTTGGAATAATATTTTAGGTAAATGTGTATGGAAGAATTGAGAACACGAAATAAAAATAAAGGAATATATTTTATATAAAGATAATATTTAAGATTTGGAATAATATTGAATATTATAGTTGTAATATACAAATATTCCAAAAATAAAAGATTTTTTGCTAAAGGGGGAAAAGAAGTTTTGGAGGGAAAAAAAACAACACTAGGAAATGACACGTGTCATGTCATTTCTGATGTCTGTTTTAGTATTATGTTATTGATTGATGATATATAGCCATATAGGAGCAATTCATCGTCTCTAAACTGCCATTTCTTTCTTACCCAAAAAATTAATAAAAAGAGTAATTTTTTACTTGATTACCATTGAATTTTCTAAATTTCCATTGCTATCGTAAATAGAAGAATATACAATGAATACAAGACAATGGCAGCAAAATAAATTTATTTGAAAAAATTTACACACATTACAATTACATCGATTTATAGAACTCTAGTATGTAACAGGCAGGGGCATATTTAGGGTAGGTTCATTGAACCTACTAAATTTTTGGTAAAAATATATATATATATATTTTTAAAAAAAAACCGAAAAAGAAAAGATATACTTCGTATATAATTTTGTCTGCATAACTAATGTAGGAAATGCAGTGTGGCCTAGTGGTGTTTTAATGTTTACCTTTGTGTGCCTCTTAGCTTACTAAGGAAGGGGTTCCATTCCAAGTACACTACTAATGTTTTTGTCCCTTTTCCTTCAACTAATTCTCTGAGCTCCTAATAATTTTTAGCATTTTTAATATATATATTTTTTTTTCCTTTTGTTTCAACTACTTCTCTAAACTCCTAATATCTGAACAAATCCATCAAAGACTAAAATAATAAACCCCGTTACCCTAAGTTTAATTTCTTCTCCAAAGTATATGAAAATCCGAATGCTTTATTTTTTCTTACCCGAATTTATACACACACACATACATATATATATATGTTATCCGTTGTAATTCGGATTTGAATTTATCTATTAAAATTTAATTTATATATACTCCCTCTGTCCCATATTATAGTTCCTGTTTTCCTATTTTGAATACCCAAAATGTTGTTCTTGTTTCTAATTTTGAATAGTATGTAAAGAACATTATACCCTCATTTTTTTTTTTAACTTTATTCACTGAACTTCTTTATTTACCCTTAAATTATCCACTTGCATTGTATTTTTTCCACTTTCTCTCTCTAACTTTTGTCTATAATTGTACATTTCACTTTTTTCCCTTTAAATTATCCATTTGCCTTGTACTTTTGTCTAACTTTTTTCCACTTTTAATGTACTTCATCCACTTTTCCCTTTCATTTCTTAAATACCTTGAAAAAACATAAACAAGAACTATATATTGGGACGGAGGGAGTACTTCTTAGTTCCTACGTTCGATCTTTTTTAATTGCAACATTTGTACACACCCTTTTGATCGTTTTTTGTTATTCATATGTTGGAAAATGTACATATAGTCAAGTGGGATTTTGTTAGATTCGTTTCGGAAAATATTTTTATGATATCAACTATTTCTAATTTTTACAAAAATATTACTCAAGATATTTTAGTTCACAATTTTTTGTATGCGGCCTGCTGTACCGTGCGACAGAGGTTACTCGATCGAGTTACTCGGTCAGGGGTTACTCGAGTTGCCGGGGTTACTCGAGTTTCTCGTTCAGGGGTTACTCGAGTTGCCGGGGTTACTCGAGTTACTCGGTCAGGGGTTACTTGAGTTGCCGGGGTTACTCGAGTTACTCGGTTAGGGGTTACTTGAGTTACTCCGGACCGAGTAATCCCTCAAGTAACCCCTAACCGAGTAACCCCTCGAGTAATCCATGATCGAACCCCTTGAGTAACCCCTGACCGAGTAACCCCTCAAGTAACCCCGACTGAGTAACCCCTCAAGTAACCCCTGACCGAACCCTCAAGTAACCCCTGACCAAACCCTCAAGTAACCCCTGACTGAACCCTTAAGTAACTCCTGACCGAATTACTCGAGTAACCCTTGATCGAACTTTTTAAATAACTCCTAACTTGAGTAACCCCTGACCGAGTAACTCGAGTAACCCATGACCGATTCTCCCTTGACCGAGTAACTCGAGTAACCCCTCAAGTAACCCTTGAGCGAGTGAACCCCTCGAGTAACCCCTGTCCGAACCCCTCAAGTAACCCCTGACCGAATAACTCGAGTAATCCCTGAGTGAATAACTCGAGTAACCCCTAACAAAATAACTTGGGTAACCCTTGCCACACGGTGTGGCCTGCTGCACCAAAAAGTTGTTGATTTTAGTTATAAAATGAGCATTAGCAAGTGTGAAATCACCAACGTTGCAATTAAAATAACGGAAAACCAATATATTTTTTAACGATTTCGTACCCACACTTCTGAATTCCTGAATACGCCACTGGTAACGTCCACGTCTTATGCTATAAGATGTCAATTTTTTTTTAACTATACCTCTTTTAAACATGATTTCCAATGGGCGTCCACATAATATAGTGTTAGCAATTATTACAAAGATTGAATTCTATTTATCGGTTTAGTTTAAAGGCATTAATTGAAATAATACTTTTACTTTGGACCAAATTGCTAGCTCACTTGGCGGTTTTGTCCAATATAAAACCGACCATTGAGTTAGCGGATTTATTAAAGATAAAACCAATAATTCAACTGGAAACGACCATTTTTTTTTACTAATCCGGTAATTGAATTAGCAGTTACCTTAATTAGAAACTGCTAAATGAATTAGCTATTTTGTGTTGATTACTTAAATATAATATGTTAATATATCTTGATGACGTGGACAATATATTAAGAAATATATTAGAAGGGGCATAATTATTGAAATTAGAGGGAGCAAGCATTAAAATCAAACATTTTAACCATAGTAATAGACAATTTAAGGAAATCAAGTATGAATTGACAATGGATTCTCAATTTCAGCACGTTTTTGTTGCTTAAATATATAACAATTGGTCTAAACTATAAAGGACACAAGATAACTAATTCTAAGAACAAATTAAATGACTAATTAAGAAGAATCAAATTTGTAATATTTATCAACAGAAAGAAGTACATCCCAAGTGCAACTAAGTCCTTTAGGAATAGTAACAAGATCTCCTGCTCCAAATTCAACATAATCTTCTGTTGTTGACCCTTTTTTGTAAACTCTAACTTTGCCTTTCACCATATAGCATGTCTCTTCTGCATCAAATTTCAGCTGATACTTCCCAGGTGAACATGCCCATCTTGTATAAACAATGAACAAAAATAATTAGATGCGCCGAAGTTATGACAATTTTCTCTCGAGACTAAAACATAACTTATGTAAATAAATAAAATAAGAAAATTTAATATTCATTAAAACAAAACAATATCTTAGCGCGTTTAAATGTTGTGACTAGTAGCTACAAGAAGAATGACGCGTAATTTTGTCATAAATTTCCATAAAACATATTTAAAAGAGATGAGATCAAAGGATCAATAATAAACAAAAACTTACTTGGGCCAAGATTTAATGCCTAGCTCAGATAATTTTGATTCAGAGGGATTTTTTTCAACAATAATTCCAAAGTTTTCTAGGGAATCATCTGATTTGGACTGATTAGCTGCCATAATAAATCCAACTTAGATTAAAGTTTTGATTTTTGTTTGAGAAGAAAGCTTATTTGGTTGAGATAAGATGAAGAAGAAAGAAGAGGAGTGATGGTGTAAGTGGGTTGTAAAAGAGGTGTAATAGGTACACCATTAATATATGCTTGACTTGGTAGTTGTTACATCCTACTTTTGTCCTTTTTCACATGGAGGATTATTAATCTTTGACCATGAATAAATAATTTGCACCTAGTTTTTGAACATTGATGAATGATATAGACACCTAAAAGAAATTCTAGAATATATTATTGCCCAATTTATAAATATCTATGGCATTTATATTGGGTCAAATGTTGACTATTTAGTGTATTGATATATAAAATTAAAGTTAAAATTAAAAAAGGTTTATATTTCTTTGGATTTCAGATCATATTAAATTTCACGTTATTCTGAACCCATAATTAAGGATATGACATTATTTTATAATTAGATAATTAACTAGATTAGTGTCCGTGCGATGCACGGTAGTAATAATCTTTTTCCCATAATGAATTTTGATATAATATAAAAATGGGGTAACTCATGTGGGATAAACAAATGCAATGCATATAGAAAAATAAAATAAAACTACAATTGAGAAAGAATTTTTTTTTTTTATTGTTGATTAGTTGAGTTCAAAATATTTAAAAGTAGTATATATTATATTACATTAATAATGCATATTATTCCCAATAAAACTATATAATCTAGTGATTATATGACTGAAGATTTATTTATAAATGCCTTTTAATAAACATCAAAACATTAATCAAACAACAGACTAAAATCTACAGTAAAACTATTGACACAACATACATGTAAATATATAAATTATAATTAAATAATACATCATCTTTATATCCAATAAAAATAATTTCATTGGAAATAAATACTACTTAGATCATTAAAGGCAATAACAATTAATAATTAGGCAACACTAACCTATATTATTAGTAGTACATTTTTAGTTTATGGATTGATGCTCTACATGATATCGTCGCTCTTTGTTATTATATAAAATTGTGTTTGAAAGCTATCCAATAATTCTAATTTGATCATTGTTTGTTTATTGCCTTAAAATTTTATTTGTCGATAATAGCTATTTATCCAAAAAAAAAAAAAAAAAAAAAAAAAAAAAAAAAAAACATAAGAATATGTCACTTGCCACTATGTCCGACGTGTTTTTTAAAATGCAGCTTATTTATGAATGTCGAATGTGATAAAATTATTATCTCAATAAAGTGTTGCAGCAAAAGATAATAACTTTTTTGTATTTACTAACATATTAATTTTTTTTAATAATGTAATGACAAAAAATTGATTGATATTTTACATTTTTAAATTAGACATATAATATAGTTGTCGAACATAACATTTAAGGTAATGTTTCAAAGTAATATCTTTAATATCAATTACTTCGATATAAATCAATTTTATTATTACTTTTTCGGTAAACTCAATAATGCTCGTTTAAAAGATAATTATAAAAGAGTTGGAAAACTATTTTAGGTAAATGTGCATGAAAAAGTTTAGAACACAATAAAAAGGAATACATTTTATATAGAGATAATATATAAGTTTGGAAAGTATTATTATAGTTTTATTATAAAAATATTCCAAAAATAAAATATTTTTTGCTAAAAGGGAAGGGGGAGTTTTAGAGGGAAAAAACAGCACTAAGATGTGACACATGTCACTCCCGATGTCTATTTTAGTATTAAGTTATTGATGATAAAGCGTTATAATATGTCCTTTGACCATTCTTATGGTTGTCTTGATACTCTGCCAAATTTACAAAGTGGAATAATTTATTCATGATAAACAAATTCTAAGTTATGAATCCATTAAAAAAAGTTATAATACTTATTTTTCTTTAATTTTAAAAACATGAAGGACAAATAATGTAAATGACATTCAATCTTATGTCTTGAATACCAACACTTTAAGCAATTAAGCTTGATGATAACCATATATGCCCTTATTTACAATTATGTATGGCATTTATTTTATTTGGTTTGAAAATATCTCTTACATTAGTATTGGGTCAAATGTTGAAAATTAAGTGTCTTGATAAAAATAATACACATACATAGGGGTGTTCAAATTAAAAAGAGAAAATACAAGTTGATATCCTATATTAATAAAACTTGTTAATATCAAGGGTAAATTTGTAAATTTAGCAGCCACAATAAGGGTAATTTTGTAAATTTAGCAACCACACCCCTTTTCTCTCTCCTCTATCACCACCGTACAACCTGTCGCACCACTTGTCGCTTCACCAGCCGAACACTGACGACCTTTAGCTTCACCAGTCGACCACCGCACGACCTTTAACTTCAACAGTCGACCACCGAACATTCTCTAGCAACACCAATCGACCGAGCACCACCATTTGACCGCCGAAACACCACAAGTACAAGCGAATCCCTTTCCCTAAGGGGTTTGTATGGGCCCAATTTTCATAATTTGCTACTAGGGTGTCTATTGTTTGGTCGGCCGGCCGGCCGGTCGCTTTAGATACGTGTGAAAGGAATTGTGTCCTTCCAACAAGTGTATTATTCCGATAGAGGGTTCAGAATTATTAGAAAGCTAATTCTTCAGTGAGGTCAAGTGATCGGAATGCCAAGGTGGAGCCTGCTTCCGAACAATAATATTAATGTATAATTAATATTACAGATTAATCTTGGCTGAACCCTTCGGGTCGCACCCCAATCGAGTAACCGATCCGAGACGACGAATCAATCCGAAGGATTAGATGAGTCATTAGAGTATTTCAAACAAAGACGTCGGATATCGAGCTTAGAGCATCAAAACCGAGCGTCATAAGTCGAGTTGAATTTAGAATTCGACGAGACGAGAAATCAAGCAAACGACAAGTACGAGCTAAGCCGTAGCCTTGCATTGGCCTAGCCATGCGAGTGCTAGGCTAGCTTAGGCCACCAACTGCATCACAAGGCCATGCCGCAAGCCAAGCATGCATGTGCGTGCTAGGCTTGCTGTCCGAGCATGCTTGCGGGACTGGTGCACCTCGTCGCACGCAAGCTAGCAGCTGGCGCGCCATGCGTGCTAGCATGCTGGGCCTCGCACACAGCCACGCACAACTGCTGCTAGGAAATGCCCAGCATACGCAACACATCAGCAGTAGCCCACATTACGTGCGTGGCTTGCTTGCTGTGTGCATGTGTGTGCGGGCTGGCTAGCTAGCCCAGCCTTGGTGCTAGGTGCCAGCTAGGTAGCCTTGGTAGCCAGCCTGCCAGCCAGCTGTGCGTGGGCCAGCTCACGGTCAAAGAGGGGACCGGTCTCGGTGGCTTGCTTGGGGAGCAAGGGGTGTTTGCCCCCCTAGTGGTCCTCACCTAACCCCCTTGCTCACCATTTGCCACTTGGCGCTTGTTGATTCACTTGCACTTTAATTTGTTTTTGAATTAAAATAAATTGACCAAAGTGCATTTTCACCAATTCTCCCACATTGATGGGTGATTGGAAATCAAGGCTCCCTTCCCTATAAATACCCATCTTTTGGGATTGGGAAAGGACACTTGAGTTGAGAATTTTAAGGGATCTCCTTGAAGAGAATACCTTAATTGTAATACTCTAGTTCTTGGTCTAGCCCCGACTAACCTTCGGGGTAGGGACCGTTCGGGTCGGGTCTCGAGGGTGCGAGCCGTCGGAGGCTTACGCACTTGCGAACCTAGAACTTTCAAGTACGAGCTCCTAGAGAGAGCAAAGCACGCGTCAAGGGTAAGATTGTCTTTTCTTCTTTCTCTCTCTTTGTTAATTAATTATGTGATTGCATGTTTAGTTACATTAATTTGTGTGCGGGTCTTGGGCGGGTTTCATTCCGCGTAGTGTCAGACACTACGAAACCCAACAACGTGAAGGTGGTCGATCTTGGGCATAGCCATGGGAATAGAGGAGAGAGAAGGAAGTAGTGGCCATGGGAATGGAGGAAAGAGAAGGAAAAATTGGCCAAGTTAAGGGAGGAGAGAGAAAAATTGGTGATATTAACATGATTTTGTTAATATAGGATATTAACCTGGTTTTATTTCCTCGTTCAAAAATTGGTCCTGACCAAATTAATCGGTCCGGTCTCTGGGTCGAGAAATATATTTTTTGGTCTTCGGTCCGGTCTGGTCCAAAACCCTATAAAAACTGGTCTTGGACCAGACCGAGTTTTTTCTTAAATTTATGCATATAACCTTTAATAATGATTAACATTATCCTTAACAAGTTTGGAAAACTTTAGTCGTATGAGCCTTTTTAACTAAACATAGAAAAAAAAGACGTTAAAATATTGTTTTTCCTTTATTTTATTTTTTTCGAATTTTCCATAAATTATTTAAAATTTAGGAATTTTTTTTATAAAAATTCTAAAATCGGTCCAAACCGGTTCGGTCCGAATTTTGGAACGGTTTTTCCTGTCTGGTCCAGGTTCATTCCTAGCTTAATCGGTTCGGTCTTTGGTTCTTGAAATTTAATTTTTCGGTCCGGTCCAATCTTGGACCAATGAACAGCCCTACACATACATATCTGATCGGAATTAAAAGCCCTTCCGACGGATTTTTGATTTAAAAAAAAAAAACAAAAAAAAAAACAAAACCCTAAGAAACCCCGGATTCCCCTCCCCTCATATATATCTCATTTCTCTCTCCTCTCCTCTCATCCTTTCCACCTCACATCTCCTTCCCTCTCCTCTATTCTGATTTTCTCATTTCTCTCTCCTCTCCTCTCATCCTCTCCGCCTCTCATCTCCTTCCCTCTCCTCTCTTCTCCTTCTTCTTTTTTTGTTTGTCTTTCCTTTCTCTTTCCTTTCTCCTTCTTCTATTTCCTCTTTCATTTTCAATCTCAAATTAATATTGGTGTTTTATTTTTCCTCAATTTTCGTCAAAATCTTGCTATGGGTGTTCGGATCAATCATCACCGGCGAAACTTTCTCCACCGACATCAACACAACCACCAACATGCGGGCAGAGCTTCACGGGATTCGTCAAAATCGAGACCCACAACCGAGTAACCGACATTTGAAGAAATTTTTTTTTGACTTTTTTGTTTTGTTTTTTATTTTTTTTCTGATTTTGATTTAGATTTGTATAATTTGTTTTTTTTTTCGTGTTTTTTTTTTATTTTTTTTGGATTTTGATGTTGTATTATTGAATTTGCTTATTAGATCTGTTTTTTTAATTTGTATATTCATTTTTTCTGTTCTCGTATTAGATCTGTGTTTTTGTTTTTTGTTTGGATTTTGATTTTGCATATTCAATTTTATATTATTGAAGCGTACTCGATTTGTTTTTTCGTTTTTTTTTAATTGTTTTTGAATTTTCGTTTTTTTTTTCTGGGTAGAGGTGGTGGTTGTCTGAATTTGGTTGTATTGGTGGTGGGTTGTGGGTAGTTGTGGGTTAGGGGGGTTTCGTGGGTGGGGATTTGGGTTGTGGGTGGTGGTTTGCGGTTAAGGGTAGGGGGGTGGGCTTTGGTTTCGTGGGTCGGGATTTGGTTTCGTGGGTCGTGGGTTGTGATCTGGGTTGTGGGGGTATTGTGGGTGGTGGTCTGAGGTTGAGGGTAGGGGGGCAGGGGGTGGGCTGGTGGTGGGGGTTTTTTATTTATTTATTTTCCGACGGAATTTTCCGTCGGAATATACCTCCTCCGACGGAATATTCTGTCGGAACATCTCCCCCACCGACGGAAATTTCCGTCGGAAAATCCTACTGTGACGGAAATTTCCGTCGGAATCTTGCGACGGATTTACATGGAAAGTCAACAAAAGCGTCGACAGAACAAAATCCGTCGAAAATTCCGTCGGAATTGACCTTTCCGACGGAATAAAGCAAAATACCTACAAAGGGTCTTCCGACAACGCTTTCCGACGGAATTCCGTCGGAAATGGCCGTTTCCGACGGAATTTAATGGTTTTTCGACGGATTTTTTCCGTCGTTGATTGCCTGTTTTCTTGTAGTGCATTTGGCACACCCCAGTCCACGGCACGGCACGACCCACGTGCCTGGCGTACCGGGCCGAGCAACGGGCCGCCCACTTTGTTTTTTTTAAATCGATATATTTAAATATTTTATTAATTTATGTTTTTTATTATTATATTATTATTGTTCTTTATATTTTTCTTATTTTTAATATTATTTTAGTTCTTTTACTTATTAATTATATTTATGTTATTTTTATTATTAATATATTATAATTAATTTTATTTTTTATTATTATACATCTTTAATATTATTTAGCAAAAAACAACAATGCATATAATTAAAAAATTAACTAGTGCGATAACACAAGAATTGATGAATAACTTATTTTATTATACGTTGCTACGATAAATCGATAATACAATAATTGATAATGATAAAAATCGTGCAATAATTGATGAATAACTTAACTTTTTGCTTATTTTATTATACGGGGTTCGATAATACAAATAATAGATATAATTAATAGTATGTAATCTAATTATTCTTCTTGTTCGTCTTCGTCTTCTTCTTCTTGTTCAAGTTCATCGCCCAATTGAATTGATTGGGAACTGGTAGAACCGACGTTCCTTCATTGTCGTCATTTTGTGCATAAGTACGATCTTGGGAGCGAGTTTCGACATCCAACCAATCCTTGAAACAAACACACATTTCAAGTGTTTCGGGTTTTAGACATGTTCTTCTATCGTTTAAAACCCTTCCTGACGCACTAAAAACTCTTTCGGAGGCAACGGAGGAGACTTGGATAGCAAAAATATGACGAGCTATTGCCGCCAAAATTGGATGTTTCATGCTTTGTGATTTCCACCAATCAAGGATGTTGCGGCCGTACTTCTCTTCGTCGTCCATGCCTTTCATAAAGTCGTAACTTAAGTACATTTGCAATTCGAAACATCGCTTTGTGTTATTCATAAACTCTATATAAGGCAAAAAATTGATTGGTCACATTAGTTTAATAAGATTCAACATCATCTTCAAATTCATGCATTGAAAATAAATATCAATTAATAAAAATGTGCCATCATACTTTTGCCTTGGATCTAATATAGAAGCAAAAATATAAATCATAGGAAGAGTAGTTTAATATTTACGCCTTTTTTCCTCCATCGATGGAAGATATCCATCATAATCGTGTTGTGATCGGTCGGTCGGTGTTCATCAAAACGTTGTGCAAGTAAACATGCATTGCTAAGAAAAGAATGAGCACATTGTTAATGGACCCTTGTACTCGATTGTCATACTCAACATTTCATATGTGGAGTTCCACCTAGTTGCACAATCCGTTTTGATTTTAATACCCTTTATCCTTTGTTGCCTGCAAAAAGTTTTATATTTTTCTTATTTTTAATATTATTTTAGTTCTTTTACTTATTAATTATATTTATGTTATTTTTATTATTAATATATTATAATTAATTTTATTTTTTATTATTATACATCTTTAATATTATTTAGCAAAAAACAACAATGCATATAATTAAAAAATTAACTAGTGCGATAACACAAGAATTGATGAATAACTTATTTTATTATACGTTGCTACGATAAATCGATAATACAATAATTGATAATGATAAAAATCGTGCAATAATTGATGAATAACTTAACTTTTTGCTTATTTTATTATACGGGGTTCGATAATACAAATAATAGATATAATTAATAGTATGTAATCTAATTATTCTTCTTGTTCGTCTTCGTCTTCTTCTTCTTGTTCAAGTTCATCGCCCAATTGAATTGATTGGGAACTGGTAGAACCGACGTTCCTTCATTGTCGTCATTTTGTGCATAAGTACGATCTTGGGAGCGAGTTTCGACATCCAACCAATCCTTGAAACAAACACACATTTCAAGTGTTTCGGGTTTTAGACATGTTCTTCTATCGTTTAAAACCCTTCCTGACGCACTAAAAACTCTTTCGGAGGCAACGGAGGAGACTTGGATAGCAAAAATATGACGAGCTATTGCCGCCAAAATTGGATGTTTCATGCTTTGTGATTTCCACCAATCAAGGATGTTGCGGCCGTACTTCTCTTCGTCGTCCATGCCTTTCATAAAGTCGTAACTTAAGTACATTTGCAATTCGAAACATCGCTTTGTGTTATTCATAAACTCTATATAAGGCAAAAAATTGATTGGTCACATTAGTTTAATAAGATTCAACATCATCTTCAAATTCATGCATTGAAAATAAATATCAATTAATAAAAATGTGCCATCATACTTTTGCCTTGGATCTAATATAGAAGCAAAAATATAAATCATAGGAAGAGTAGTTTAATATTTACGCCTTTTTTCCTCCATCGATGGAAGATATCCATCATAATCGTGTTGTGATCGGTCGGTCGGTGTTCATCAAAACGTTGTGCAAGTAAACATGCATTGCTAAGAAAAGAATGAGCACATTGTTAATGGACCCTTGTACTCGATTGTCATACTCAACATTTCATATGTGGAGTTCCACCTAGTTGCACAATCCGTTTTGATTTTAATACCCTTTATCCTTTGTTGCCTGCAAAAAGTTTCCATTCCTGAAATCTCATGTTAGAGCTGTTAATAGACATAATAGCATATATAATTTTGTGATAAAATGGACCAATTGCTTGGGTTCCATCCTTCACACACAAGTTTAGAACATGACAAATGCATCTAATATGAAGTGCAGCTCCATCTAATATTACATCGGTCAATTGTGCTTTAATTAAATTTACACTAAATGTCATAGAAGTTGCATTATCAAAAGTCATAGACATGATTTTAGACCTAAGATTATATGAATCAATAGCTTGCATTAAATGATGAGAAATATTAAGACCGGTGTGGGGGTATTCAAGAATTTTAAAATGGATAATGCGTTTTTGTAATAACCAATCAGTATCCAACCAATGACAAGTCACACACAAATAGTGATATCCGTAACCACTATCCCATGCATCAGCGATCAAAGAAACTCTACAATTAAGATTACTCAATTCATCATATAATTAACTTCAATTTATACTCTTGAAAATATTTCATGGCAGCCGAACGGACAGTTTTCTAGAGATGTTTTTGTGTTGGGATTGTAATGCTCGATTAATGTAATTGTTAAAGGGATCATTTTCGACAAAAAGAAAGGGTTGTTCGGCATGTACTAACATTCTCCCAAGCTCATCCCTATCTCTTTCATAATTATAAGTGAAGTCATGTGGATGGAATTGAGAAATTTTGGGTTGGGTTGGATCACTAGATGGTTCACCACATTTTTTTACATGTCTAGTAAGGTGTCCCGTCCCTCCCTTGGTTTCGGTCGAAATTTTTTTCTTACATGTCTTACACTTGGCTTTGGTTCCATCTCTACTTAATTGAAAATGTGTCCAAACATAACTCTTTTGTTTGGTAGCGACTTGTTCCTCTCTGCTACACCATTCTAATGTGTTTTGGAATTTGTGTGTTTGGCATTTGGGTAGATTGTTTACTCGACCCGGCGGCATGTGTTTGACTACCTTGACTAGTAGGATAAGAAAATTCATGTTGTGAGTTGTATAAATGAGGTGAGAATTGGTTTTGTTGAAATCCCGAACTAGACATAGTCCAAGGAGACATTGTCAAATTGTTCAAATCCTCCCATGGTTTGGGGATGAAAGAAGGAGGTGGAAATGTTCGGAATGGGCATGTCAGGGGAGGGCATTGAAGTGGTTGAATTTGGTAATTCCCTACTAGTACTAGTACGTTTTGACTTGGCTTTCCTAGAGGAGGAGGAAGGGTTTGGGTTTGATGCCATGATTAATAATAATAACAATAATAATAACAACAACAACAACAACAACAACAACAACAACAACAACAACAACAACAATAATAATAATAATAATACAAATAATAATAACAATAACAATAATAATAAAAACAACAATAATAATAATACAAATAATAATAACAATAACAATAATAATAACAACAATAATAATAACATTAACAATAATAATAGTGACAAGAACAATATTTATAACAATAATAATAAATTAATATATAACAATAACAACAACAACAACAATAATAACAATAACAATAACAAATTAAAATAACAAATTAAAATAACATTGAGTGAGATTTTACAACGACGCTTTGATTGCTTTCCGCTAATTAATTTTCCGAACTTATAATTTTTTTTTTATAATAGAGAGAATTAGACAATTAAAGATTATATGAGATTTTTTTTTTTTTTTTTTTGAGAAGTTGAGATTATAAGAGAGTAGGAATTAGAAAATAAGAGATTTGAGAATAGATGAGTTGATGAATTGTGGAAAAAAATGGAGGAAGAAGTGGAGTATTTATAGGAAAAATGATGAACTAACCATTAGAGTGGTTGTTGGAATACAGTCGTTTATGGCTGTTTGAAGCTGCGGAAAGTAGCCGTTATGCACAGGTCGTGCCTGGCGGGCCGCGTGTCGTGCTGGGTCGTGCCTGGCTGTGCCGCGTGCCGTGCTCGTGGGCCAAGCGACCGTGCCGCCCACCGTGCTCGTGCCGATTTATCAAAATTTTGTTCACTGCTGGGCCACCGTACCGTGCCTATGGCGGGCTCGTGCCGGGCCGTGCCACCACCGTGCCACCACCGTGCCGTGCTCGTGCCGCCTGCGGGCCGGCACGACCCATTCCCACCTCTATTTGTAAAGTACTATCTTTGTCTCTGAAAATTCTTGTTTTTAACCCTTTATGAGAAATAATCACTATCTAATTAAAAAGGACTTTTAGAAACAGATGGAGTAGCATATGTGGAAATTTAAAACAAATTCTATGATATGAATTCATCCCTACCTTATAAAAAGTACAAGATTACTCTTATGAATAGTGTGCTGGCAATTATACCCTTCAAAATGTGTATTTACATATATACCCTCATTAATATGTACAAGTTTTTTCTAATCAAGAGTGTTTAGACAATCATATCCTCTAAAATATTTATTTACTTATTTACCCTCATTAATGATAAGTAACGTTTTTTTTTATTCTTAACATTTATACCCTTATATATATATTTATTTACATATTTTCTTGCTGACAACGACTAAATTTTTTATGTAAGGTCAAATCGAAAGAGTTTCGGATATTGCTAGCTTAGCTGCCCTAATTTTTATAAAATTATGATGTAAAAATTTGTCTCTCTCTCTCTCTCTCTCTCTCTCTCTCTCTCTCTCTCTCTCTCTCTCTCTCTCTCTCTCTCTCTCTCTTGGTTATTGAAGAAAGACTTAAAAGCATATAAGATACACCTCACTAACTCTATTATCAGAAATTCGACTCACTTTATTCTCCTAACTCTATTACGGAAATTCGACTCACTTTATTCTTGTTAATTGTGACTTGAAATCTAGTACAGTGGCAAAGGGCCGAATTCAAACGCATATATCTCTTAATAAGTAATGTTGAGGTGATTCAAGTTAGAGGTTATAGCTTGTTTCAAGAGCTTTCTATAGATACGTCATATGCCCAATTCCGTTAAGAAACGATAAAATTATGGTCGTTTTACGAATGACTTTCAAAGCTGGGAAGGGACACGGGCGTGCTATGCCTTACATAGCACGTCTGTGCCTAGTTGGGTGAAACGTTTTTAGCTTCCTATTTTCGGGTACGCTTATGATAGCTACTAATGCTATTCCTTGGGGAATGATTTAGGGTTTCTTTTAAGGTTTCCATATGTTATGTAAGGAACCATTGGGTGGACAATTAGAAGTGCTCACATTGATTAGCCTAGCCAATTCAAGCCAATACATAACTCCTCTTGAGAGATTTTGTGAGATGGAGAAAGTTATATCTCCTTTCTCTTGTGTATCCTCCATGAAAGCTAATAAGAAATTACTATCCCTTATTACCATGTGGACGTAGGTCTAATTTGACCGAACCACGTATGTCTCTGTGTTCATCTTATCTATTTTCTACTTTATTTCTCAAATTTAGGTTTTATATATTGTTGTCTATGTTCCGCGCATATCAAACACATAACCTAAATCAATCGATCCTCAGCTACTTCCTTCCTAACAATTCTCCTAACTATATTATTGGAAATTTGACTCACTTTATTCTAGTTTTGTCAAACTCCAATCCCATTATTACCCTTTATATAAGTAATCAAATCTATCATATTAATAACGAGAATATACAGGTTTATCACCTTGATAAATAAAATTGTTTATCAAATGACAAAGCTCTATATAAATCAACATCTTTTAATTAAATATCGAGCCCACGGTTGTTGATATAATTACAGACATGTCATGCTGACTAGATATTTTTGTTGATTTATTTACGATTATGCCACTCGATAAACGAATTTTGTTTATCAAGATGATAAATTAGGGCTCCTCGTTAATAACAAGTTGTAGTCAAAGCTTTATTGTTAGAGCATAGTAAATCATTAAATTGATCTACATTATTTAAACGGAAATATAATTATAAGTAGTATGTGATAAATCTTTTCTTCGTTCTCAGGGTGAGTTTATCCCCAGACTCGAACCCAGACTTCTGACTCTACCACATCAACTTTCCACTAATTTTAAAATACTTTTTTATTATTCAAATTCATACAAGACTTTCTCCAAATTTACACATTATCCCAAGACTCACTTAATCCTCTTCAAAATATATTTATTTTTTTTGTAAAATATCTTTAATTTTTTTAAAAATTATTGTAAACTTTTGGTTGGTGAGGTGACCAATTTTCATTGGCAACCAACCAAAAGATGGCAGCATTTGTTCCCTTACAAAGTCTTGACATGGGTTTGGATTTTCCAAACTCCATGCAAGAGACTCACATGAGTCTTGAGTGAGTTTATTGCAAGAATCTTGAGCAAGACTCATGTTGAGACTTTGCTCAAGACTTGCAATAAACTTACCCTCACTTTTCGGAGAATGCTTCCTCGAACACCAAAAAAGATGGTTTCTAAATTGAGGTCGATGTCATTCCAACATGCGGAGATGAATGCATGTCTTGAAGGTCTACAATGGGGAGCAATGCGTTTACTACATCCTGTCACAATTTACACGGATTCTGTTTCTCTGGTTAGGATGCTAAGGACGATACAATCACAGATGTCAGTCTTCGATGGACAGTTGATAACATTCGCCGAGGTAGGAAGGCATTTGCATGGTGTAGCATCCACAAGGTTCAGAGGGATCGTGTAAACAAGGCGCATATATCCTCGCAACCACTCTAATAATAGTTTATCTTCTTTTGTCAAACAAAAAAAAAGACAGTCGGTATGAAGCACCTCAATATATGATGGACAACCTATGCTGATAGCCATTCTTCGTAGTGCATGCGACCCATCGATGGGAGGCCTACTAGCCTATTCCAAATGCGAGGAAAACTCCATTTGTCATTTTCAGGTAACCAGTCAAATAGGCTCTGTATAAGAAAATAAGTAGTAAACTTAGAATTATTCAGAATTAATAAAAAGGTTGAATTATTTATGAAGAACGGGGCAAACATTGGATTATTGTTATTAAATTTTCCTTTTTTATTTTACTCACAATGCATTTTCTTACACGCACCCACCTTTAAAACCACTTATATGGCTTATATTCACTTGTTCTAACCATATGAGTGTGCGTTACCTTTTTTCAACTTTTACTAGATTGCTAATTTAAATTATACATTGACATTTAACTTAAACTTGTAGTGGATCATTAGATGTAGTTGAAGAATTTTTTTTTTTTTTTTTTTTTTTTTTTTTTTTTTTTTTTTTTTTAACTTGTGCTCATGGGCTCACAATAAAAGCCTAAAAGATTTTGTATGATAAAATTATTATTATTGTAAGAAATAAAAATGAGAATCTTTCTATGCATATGTGTAGGGAATATTTTAAACACTCAACTTTGAGCCCCACTGTGATCATGCACTTAAGTATGGTGGCGTCCAAAGGGAAATATGTAATCCCCCATATTTTTAGAGTAAATTATAATATATTTCTTTATTATTTAAACGAGTATTTTATTTCGTTTTCATTAAATAAATTATTTTATGTAAAACTTAATTAAATTAATAGGCACTAATTGAATTTAAATTTCCCTTTCTACATGCCAACTTACTTTGGCAATAATGTTAGTAGCTCAATTTTAAATAAAGAGAACTTAAACTCCTATCTAAGCCCAATCTACAAATCCCTACTCCCACTTAAGTTTGGAAACTAAGCCCACATGCACATATAAAAACCCCAAAAACTCTCAAATCCTCCCCCCCCCCCCCTCATTCACGTAATTCCCTTCTCCTCTTTTTCCCCTTATTGCTTCACTGTTTCACAAGTAAAAAAAAAAAAAAATCCTTCGCTGCTGCTGCACACCACCACTACCGCCGACCACCACCACCGATGTCCCTGCTGTCGCGCCACTCTGCACCACCACCATACAGCACCAATTCACCCATCTCTCTCTTCTTTCTTTATTTTTTTTCTTTTCTTTTGTTTTGCTAAGTTGATTCAAGTTTTAATCTTTATTAAAATTTGTTCTTAAATTGTTATTATTATGACTTGATTTTGCATATAAATTACAAAAGATTATAAATTTGTGACTTTTTCTATAATTAATTTAATGACAAAAATTTCAGATTGGGTTTAATCAAGAATTAAGGGTTTAAATGTTGATTTTTCATAGTTTAGGGTTTAAAACGTGTTAATTAAGTTATCTAATTATATTATGTGTAAATTATGTTAAAATTCAATTATTTTGATTATAAATTAATTTTCAGATTTGAACTATGTTTATTTTAGGGTTTAAGTTCGTGAAATTTGAAGGTTTAATTGAGTTTTCATGAAACTGATTGAATTTTAATTATATATTTCAAGTTTAGATTGTTGTATTCGATCATACATTCTACTATTAAATTAAATTTCCAGATTTTTAATCTTGGTTTTAAAGGTTTTAAATCATGGTTTTATGACAGATTTTTAGGTTTTTAACATACTAACCTATTACATAATGATTATTTCAAGTAGAGATGTCTATGAGGTTGTTTCATAATCTTAAACTAAATTTTCAGATTGTGTTCTTATTTTAAAGTTGCTGGAATTTCATGTTATAAGCTATATTTTCATGATTTTAGCATATAAACTTATGGTTGAGCTATTAAATTATCAACTTTGGCTATTGGGAACAATTTAAAGGCATTATTTCAACGGTTTAAGGGGTTTAAAAGTAGTTTAGTATTGCTGTAAATTATATTGCTTGGGTATTGATTGAATTATTATTGTTTGGTTTAGGAGAGGACTTTGTAGAGGCGATTTCTAGTTCTTAAAGTGGCTAACCAACTTGTTTACTCAAGGTACGTACAAGGATACGAAAACCTTGACTTTAGAAGCATGTTTAAGGACTCGGAAAAATTTAGAATCATGTTAGGAAAACTTGTAGATTGGTTGAAATTGATTGGTAGTGAGTTTAATTGATGATTAATGTGATGATTAGTTTGATTCATGTATGAGAAATGTGTATTGATTTATCTTGTAAGTATTATTTATGCCATAACTCGCAAGATGAGCTAAGAGGCAAAGGTACATAAATATATGGAATGAATTATCTTATTACTTGTTCATGTTTATGAATTGGAATGAGTAAAGGGAGAATTAAAGTCCTATGAGACAAGGTTGAGGATTTGAGGTGCCTTATGCACGTAAGGTGTTTATACACCGAGGTAGTTAAAGGATTCAATAATAAATATTTTTTGTCACTAATAAATCAAGAATTGAATTGGAAATTTGAATTGTTTGAATGATTGATGTATGATTGGTTGTATTGTTTTGCATTTGAGTCATCACCTAGTTTAAACTTGTAAATCACGTAAAGTGCAAGATGGATGAGCAATAAAACTCTGGATTTGTGCACATCTAGAGTAATGACAAACAAGGGTTGGGGTACACGGGGTATTAGCCGTGCACTTATTTAGAGGTCGTCTGATCTACAAGTCTCTTGTTTTCAAATACTTTTTAAAACTATAAGGAGTTAGATGAGATCTCATACTAGCTATGGCCACGGAGTCGCGCCCGTCTGTCATTGGATGTTTATTGATGTTTCCAAAAAGAGGCATGGGGTTTTTCTTTTATTGATGTTCCGAAATGGAGTATGGGGAGACAACCTTGTCTATTGCTTAATCCAATCAATAAATGAAATGAATTATTGTTAGTAATTAGTGAAGTCTTAGTAATGTTAACAGTCGAGACATGTGTTTGAGTCAATAATTAAATTGTGTGTGCTGATTGATTATTAGTAACATGCTAGGGATTCTTTGTTACATTTCGTAGCTTATATGTACTCAGCATTGCTGATTGCGTGCTTTTGTGTGTCTTTTTCTTGGTCATGGCCTTCGCCTTTCAATGACCCTGTTATGATCCAATTTTTACACTTGTAATATTGAGGAGCAGATTAATCACAGGTATTTGCGTATAGAGACTTGCATCAAGTGATGGGAAATTGAGTGGAGAGTTAGTCTCTATTAGAGTTTTTGTTTCTCGCATAAACATTAAACTTTCCAAAACTCTGGTTGATTTATTTACTATTTTTGTTGGGTTTTGAATAAGGGCCTTAATGGTTCGACTTGTAAGATTTAATTTGATTTTGAAACTTATTTATAACTGAGTTAGTTTTTCCGCTGCTAAATTCTGAGCTAGCTTTAATGTTTGAACACGTGGCGGTAGCACGTCAGTAATTCTCTTGCAATTTATTAAAGTTATTTACAGGTTTTTAAGAGAAAATTATTGGGGTGTTACAAAAGAAGCTAGAGATAAAAGAGTCGCCAACAAGTTTTAGGAACTTGTAAACCGTTCACGGGTGTGAAGGTTACACCCCATTCACGATCACGGAGATCGCTAATTCCATAGTAGTCCGGAACCATGACTGGATATTCGGGGATGATGGTACGAATCCAATCTAAAAGAGATTGAACCCACCCTAAATCGGCCTCTACTTAATTCTTATGATATTCATGTGCGCTTTCCGATCAACATACAATCAACAAGTTAATCCTAAACCTGTTTATTCTATGTTGGTTGATTATTATTGCATAAATAAATCTATTATTGGCGATCACTTGAATTAAAATCATATTAAACCTAAATCAAATTATTAATTATCTTATTAAACGTGATTTCAAGTATAAATTCCCTTTAAAACCTGCAAGAAGGGCGTGATCAAGCAATAGTAAGAATATGAATAAATAATCAAGCAACGTAATAAAAACTATAATTGACACAACAAATCATCATCATCATAATAAAGCAATATCTCCAAAATAATATTAGCAAGATCCTAGGCATGATACTAAACGGATTAATAACAAACCCTAGCATGTCACTAAACAATAAAAATCAAAGCTTTAGCCTAAGCATGATACTAGAAAGCATGATATAAAATAACACCCTAACATGATACTAAAATTATAAAAAACATCCTAACATGATACTAGGAATTAAAATAATATTCTAAGCATGATTTCTAGATTAAAAGCAAGGAATAAAGATAGTAATCTACTCCTTTAATGCATCGTATCTCTTTCTATCAAAACAATACACACGTTAGTAACTTCAAGAAAGAAGTAAATCAACAAACCAAATAAATCAAATAATAAATAATTGAAATAGAGATTTGGGACCAAACCCTCAGAAATATCAACCTTTCACGTTGAGGTCGAAGGCAACTTTGAGAAGGGCTTGGAGTATTCAAGTCTCACAAAGGTCGTAAGGTGTGATGTGTTTAGGCCAAGGCTAAGAAAGAGAGAGAGAGAGAGAAGCTTAAAGCTTAGAGAGGGAGATCAAAATGATGATTGTTGGTGATCAAGCTTGTTGATGATTGAAAACGGGGAAAACAACCCTATTTATAGGAAAAAACGATGGAAAAGATTAGAAAAGAGTCAGAATTCGACTCGGAGTAAAACATCTTTCATCGCGTAACGATGGATCCATCGCGTCGCGATGCTTATATCGCTGTGCGATATTTCTATCGCTGCGTGATGCTTTTCAGAAGATAAGATCCGTACGGAATCCGACTTCCAATCAAATTGGGTTAGTCGAATATCCGTACTTATCCTTATTTTATCATAATTAAACTTATTAAAAACACATGTTTATCCGATATAAAATTCTTAGTCTTTCTCTTTTCAAAAACAGGATAGATTAGAACCTTCTAGAGGATTCTAGAAGCTAATAATAAATCCTAAGGGATTTAAGACTCAGAACAACCTTCTAGATAATTCTAGAACCTTGTAATAAATCCTAATGGTTTTAGAAATAGAGTTTAAGATACATGGACCCTTCACATGATCATTGGGTCGTAGGTAAGGCTCGATTTGGACCCAGTTTAGAATTTTGGCCATAACTTTCTTGTTATAACTCGTATTTGGGCTTATAATATATCGTTGGAAAGATCTTTTCAAGACCCATTCAACTATACAATTATTGGACCCAGATTATGGATAAAAAACAACTGGTTTGGACGTTTTTATTAAGATGACACGAAATAAATGATTTTAAGGACACGAAATGAACTATTTTGAGTTTAAAGGCACGAAATAAAATGATTTTAGATTAAAACATTTAAGGAAAGGTTAAAATGGTCAAGGCTTAAGGGATGTTCACGAGACTCTTCAACTCTTCACCTAACTTGATAATCAAAAATATGAAAGGTATTTATCACTGGGTTTAGTTTTTGGGGAGACACAATCAGGTGTCTACAATATGCAGGCCATGTTTTATTTCCCTTAAAAAATTATTATTAAGTATAAATAATTTCATTTTAGTAAAAATAATTTCATTTCAATTGATATAATTTCGTTAAATATTCTCAGTTCAATAAAAATAAGTTAAGTTCAGTAAAAAAAGTAAAGTTAAATAAAAATAAGTTAGTTCCGGTACTCTTCAGCTCATTTTCACTGAAATTAAATTATTGATGTGGAATTATTAGGGAAAAAAATGTAATTCAACAACTATTTTGTTTTTTTGAAATGTAAGGGACATCCCTCCTAGAATGTGCTTGGTGATTGGCCTATAGCCTAACGTTTGGAAGTCGGAGAAATAGCCAACTACTCTAGCCTCCTATATTTCACATACTTCTCAGAACTAATTTGCATGTGTTCAACCAACTAAGCTATCTACCAAACAAAATTCAACAATTAATTGATCCGTACAAATTGTTATATGTGACTGGCTATACCGTGTGGCCAATTGTCATGGGGGTTACTTCGTTAGTGTTATAAGAGTTACTTGATCAATGTTACAGGGTTTATTTCGTTAGTGTTATAGAGTTACCCGATCAATGTTAATGAGGTTACTCGGTCAGTATTACAGGAGTCACTCGGTCAGTGTTATAAGGGTTACTTTACTCTATTACAAGTCGTCACATATTGTGGCCAGCCGCACACAAGACGAGCTGATTTTTTCGAACATAATCGGATTGTTAGGAAAATAAAAAAATTGTATTTGAAGTCACGTGCAATGCACACTCTACATAAATAAATTCGTACACCATATTAGTAAAGTGATCTGAGTGTCTGCTCTGCAACACTATAATTTCCCGCCTACCTCAAGATTAACACTTCCATTTTTCCCGCTTTTCCCACAAAAACCTCAGAAACCCTAAAAAATGGGGCAAAAACACCAACAATCCACCGATTCAACTTCCGATTCCAAGAAGAAACGCCGAGTTGCAATCGCTCCAATCGGTAAGCTCAATCGCATTTCTGTCTCCTTAATTTCCCCTCTTTTTTCCGATACCATTTTTTTTTTTTTTTTGTAATTTTCACTAATTTTTTTTCTCTATTTTGTATTTTTTTTTATTCAAGATACTGGCGTTGAAGCAAATGAGTGCATTCAAATCTTCATGGGTATGTTTAATTTTCTTCTTTTAGATAAATTTAGCTCCTTTATTAATTTTATTGAACTGGGTTTTCTGTCAATTTTATGGAAAAAAATTGTATGAGGAGTTGAGTGGAACTGTAATACGGCTGCTATAGTGGATTGAAAATGAGTTGTTTTGACGAATTTTTAAGGAATTAGCTGTGTTATTTACCTAGTTAGGTCTTGGAATTGTGTTTTTGCTTATGAGAAATTTAAGGCTTTGGAGGTTATTTTAGGGTTTTAGAGAACAGTGTCTGTTAGTTACAGGTAATCTTCTTGAAAACTTTACGCTATGTTGATGTGTTAGTCTTCATTTTTGAGGAGTGTTGGAGTGTACTGAGAATTTATCGTCTATTTCGTAGGCGTATCCCTTAGGTCGGAATTTTTGACCAAGAAAGACCCTAGAGGGTTGGATATGCACTCTGATCTCCATTGTTGGGCTTTCGTTAGTTTCTTATCAACATTTGATGATAACAGAGTACTCTATGATGTGTGCTCTACAATTGCCTCTTATTTTGGGACTAGTGGGTGGATCTAAGCCTCGTGGTTATAGCCTCCAAAAACAAGAACTATTTACTGTGCTTTTAGGCTAGGTATTTTAAATCTCAATTCTCAATCTCCGAATATGTAGGTTTCATATTAAATTTTAAGTCTGGGTTAAAATCTTTTCGAGTCTGAGTTGTAGGGAAAGATCACAAATAATCTTGCAGCGGAAATAATATTTACTTTCCCTTTGTGTATAAACAAAATAGGTAACAATTATATCTCTATAACATAATAGATTAACTCACAAAGTGTTTATAAACTATAAACTAATGTTCGATAGATACTCTCAAATTTAAATTGTGTTTCTATTTATCAAAAATAATGTGATACAAATTTTATCTTAATTTACAATTAACAAATAATCTGATTACATATTTATAATCAGCCTATATCTAAATAACTAATGATGCAAATTATCGTTATATAATTTGCCATTGATTATTTCTTATTTTGCTACTACTCCTTTTTCTCTCCTTTTATTCCTCTTATTCTTTTTTTCTTCTTTCTTGTAAATTCTCCTTTATTTATTTTTAGCAAACTCTAATAATAAAGAGGAATATTATCCAACAAATCTCCCCCTTCTGACTTATTAGGAGATTATTGATAAACCTACTTCATCTCGACAAACATCAAGCTTTTGCATGGTCAATGTTTTTGTCATCATATTTGAACCATTGTGGTCGGTATGGATCTTTTCCAAATAACAGCTTGGCTTCAACGACTTCTCGTATCCAATGAAACCTTATGCCTATATGTTTGGAACGGGCATGGAAGATAAGATTTTTCGGCAGATGAATAGCACTTTGGCTATCACAGTAAAGTGTATACTTATCTTGTTTAATCCCTAACTCTTGTAGGAAATTCTTCATTCATGATAGCTCTTTACAAGCTTCTGTCACAGCAATATACTCGGCTTCCGTTGTTGATAATGCAACACATTTTTATAAACTTGACTGTCATGATATAGCTCCCCTTCAAAAGTCATATAGCCTGATACTGACTTTCGCGAATCAACATCATTTGCGATATTTGCATCTCCTTGACCAAAACATAAGCACATTTTTTATGTGCCCCGTAGATACCTTAGAATCCATTTTACACCTTCCCACCTACTGACAACACCTATCGAATAGGTCTCGTACAGACCATAGCATACATCAAACTACGAACTGCGGACGAATAAGGAAATTTATTCATCTCTTCTCTTTCTTTCTCACTTATAGGACATTGTTGAGAACTCAACTTAAAATGACTTGCAAGTGGAGAACTTACTAGTTTAGCCTTATGCATGTTAAACCTCTCAAGTAACTTCTCAATATATCTTTCCTGTGACAGCCATAACTTCTTATTTTTCCTGTCACATGAGATTTTTATACCTAGTATCTGTTTTGCTGGTCCTAAGTCTTTCATGGCAAAGAAGTTATTCATCACCCTTTTCAAGTTAGCGATTTTAGTGGTGTCGCGGCCAATAATTAGCATATCATTAACATGGAGGAGCAAAATAATAAAATCTCCCTCATGAAATCTTTTCATGAACACGCAATGATCTGATGTCGTCTTGTAATACTTATGATCCTTCATAAAGGATTCAAATTTTCGATACCATTGACGCGGAGCTTGTTTTAAACCATACAAGCTCTTATTCAAACGACATACCATGTGCTCACATCTAGTTGTTTAATTTTTAAATCCATGCATGCTGCCTTGCTGAGAATAACTCTTATTGACGACATTTTCACCACCGGTGAGAATATTTCTTTAAAGTCAATACTTTTCTTCTGACTAAACCCCTTCAACTAGTCTTGCTTTGTATCTTGGTTGCGGATTATTTTCTTATGAACACCCACTTATTCTTGAGTGGTCGTCGACCTTTTGGTAACCGTACCAAATCAAATGTATGATTCTCATGCAAGGATTTTATCTCGTCTTGCATGGCTTTAATCCACTCTTTTTGGTGAATATCTCTTAGAGCGCTCTCCACCTTCAGTAAGCCAACTAAAAGTCACCATTAGCAAATTTTGGTGGAAGTCGTCTATCTCTATTAGACCTTCTTAACTCTAATGGTGATGTCGGTTGACTTTCTTGTTGTGTCATTTGTTCCACATTCTCATTATTATCATCCTCGTCATCATCGTCGATGTTGTGAGGATGATTTTCTTGGTTTACATCTCCTTCGTGATTATCAACTACACTTGAGGAAGGAACTGGATTCATAATTATAGGCAATTCTTCTTGGGATGTTGTAGACTTTCCCAATTTTTGTATGTCTTTAATGGTTTGATTTTCGAAGAAGACCACATCTCTAATTTTGACAATTTTTCTTTCACAAGGACTCCATAACCTATAACCAAACTCATCTTCCGGATAGCCAAGAAAAATACATTGTTTTGTCTTGCTATCAAGTTTTGATCTCTCATCCCTCGGGATATGAACAAAGGAGAAAGATTGATCAAATGGGTTACCTTGCGTGAGATAACATCGAACGAACTTTTTCACCGATCGTACGATTCATTCTTTTTGCAATGCTATTTTGGGATAGTTTTCTCAAGCTTTATCCCATACTTCTTGCAGTATTCTTTAAATGGACCTCTATACTCACCACCATTATCAGATCGTACACATTTTAATTTCATGCTCATTTCTCTTTCTACTTTTGCATGAAACTCCTTGAATGCATTAAGGACTTGGTCTTTACTTTTCAAAAGATAGCCCCATACTTTCTGGAATGGTCATCAATAAATGTGACAAAATAAGATGCCCCACCAAAAGATTTTTCTGTCATAGAACATACATCTGTGTGAATCAAATCTAGAATACGTGGTCTTCTAGATGGTGGATTTCTTCGAAATGAAACTCTGTGTTGTTTTTCAGCTAAACAATCAACACAAGATTTCAAATGAACATCCTTCAAAGGAAGAAGTTTCTTTCGAGTGAGGATTTGCAATCCCTTCTCACTCATATGCCCGAGCCGCTTATGCCATAACTCGGTAGAACATTCTTCGACTACATTCAAATGTGTGTTGAGCTTCTCATTTGTGACATAAAGGGTTTGTTGCTTCTTTCCATGAGCAATGATTATCGAGCCTCTCGACAACTTGCACTTTCCATTAGAAAAGTGATTCGCATACCCTTTATTGTCAAGTTTGCCGGCTGAGATCAAATTCAGCCTTATATCTAGAACATGTCTAGCATCATGTAAAGTTAGCTTGCATCCTGCATTGATTTTCAAGCAAACATCTCCAATACCAATTATTTTGGAGGATCCATTATTTCCCATCCTCACAAAGCCAAGATCGCAGCTAGTGTACGATGTGAAGTAATCTTTATTTGCAGTTAGATGATCACCCAACTACAATCTTCATTTGTAAGGTTATATCATGAGTCATCACCTACAAAATAAACTTTGTCACCAACTGCTGTAGCCGTGACATTTTTCTTGTCTTCATTATCACTACTCTTGTCATTCTTTGATCGCATGTCCCTCTTCCATATTCGACATTCACTTTGCTTATGTCCTGCCTTGTGACAATAAAAGCAAGTGAACCTCTTCTTAGATTTCGATCTGTCTCTCGATTTATCTTGACTTTGGGAGCCTCTAAACATCGATCTCCCTCGACTTTCAACAATGTGTGCTTCAGTTTGATTATCTGTGGAGGCAAATTCTTTCCTTTTAGCTTCTTCATTGAACAAGCTATCTTTCACCATGTTAAGGGTGAGTTTACCATTCGGAGCCGAATTGCTCAATGAGATAACAAGAGTTTCCCAGCTACCGGGTAATGAGCTAAGGAGTAATAAGGCTTTGGCTTCATCATTTGTTAGCTGATTAATAATGCCTTGAAATTCATTCATGTGTTCTGCCATACTTTTACCTTCTTTGTATAGAAGACGAACCAACCTTCTTACCAATGTAGCTTTATTTAAAGTTGTCTTCCTCTCATACATTGACTCAAGCTTTGGAATATAGGCATTGGTATCATTAGCAACTTGTTGAAAAATACTTTGATCAATATGTTGTCGTATCAGCCCGACTGTCTTTCGATTCTCCAATTTCCATACAACTTCGGTTTTACTTTCCGGTTTATTTTCTTCCTCGATGGGTTTATACAAATCCTTACAATAAAAGATATCCTCCATTCGAGACTTCCACATGGAATAATTGGACGATGTCAATTTAATCATTCCCGATAAGCTTACCATCGAATCTTCCATTTTGTTTTATACAACGTGTATATATGTAAACGGCTCTGATACCAGACTGTTGGGAAAGATCATAAATAATCTTGTAGCGGAAATAATATTTACTTTCCCTTTGTGTACAAACAAAATAGGTAACAATTATATCTCTATAACATAATAGATTAACTCACAAAGTGTTTATAAACTATATACTAATATTCGATGGTATACTCTCAAATTTAAATTGTGTTTCTATTTATCAAAAATAATGTGATACAAATTCTATCTCAATTTACAATTAACAAATAATCTGATTACATATTTATAATCAGCCTATATCTAAATAACTAATGATGCAAATTATCGTTATATAATTTGCCATTGATTATTTCTTAATTTGCTACCACTCTCCTTCTTTTTCTCCTTTTATTCGTCTCATTCTTTTTCTCTTCTTTCTTGTAAATTCTCCTTTATTTATTTTTAGCAAACTCTAATAATGAGGAATATTATCCAACATGAGGACACAATTTTTACCAATAGTGGGAGTGAACTCAGCACTTTTAAGGCCTATGGCTATGGTACCAAAATAATTATAGTGACAATTGCTTGATTATGCTACTTATAAGAACTTATTTTACTCAAAAAGATATTTCAGCCTCGAGAAACCAAAGGCACATTTGATTGTGTAGGTTGCTACCAAAATGACATGAGGCTACAAGAAAAAGAGTGCCAACTTTATTTAGAAGAACGTTAAGTGTTTGTAGGTGTGAGTTAGCTTGTATTGTACGGTTATCTCTGTGTTTTTTTCCTTTTTCGTATTTGTATGGGCTGAAATCTTGTCTAGAGAATGCTTATTTTAAAACTTCCTGAATGGATTTTGGTCCATATGCATACTTACTAAAGAAGTAAAAAAGTTGATCAAACATACGTCTCTTTTTTGAAGGATTATCTTTCTTTCTAAATTTTATAAACTGTTCTGTCATTCCGTGTATTAATGATATAAACAAATTGATTGTGTCTTCTTGTTCCAATATGCCCTTTGCTCTAGATTATCTGTTTTTGTTCTCAAGATTACAAAATTTTAAAATGTCATACATGGGTGCTAGTTTCCTATGCCTTTCACCTAGATGGGTAAATTGTAATTGTCTTCCTCCTTTGTTGAGTAGGGAATATCCACATATCTTAACTTTAACTAGATCCAAACTCCTTTAGTAAGAAGAGCTTGCCATACTCTGTATCTATTCTTATTAACTTATTAAAAAATTATTTTTGGAAGCATGAATTTTAGATGTAGATTTTTGATTTATAGTGATTTTCCTCTTCTCGTGTAATGCCCTTAATCTAATTTTTGAAGTTTTTATCTGCAAATCAAATACATAGGAGTCAATCTGTAGAATGCTATCATCCTGATGAAAAGGGTTTGGAAAAGGAGTTCATCCTTTTTGCTTTCCCCCCTCCTACTTAGGCTCACTGTGCCTCTTTTGTCCTTTTGAATGAGTGATTTTTTCACCTACTGTTACTAGTTAGCTTCACATACTATTCATATCATCCTAAGTGAATTAGATTCTTTTGATTAGCTTTGTCTGACATATAGCACAACTAGAAGGTGTAAAGTAGTCAACTTGAGGCCTCATTTTCTGTTTTTGCGGAAAGGGTCACATGTAATATAGTCGTAGAGTGTGTAAAGAGGAGTGTAGGAAGAATGATTGGAAGACTTTTGTTAATGATATTCACTGGAGTTTTGTACAGGGTTTTACTTTATCTCTTTCTTTCTGTAGAAGAAAAATCAATTGATAAATTTCAGAAGCACTTTAGCTAATTTTCTATTAGGAAGAATGCCTTAGTTACATTACATGTTTAACCCCAAATTTAGAACCAGATTCACTGGATATTAATGTACTGACTATTATCTTCTTAAGATTGGAGATTTGGAGCATGATAGGTTATCATTCAAAAAGCAAATCATATACCCTTTATATTTTCGACTATAGCCATGTCTTAGTTTTGATTAGGAAATGGAGGCAATAAGAGAACAAACTTCTTGAGTGTTAGGCCAGAAATAAGTCAGCAAATGAGGATTCCTCCGACGTAAAAATTGCCAAGTACTACAATTGTCTAACTAAAAAACTGTTGTTAACAACCGTCTTTGCCTGCACTTTCTTTGGAAAACTTTGATGAAATCACAACTGCTGTTACTTGCATTTATTGTCTCTTCATTATCAGTCACTGACAAAATGAGATTTTGAAAAACTAATGAGAAGCTGGGTTACTGTAATTTAATAAAGCTTTGGAACATTTCATCATAATTATGATAGCATCATTAACCAAATATTTTGATGTACTATGTTGAACTATTAAAAGTTTAAAACACCAAATTAACTATTAATGGTGAGATTGGTGACATCTCTAGAATTTGAGACTTTTTATTATGAATACCTACACTCTCTTATTCAGGATTTGTGAGTCTATGACATGCTTTGATTGAACTGGCTGTTTCCTTTGTTTTGTGAATTCTAGTTGGCAGCAAAGACGAGGCAGAAGCTGGGACTGGCTATCAGATTGATCCTCTTGATCTGAATCACTTTTTTGATGATGATGGGAAAATTTACGGCTACCAAAGTTTAAAGGTGAGAGCTTTTAACCTAACCTGCTCATGGTTTAGCATTATTTGCAATGTTTTGCATTTTTTCTGATAAATTTTGTACAACCTTTTATTGTAGATTACAATTTGGGTTAGCAGTGTGTCATTTCATGTGTATACAGATATCACTTTTGAGAGCTCATCTGATGTAAGTCCTGTAAAATCTTTTTAGTTAGACTAGGCTTTGAAACTCTTTTGTTGTAGCACATGTAAAATTTTATACTCTCTTATGTATCTTGGTTTGCTGTTGCTTTGCTCATAGAGAGGGAAAGGCATTACAGACCTAAAAGCTGCTCTTCAGGTATTATTCACTGTATTTATTGAGAAGCAATGGCACTTGTGTAACTATGTGGTTTAATATGTTGATTCTCTTTCACAGGATATGTTTGCAGAAAATATTGTTGAGAAAAAGGACGACTTTTTTCAAACTTTCACAATAGAAAAGCATTACATCAGGTATCTATTAAGAAGCACTGTTCATTTGCGTTGAAATATGGAAATCTTCTCCAAGACTGTTTTCCATTATCTGATTGGGAAACACAGTTCTTTAATGGTCCATCTCATGTTGTTATGATCTCAGTTCAGTTATCTCCAAGGGAGAAGTACTGCTTCAAAATACCACTGATGGCAATGGTCATTCCCATGCAGATACTACTGATACACAGGTTCTTTCTTGTTCAAATTCCCCTATGTTTGCATAAAGGATCAGTTTGATACACTTTTTGCGTTTAGCGGTTATCAGCAGAATGTTTTGAACTTATAACCATAAATAAAGGCTAGAGTAGTCTCAATGCTGTTCACAATGTATTTGACTAATAAATGGTAAAAGCACAGGGGAGTTGGGAATGTTTACTGAGTTTTCAAACCAGGCCTTGGTAGGTAGGACTTGATTTGTACAATGTAACCTGGGTAAGTTATCTTAGTATCATCTCAAGTTTTTTGTTTTTTTGTGTAGCTCTCTGTCAATCCCATGTTTTTTTAACACCTTTTGGATTCCCTCACTTGTCTCCAGTCAGATCCTATGTCTCATTGTGGTTGACTTGCATTTCCTTTATCCTGCCCTAACAGCCTTCTCAATGTTGTATAATATTATAATTTACCTTCTCTTAGGTGATTCGCTTTGTCATGGGTGACATGACTGCTGGGCTTCTTTATAGCCGATTAGTGCCTCTTGTTCTTCTACTTGTCGATGGTAATTTTATCTTTCGTCTTGCTCTGCTGTCTTTATGAATTTTGATTGATTTGTTATCTTATGTTGGAGTATAATCTGTTATGTTTGTATGGGCAACAGGTAGCAATCCTATTGATGTTACGGATTCATGTTGGGAGATGTATGTCATTGTTCAGAAGATAGCTGACCCAGAGGGAGACCAAAGTAGATTGCTTGGTTTTGCAGCTGCTTATCGTTTTTACCATTACCCTGATACTTTACGGCTTCGACTTAGTCAGGTCTCTCTTTTATTTTGTACATCATTAACTGGCTAGAGCTAGACAAATTCAAATCTGCCAATACTGACTCAACATGTTATATTATTGTCCCAGGTACTTGTATTGCCTCCTTATCAACAGAAAGGGTATGGACGTCGCCTCTTGGAGATACTCAACAATGCTGCTATGTCTGAGAGTGTCTATGACTTGACAGTTGAAGAACCAGTGGATTCCTTACAACGTATTCAGTACTACATTGATGTACCACGCCTGCTCACTTGCAGTGCTGTGCAGTCTGCAGTTGATACTGCTGCTACACATCTAAAAGAAGCCAATTTGTCAAAGAGAACAGAGTCTTCTCAGCTCCTTCCACCATTAACAGCTGTTAATGAAGTGAGGAAGAGCTTAAAAATCAATAAGAAGCAATTTTTGAAATGCTGGGAGATTCTTCTGTATATTGCCCTAAATCCAGTTGACAAATACATGGAGAACTACAGGATCTACATCACAGATCAAGTGAAAGCTAGTGTGATTGGTAAGGATACAGGGACTAAAGGGAAGCAGGTAATTGACACCCCAAATGACTTTGGAGAAGATGCATTTGTTATGTACAAGCCTCAAGATTGTGAAGATGGTCACGTTGATGTTGATGTCCTTGATGAGGATCAAAAGAAACAGCAAGAGCAGCAGCTGCTTCAAATAGTTGATGAGAGGGTAAAAGAGATCCAATTGGTGGCTCAAAAGGTGTCAACTACTCAAGCATGAAGGTCTTATGTTCCTAGGCATTAAGTGAGTTTAAGGTGTTTGCTTTCCTCTGATTTAGCTAGAGTGTGGCAGAGACATTTCTTCTTTTGTTTCTCTCCTTTTAGTCAGCTGTATGATTGTACTAGATAGTCATTTTCAGTGATGTAGGATAATCCAGTTGTTTTACATGTTTATACTAACATGAGAAGGGAGCTGAGTCCATTGAGGGAAATTCTGACTTCCTAGTGCATGAAAATTACATATGAAGTGGAGTATTTTGGAAATTGAGTAAGGGCTCACACTTTGTTCACTTCATTTAACTGGTACAAATGTTATGTTCTATACAATTTGAGGGGGTTATTTGCCCATCAGTGGGATAAGTTTTGGGAAGTAGCATACATTTTGCAGCCCTTAATTATTATTACAGGTAGACTAACTCGTGTAGTAGTTAAGGTAAGTGTAAATTTGATCATCTATGGTTAGTTCGACAGTCCAATTTGATACAGGGATGCAAAATAATGCAGTGCTTGTAGAAGGCATCGATACATTACTCGCCAGTTGTCAGCAATTGTTTCCAGACGGACTCAGGCAAAGGCAGAAAACTAACTCAATTAGCCGTAGAAATTAATAGAGGGATTTATACCATCACTTAACAATTTACTCCATAGATGCTAAGTCTCATCCACAGGAAAGTGATGCTATTACTTTTACCAATTCAGAAGTGAATTTGTTGAGGCAAATTCAGAAGTGAATTTTCTGAATTTTCCCATCCAAAAGTAATGATAATTGAAGCATGATAACAGATGTTGAGCAATGATTCAGACATTTATGTTTCCAGGAAAATGGAAGCCTCATAGCAAAAGTATATGGATTAGTTAGTGATGGATTCAACGCCATTTGCAGATGGAGTAAGAATAACTAGAAGCTTTGCAGCAATTGATTTTTATTCAGAATATAAGTCATCCATTAGGCCTTTTTTTCTGCATTGAGATCCCTAGTGCCATTTTAGCAATGTAGACAAATTGAGAACGCATACAAGAGCGAGCAGGTTCAGGCGTTCAGCTTGAACACACTACTTTGTACTCCGTACAAGATTTATAAACATATAGGCATCATAACAAAACTAGCAAACAATCATTCTACGTCCAAGCCAAACAAATTGCATTCGGAAATTTGGACTGAATCTTGTAAGGTAAAACCATACAAGGCGTTGCTTCTCTGTTATGCAGACTACAAGGCTTCCACAGTGCAAAGTAAAAACCTAAACTTCTAACAAGCAGAATGACTATAATAGCTTCTAGCAGATACATGATCAATGATTGTATCTTCTTGGCAATAACATCGTCTTAAAACCGAAGTACTGTGCCTTTTATTGATTAACTTCATAATAACCATCTCAAATCCTTACATTATATAATGTTCATAAACTTTTGCATACATGAAAGTAAGTATCATCAAACAGAAGGCAATGCCGAAAATCGTGTTTTAAACATCCGGCAAGCAAGTATGAACGAACAAACGCAAAAATTCAAGGTATCATAACATCGAAATGATGAATATTTGTCAATCACAAGTTTGATTCGATTGATATAACCATTCTTTCCAATTTCAGTTCAATATCATAACATCGAAATGATGAATATTTGTCAATTACAAGTTTGATTCGATTGATATAACCATTCTTTCCAATTTCAGTTCAATATCATAGCAAGGACTTTCATCAAACATTTGATATGCACATCACAAACACATCAATTACCAGTTTACTACCATCAATTTCTCGTCAAATTGAACAGTACATAGCATTAGAATTCTCAATTAACAATCCTAAAAACACCAAATTTTAAAAATTGATGACGAATACGCAGTACCCAGAAACCCTAACCCTAAAATCCAAGCAACCCAGAAACCAAAATCACTCAAACTTCTTAACCATAGCAAGATCAGTAAGCATCTTCTCAATAGCTTCATCATCAAGATCCCTTCCTTTATCTTTAAGCGAAGGTACCATAGCAATGGCTTCTTCAACAGTTTCTGGGCAAAGGTTACCAAGAACAGCGAGCTCGAATTCGGCTAGTTGATGACGACTAAGAATCTCTCTAACCTGTCTTACAGCATCTGGGTTTTTGTAACGACTGAATCGCTTTACATATTGCAGAGATTTCTCGAAAACTTGGGGCATCTGATTCAAGGGATCATCTGAAACTTGCTGTAATTGTTCTAATCTGTGTTCAAGAATCATGGCTACTTCTCCATTCATCAAACACTTTGCTTTGACGAAATCTTCGCCCAATTTTAGCTCTGATGCATTCTCTTCTTCTTCTCCTGACATTTTGTAGGTTAGTGGAAAAAGAGAGGGTCTGCGAGAGGCAAGAAGATGTTAAATTGGTATAGCGCTTTCTCGCTCCGCACCCTTGTATTTATAGGGGTAGTGGAGTTTTTTTTTTTTTTTGGAATTGATTTTGGTAAGTTTATGCAGGATTAAACAATGGCAAAATTACAAGCATTGACACCAATTTTGGGGTGTTACAATTATTGACACCAACTTTGATTTAAAAAAACGTAAATAACATTAATAATACCTGAGTGGGGTCCACTTGCCATAAATTTATCATTTACCATATAAGTATCGTTTTTAATAATTTAAAACAGATTATTAAAACAGTAATTAAGTTTCATGTGTTAATTATGGTTTTATAAAAAAAGCCCCAAATTAAAATAACAAAACCCCAATTTTTTCTCTCTACTCTCTTCTTCAGCCATTCATCTTCTTTGTTGATTATTCTTCCTTTTGCTCTTCATTACTTATTTTTCCCATCCTTCATCATCATCTTTTGGTATAGATTTGAACTCAATGGTAGATTATTGTAAATTAGTATGCTATTTTTACCAAATTTGAAAGACAAACAATTTTTTTTGAAGCTGATAATTAGGCTCTGCTTGGAGCGCCTAAGTGGTAAGCTTTAAGAATTGGTTTTGTCTTTTTAGTTTACATTATTTAATTCATTAAACATTGATGAAAGTTTGGTCCTTTTAAGTGCAATTGTGAATCCGACCTAAGTTTGCAGCCATTTTTTTAAAAAAATTATGAATTATGTTTTGTTTGAATGGATTTTTATGTGTTGTTGGGTTGTGAAAATTTGTATTATGTGTTGTTAGATTTGATTTTGTTTCAATTTTGTATTGAATTATGCCTTCGTAGGTTGAAATAGGGAAAATATGAGAGCCTAAATGGATGTCAATAACTCATAATATGACCCACCTCGGCTCGGCTCTAATGGTACAAGAAAAAAATATACAGGTAGGAAACAGGCTGTAGCTCCTATACTTGTGTCATTGGGTGGGCGTGAACATGGTAGTGGACAAACGATAGACAAAGGGAATGGAATGGTTGAGGAAGACACCCACTATGAAACTGAATTGGATAGGGATTATTTGTCCACTTGTGACATATATGAGCATATAATAGAGAATCCATACAACGAGACTGAAATAGATATACATTTTGATTGGACTTCATCAGATGAAGGATGGTTACAATATAAGAGCAAACTTAGGGAGTATACACTTGCTAATCCAATAGCACATTATCAGTATGATGATCAAAACTCAAATTCTGAATATGAAAACTCTGAAGGTGAATATGAAACACCATACGAGAGTAATTCAGACCCTGATGACATACCCAAACAACAAAATTTACTCAAAGTTGATAGAATACCGAGTTTAGAAGCCTTGTATGGAGGGTTGGAATGAAGTTTAACTCACCTGAGCTCTTTAGAGAAATGGTAAAGAGATATGTTGTAATAGCTGGGTACAATATAAAGTGGACTAGAAATCTTAAGATGAAGAAATTGCAAGGCAGGGTGTTCATGGAGTATTTATGCTAGTTGGAATGGAGATAAGTCATCTTTTGTGGTGAAATCTGTTAATCCTAATCATTCATGCAATAGGCAAGATTTTGAAATTATCCAATGTAGGCCCAAATGGCTTGCTAGAGAATTCATGATGCAATACAAGATTGATCCTAATTGGTCCAAGAAAGCATTAACTAAAGTTGTCATGGAGAAATTTGGAGTGAAATTGGAAAGTTGGGCATGTTATAGAGTTAAAAAAGAGGCTCATAAGCTTCTACATGTTTTACATACTTACACTTCTGTTTTTTTGGTAATTACATACCAGGTTGGGCAACATGGAGTCGTTGATATGTCTTAAGCATCATCATCAGCACCATAAAAGTAACAACAATTTTTGGGAGAAATCATATTTCAATACATTAATTAAATATACTACTTAGCATAGTTACATCTTAACAACTTGGCATTCTGCCAAAAAATATTCAATAAAAATTAGAGCCAAAAGCAGTAGGTTGCTTAAAAAGTCACCTTTTCGGGATTTTTTTACGGCAACTCTTGAAGGTTTGCTACTTCAAAAACTTGACCCCTCTAACAAATTCTTAGAATGATGTGATTGATGACTTGCATACGGATGTTAAATTGGACACTACCATGGAATCACCTCCAAATAGTTTTAATTGTGGCTGTTAATTTGTAAAAGCAACAAAATTCACATGTTTAAACTCCTCACCATTTTTAATTTTTTCAATGTTGTCTCATAAAAAGTTAGGGTTCTTATGGAAAAAAAGAAGATGAAGATAGGAGAGCATAAGCAAAGAAAATGACTGAAGAAAGGAGGAGAGAGAAAAAATTGGGGTTTTGTTATTTTAATTTGGAGCTTTTTTTTTTAAACAATAATTAACGCATTACAATTAATTACTGATTTATTAATCTATTTCAAAATACTAAAAAAGATAGAAATACAGTAAGTAATAAGTATCTAGCAAGTGGACCCCACTTAGGCATTATTAATGTTTTTATGTTTTTTTTCAATTAAATTTGGTGTCAATATAACTAGTGGTACAAGTTAGCGTCAATAATTGTAACATCCCCCAAAGTTGGTGTCAATGGTTGTAATTTTTCCATTAAACAATTGGTAATTCCTCAAAAAAAAAAAAAAAATAAATAAATAAAACCACAATTGGTAAATAGGTTTTAAGGGCTTATTCTATTTGTATTATTATAAGTTAAGTTAAGTTAAGTTCAGAAAAAATAAGGTATTAATAAGGGTTGTTCAAGTACAAATTACAACTAAAATAAGTTTAGTTACGTTCAAATAAGTTCAGATAAGTTTAAATAAGTGAAAATCAAGTGAATAAAACACACCCTAAGAGATTATTAAGTTTCTGACCAAAAACAAAATCAAGTTAAATTGATTGAGAATTTGAGATGAAAAGTACCGGACCAAAAAAATTAAGAGCTAAGGTTTGGTCAAGGTTCTCCGTTTCTCACCATTATTTTTTAAAAAAAACTTACTTTTTTCTCTTTTTAATGTATTATATGTACTTTCTCTTTTTATTTTTTAATTACCGTAAAATTTGGTTTAAATAAACCTAGGCAGCCTCAATTAATTGTTGTTGTCACATTTTTTTTTTAACTTCGCCACTTCAATGGAGGAGGAAAGTAAAACCCTCGCAAATCTATCTATATTTTTTTTAAAACTCACATGTGATTGATATGTATCATCTCTTCCTTAGTATGAGGTGGTGCCACATGAACAATAACATGGCATAAATATTGTTATAAAAATTGATTGGGTTAATTAAAGATTTGATACATACACTTTAATTTTCATGAATGCTCATCACAACAAGAAATAATTTGCAAGCCATTTATTATTAACTAAAAATGTAAATAATTATTAAAAAAAAAAAACCCAAAAGGAATACAAAATTACTACGGAATACTCCTTATTCAAAATCAATTCTAATTCTCATCAAATAATCCCATTCTTTTCATCTCTTCATATTCTATTCATTTCACTTTAAATTACATTCATTTCACTTTAATTACATTCACTTCTCTTCAAATCCCATTCATTTAACTTTATATTGTATTCTTTTATCTTTAAATTACATTCATTTCTCTTTAATTTACATTCATTCACTTTTTAGTCATCAATAATTCACTTTAGTTTGTAACCAAAATTACATGTAACTAAACCCCCAAAGATTTCCAATTGTAGTTTTCAATTAGCTAGCCATCTATCCTTATAATATTCTTGTAACTCTAATAAACTCTTCATCTCCAAAGGCTTGCTATTTTTTCCTTACACAACTTGTTAATCACTTACTTTTTACCCTTTAATATCTAATTGGCTATGGGAACTTGGCCTTCAATAGTAGATATATTTTAATTTGGTTTTATACCTTTTTTTGTATGGTGTATTACAAGTTTGAGTAATTTGCGGTTATTGTCGACAGTTCATCACTATCATTAAATTGTCAAGGGAAACAAAATTGGTAAGTTGCCTAATTTTGTATTCTATTATTTAAGATGGTTTGATTGTGGTTTGCTGTTGTGCATGATATTCAAATTTTTATTCATGAAAATTTTTTTGTTGAACACTATTAACTCTTTTGGTAAAACTATATATTTAATTTAGTAAAAAGATAGAAATATCATCTAAATTATGTTACAAAGTTAATGTCTATAAAAGATTCAACAATTACTTTTAAATTGAATATTTCACACACGGTACAATCTTAGAAAAAAATTTAAATAATTTACGGTTGTTCAATGACCTTTAAGTTTGTTACAAGGGAACAATCTTAACTCTATCTTTCAAATCCAAAAAAATAAAATTGCTTACTCAAATTAAGAATCCGGGGCAACGCTCGGGGCCACAGACTAGTTAAAACAATAAAACACAAAAAACTAAGCAAACACTTTAATTTATTACTTCCCTTTGTAACCCTCCTTGTAACTCCCTTAACCTTTTTCTTTTTCCGAAACCTGTAACTTTCTTAACCTTGTTACATTCCTTTGTAACTTTTCTCATAATGGTGGCTTGGCTTCCTACTGTCATTGAAAAGGTACAAGTTTCATGTATAAATATTAAATATGTTGTATGGTAAATGGAAATAAATGGATATATAGAATAGGCGATCAATATTCACAATACATTTTTCATCTTTCATTCTTTCTTTTCCTCTATTTTATAACAAAAACTGCAATTTGATAAACAAATCTTGTTTATAAAAAAGATTAACCGGGGTAGTTAAGTAGCCCCTTTATTGATGGGCTACCAATCTGGGGCGAGGCAGCCCTAGTTTATCTATGTGATCAACATACTATGTGTATCAAATGGCATGAAGTAGCAACGTAATGTTTAGAGTGATAATCTGCAAATTACAATTTTAACTCAAGCTTATATTTCCTCAATTTCTTTTTAGTTGCATCACTTTTCTAAATGAAAGTTTCAAAGTAGTTGCATCACTTTTCTTTTTACGAGTAATCAATAAAGCCTCTTTATAATACAGTGAAATAAAAACGGAGGATGTAGAGTGAGCAGACAAAAACCTCTCTTTAGGCCTTGTTTAGTTCAACTTATTTTTACTTATTTTAGAAAATATAAGTTTCGATTAGATCAGATAAGAAAAAATAAGTTCAGATCAGACGTGGACAAAACAAGCCTAGAGATATCAAATGTTTTTGAGAAAGAAAGGTCATCTTAGTGAGAAGAACTGAAAAGTGGCAACCAACCATGGATGCTCTGCTAGCATCTTACGGCGACTCAGACTCAGACTCAGACTCGAACTCGTCAACACCAGTCTCAATTCCGCCTCAGAATCCACCGCCGTCGCAATCGCCATCGCCGTCACCGCTTCCTCCGCCTCCACTAGCTCTCCTCACCCCACCAAATTCTCTCCTTGGTAAGCAAAACCCCTCCTTTCTCCCACTCTCCAAACCATTCTATTCTTTCATGTATGCTGCTAATTCAAATTGGGTCAAATATAACGTATGCACACCAAGTGTTTGATGTTTTGTTTGCTATGTTTTAAAGGTATAATTGATAACTTGCAAACGGGTCAACCCGCAAGGGTTCGGAGCTTTCCCCATGTAGAAGGCAACTATGCTGTACATGTTTACATCCCAGGTGCACTCGATAGCTTGCATATGATCTGCATTCGTTAATTTTGTGTTTTATCTGTATTGATTGATTGTTTGTGAAATGGGATGTTAAATGCTTGATACTACATTGAAACTACTGCTTAAGATTACATGTATTTATAATTGAGTTTTTTTAATGTGGGGTTGTGAAATTACTGCATTATTTCCGCAGAAGAATGCAAATTTATCCCATAGAATGGTTACCCTGGTTAGGTAATCGAGACCATATGGGGATAACTTTTTTTTTTTTTTTTTTTTTTTATTTTTTTATCATGATAATTAGTTCTGAGGGGTTGGAACTTGGAAGGGAGTGGATAGGATCATTCTTGATTATATTGGCTAAATATTTACAAGTTATGTGATAGTTATTCCTAATTGTGAAGTGGTTGAAGATAAAATTTATTCTTTGTGAAATATGTGAGTAATGGCCTATTCTGTTCACCTTATTTTCACTTATTTCAGATCTAAGTTCAGTTAAGTTTAGATAAATTCGAGATAAGTGTAGGAAAAATAAGTTCAAGTTCATATAAGTTCACCTCATGAAAAATAAGGGTTACCCAAGTTCAAATTACAACTAAAATAAGTTCAGATAAAGTATGCTTGTTAATTTGATATATATGCTCGAATTATAAAACAGATGATGAGTATCTTGGACTATGTAAGGCTAACTTATTATAGCCACGAAATGCAAAAGGGACTTAAATATGTGAACAAATTTAACGTTGACCAAGAAAGCTATGCCGAACATATGTTTTATAAACTTGGTCACAAACACATGAAAAGAAGGGGCTTTGTCCCTCTCTTTCACAAAAAAAAAAAAAAAAAAAAAAAAGGAAAAAAAAAAAAAGACATGTGAAAAGGAAAACCATAGAAAGTTCTCCTAGCCCTTGCTCACCTTTACCTAGTTACAATTTATTGTTTATCAATTATGGGGATGTTTAAATGATAATGATATTTGGAACTTCATAAAACACCTTAATGAAGAAAAGTGGTTAGGAATCATCACTAACCTTAAGGTTGTACTTCTCTATATCGAAAGAGGATTTAGGATTATTATTCTAGATTTCTTAAAGGAGGAGTTTGGGGTGTTACATATGATATGTATGCTACCTTACCTTTGCTATTTTTGAAAGGTCTTTTTCATCTTAACCTTGTCCTCCTACTATTGCAAAGAGGTGATTTGTGTTAGATTTTTCACATTAAGCAAGAAGTGTGGATGGATTAACAGTTAAAATAGTCTATTGTAATTGAAAGTTAGAAAGTTTTCAATGAGAGACTGTTTGAACTTTGTTGAGAAAGGTTAGGTGAGTTAATTTAATAGTTGTGCCTTTTCTTTTTTCATTTGCTAAAATTAAGTATGTGAATTTGAGATGAATTATCTCTTGACGTTAGTATAACTTTAAGTGGTTACCATTATTACTGCAAGATTCCCATCGCCTTTTCATACTTTTATCGGACATATATGCAACATCTTCAAATGGATAGTTGGATACATGTAGTTGGTTGCTGATATTGTGATATGACCATGAAAAGAAGAGCAACCTAATCATGAAGTATTAACAAATCCAACATTTCTGTGCTCTGAGTAGTCGGAACTCGGAAACTAAGTTCTTGAAATTAATTGAACTCAATCAGAAAATACTCATACATAATGCAAAATTTTTGTTTACCTAAACGAACAAAAGGGTTTGTGGTGTTGTTTTGTTTGCGTAATTATCTTTTTTTGTCTTTGTAGTGTGCTAAACTTTCATTCTCTTCTTCCCTTTCTCTTAGGTCATTAACTCATTATGTTTTCTCAGACTTAGAATCTATTCCTGGACAGTTGACTTCATGTAGGGTATTTGTTAATTTTGGTTCTGTAGCCCTGATGGGTTAAATGCAACCCACCTTATTTTGCAGTAGCTGGCGCTGCCTTGGGGTTGGGCTGTAAACTAGGATTTCTGCATGTCTACGTGTTTGTAATTGTGATTGGTTGCAGATTTGGAGGCATTTGATTAATCCTGGTTTGGTATTGTATTGAAGTTGGTGGGTTCAAAAATCATAGAGCATAAAAAGTAGTCAAAGTGAAAGAATAGAAACCATAAAGAAGGAGATAGTGGAACTTTTGGTTTCAAGATGGTTGGTTGTATAGAACAATTTGAGTGAGAGACTCTATTAGCTCTATAATGTGAACTTTGATCGGCAGTCCGGCACATATATTTAGGTGATTAAATTGACTTTAAATAAGATTTAAGTGGGGTGGTTGGGGCATTAAAAATTTATAGGAAAAAAGCTAATAATTTAATGTAAATAAGGGCTGTAAGAAGAAAAAAGGAAGACAAGAGGAGCCAATGATAAGATGGTGGACTCTAAGGGATGCAAATGCTAAGGTTTTTCCAGAAAAGGTAATTAAGGAGGCGGATTGGGATGGAGATGTGGATCTAGATATGACTTGGTTACGAATGAAGAACTATTTCCTGAGAATGGCCAAAGAGGTCTTAGGGGAATCAAGGGGAAGGGCTTCGATACAGAGAGATACTTCATGGTGGAATGAAGAGGTGAAAGCAGTAATTAAGCAAAAAAGGGAATGTTATCTTGCCTTGGGAAAATGTAGAAGTGATGAAACCTTTGCAGCGTATAAAGAGGCTAAGAGTAAGGCAAAGACAGCTATTCGCCAAGCAAAAGAGAAGGCTTATCAGGAGGTTTATGAAAAGCTCGACTCCAAGGAGGGAGAAAAGATCATCTATAAGATGACAAAGAGAAGACAAGAGATAAGGAAGAATATTGACATGGTGAAGTGTGTTAAAGATGAGAACCAAATGGTCCTAGTACAAGAGGAGGACATCAAGGACAGGTGGAAGGGGTACTTCTATGAATTGTTTAATGGAAGTAATGAAGTTGTGAGAGGAGATACCTCCGTGAGTGATGAAGAAATCAACATGGAGTATGTGCGGAGGATTAAGAGAGTAGAGGTGGAGATTGCACTGAAGAAGATGAAGCCTATGAAGGCGGTTGGCCCTGATGGTGTACTGATAGAGGTGTGGAGGTGTTTGGGTAAGATTGGTATTGATTGGTTAATGGACCTTTTCACTAGATACGGACGGCTACAAGGATCCCGCAAGATTGGAGGAAGAGCACCTTGGTCCTGGACTATAAAAATAAAGGAGACGCTCAAGATTGTTCTAACTATCGAGGGATCAAGCTTATGAGCCACACTATGAAGTTGTGGGAAAGGGTGATTGAACATAGGTTGAGAGCATGCACAAGCATTTCGGATAGCCAATTTGGTTTTATGCCTGGGAGATCTACTATGGAAGCAATCCATTCGATAAGACAAATGATGGAGTTTTATAGGGTAAAGAAGAAGGATCTTCATATGGTCTTTATTGATTTAGAGAAGGTATATGACAAGGTGCCAAGAGAGGTACTTTAGTGGGCAATGTTGAAGAAAGGTATCCCACGAAGGTACGTGGACCTGGTTAAGGATATGTATCGAAATGTGTCAACAAATGTGAGGACATGTGAAGGTTGACAAAAGATTTCCCTATTACAATCGGATTGCATCAAGGATCTGGATTAAGCCCTTTTCTTTTTGCAACGGTTCTAGATGAAGTAACTAGACCAATTCAAGATGAGGTTCCATGGTGTATGTTGTTCGCAGATAATATCATTTTGGTGGATGAAACTAAGGATGGGGTTAATACTAAGTTGGAGCAATGGAGGCAAAGGTTGGAATTTAGAGGGTTTAAGCTAAGTCGGAGTAAGTCTGAATATTTGGTATGTCGTTTTGGTACTCAGAGGGGGACAAACAATGAAGTGGTGAGTTTGGATGGAAAGGATTTGACCATGAGTGAATGCTTTAAGTATCTTAGGTCGATCATCCAGAAGAATGGTGACATTGATCAAGACGTGGCTCACAAGATTAAGTCGGGGTGGCTTAAATGGAGAGTGGCCACGGGAGTGTTATGTGACCGAAGCATTCCCTTATAGTTGAAGGGAAAATTCTACACGACTGCCATAAGACTAGTGTTGCTCTATGGTACACAATGTTGGGCTTCTAAGAAGGAGCATATTAAAAAGATGGAGGTTACGGAAATGCGCATGTTAAGGTGGATGTGTGGGAACACTCTAAGAGATAGAATCAGAAATGAGGTTATTCGCAAGAAAGTAGGTGGCAGACGTTGGTTTGGGCATGTAAGACGGAGACGGAGACCCGAAGGTGCACCGGTGCGAAGAGTGGAAGAGTGGGACCATGGAGGGGTTAAACGAGGGAGAGGGAGACCGAAAATGACTTGGTTGGGAGGAGTTAGGAAGGATATGAAGTTTATGGATTTGCATGAGGATGAAGCATTGGATCGTAAGGGATGGAGGAGGAAGATTTATGTCGATGACTACACGGAATAATCAAATTTGGTTCATGTTAGCCGACCCCACTTATGGGATTAAGGCTTTGATTGATTGATTGAAGGGTTGTGAGAGGGAAAGAAATAATAAAAAGTAGTATTGGGTTTGAGTAGGGATCATGAGAGGATTAAAATGTAGTTGTTTGCCAAAAATAAAAGTGTAATACTTATTTTTAAGAACGTGTCTGATAAGTGTAACCAGTACAGCTCAAGTAAACCCTAAATCTTGTCCTCAAAGGGGCTAAGGCCCTGTTCTTTTGAGCTACTCTACTCGCTGAGTTTTGCTCTGTTAAAATAATAATAAATATTTAAAGATAATAATAATTAATATTTTTAATAATAATAATAATAAATAATAATAATAATAATAATAATAATTAACATTTAACATTTAATAATAATAATAATAATTAATATTTAATAATAATAACTAATATTTAAAGATAATAATAATAATTAATATTTAATAATAACAATAACAATAATAATAAAAATTAATAATTAATATTTAATAATAATAATAATAATAATAAAAATTAAGATTTAGTATTTAATAATAATAATAATAAAAATTAATATTTAATATTTAATAATAATAACTAATATTTAAAGATAATAATAATAATAATTAATATTTAATAATAATAATAATAATAATAATAATAATAATAATAAATATAAAATCTGTTCTGCTCTGTTTTGCTCAGAAGCTCAAAAGAACAGGGCCTAAGTAAACCACATTATGTACGATTTTTAGTTTTTCACCTTCTGACAGGCTCGGGCAGGTTGAACTAATGTTTGTATTGCTCCCTGCGTTTCCACCATAGACATAAGTGGATGGTTCTTGATTGGGTGTATAATATGGAAAGTATGCTTTTTTGTTGCCTGCTTAGCCAGTGGTAGATTTCGTAAATTAGTAATTAGGTATAAAATGAGTCTTTGCTGTCTGAGGGTTCACATGCAAGTCATCTCATTGGTGTTTTTTTTTTTTTGTTGATTCTATATCTACTTTTCATTTTTGATAGTAACTACTGACACTCAATATAGAATAATTTCCTTGTAGTTTTTATACCACAACCAGCAAGGAAAGAGGCATCCCAGTTCGTTAAAAAAGTTTCATCAAATGTTCCTGGTCTACATGTCATTGATGCTGACATCCCACTTAAAAATATTTCAAATGATGATCAGAAGCTTGAAGACATTGCTTTAGGGAGAGAATTTCATATTAGTTTAGGAAGAACTGTCCCTATCAGGGTGCATCAAATAGATTCAGTGGTCACCATGCTTCGACAAAAGTTGCAAATTCAAAAACGGTTAGCCATTTATTTCTTGTTTAGTGTTGTTTCATGCACAATAAGCATACATTATTGTAATTGTCCTCTTGAGTATGTGCATCTGATTTTTTTTTGGGTCAGGTATTGGATTGATTTCAATAAATGGGAGGTTTTTGTCAATGACGATCATACACGGGCCTTTCTTTCATTAGAAGTCACTACAAGAGGTTTGCCGGAGGTAACTTTTAACTGTTTTATATATTTTTTTTAAAAAGGATGCTTATATCCAGTCACCCCTTCCACCCTAAGATCAAAATAAGAGAAAGATAGCCAAAAAAATAAAACAGCAGTTAAAAGTTACCTCTGGCACAACTTTTGTATTCTTTTCAATAATTTAATACTATTATTCTTGGACAGACTGAAAGGAGACAAGGAGTGCTCTTTTAGTTTACTCTTCCTAGTCTGTGGATTGTCTACTTTCCTTCCTATCTTCCTTCTCTTGTGGACTATATCTTCGTAGAACATTCGTTTTAGACAGAATCTTCTTGATTGGTAATTTAGGGAACTCATTATTTTATTTTCTATCCTTCAGAGTGTCTCCTTGAATGAGGCCCAGGACAGGAAGATGCTAGGAACTGACATAGCTAACAGCTCTAGCAATGGCTGAAAATTAATAAGAAGATGATGATATATATTGATGAGATGAGAATTACAATAAATCGAATGATAATTCCACTTTCGAGAGGTGGATTCTCTCCTAAGTATGAGCTTTCGAGAGGCTCACTCTCTCCCAATGACATACCTCTCAATATTCAACATGTGTTCTTTCCTCCTAATGAGACCTATTTATAGAAAATCACTCCTAACAAACATCTAGCTTATTCCCCAAGTTACTACTAATAGACTATGACTAGCAAGCCCTTCCCCCAAGCATTGATTCCTTGCAGAAGACTTGGTCTATGATACTTTGGTTGCTTCCACTGCCATTCTATCTTTTACCACGCTTAGAGGCTCTTAAATTGCAGCATTTCTCATTTTCTTCTTTTGGTTGGATGGCCTAGGTAACACATGAAGGTATTTATGTGACTATCTAGTTTTGTTCAATACATGTGACAAGTTGTAGGTTCAGAGATCTTACTAGGCTTTGTCTTGTCAGTTGAGTATTTAGTAGTGAGGAAATTCTTTTGTTTTTGCATTTTAATATTAGGAGTTACCTTTGGCTGACTTCTTAGTGTTTTCTATTGCACTTAATCATTTGCTGCTTCATTGAATGAGTTTTGGTCTAGTTTGGGGAAGCTCAATGCTTGTGAGACTATACGGGTCTGGAGGCTTTGCAAGGCGTTTTCTCGTGTGTACCTTTAATTTGGATGGTGAAATCAATTGGTTTGCATGGTGATGTGATGACTTATCTATTGGTGGTGTCTAGTTTGGGGAAGCTCAATGCTGGTGAGCTTGTACAGGTCTGGAGAAGGTGTATTCTCGCATGTACCTTTTTTAACTTATCTATGGAAGAGACTTATGCATTTGTTGGGATAAGGTGGGCAGGTCCACCTATTGTTTAGATAATTTGCAGGGTCATTAATGTGAGTTTTGGGAGGTGTGTAGGGCTAGAATTTTGAGGTAGTATGCTTTCTCGCTGTTTTATGGGTGGTTTGGTCGGAAAGGAATGGAAAGGTGTTCTAAAATTGTTTGTCCAGTCTAGCTGCTTTGAGGGATCGGTATTTATTTTTTTAGCTTCATTTTGGTTCTTGTTCATGGAGTTGTCCCTAATCTAACATGTTATTAAAAGGCTGTTTTGTTCTTTTTGCATGATTTTAATGGGCTTCTGGCTCCCCTCTTCCATTTTCATCTATCGTTCAAAATTTTCTTACCTAAAACAAATATTGGTTCAAAGACAAATTTAGTGGATATTGGAAAAGCCAGAATCCTTTAGCTGATGATATGAATGAGGATTTTTTCATCTAGTTCAAGTGATGGATTCTAGGATTGGACAAGTGCCTATTATGAACTATGCAGAGTATGTAGCTTTTAGCTTTTATAATTAATTTCCATTAAAGCCTGGTCTGGGATGCTATATGCCTATCTTCTTCTCTAGACAAAGAAATAGGATGCCAGGAAATTTATGAGCTGTGGTTAGAAGTTTGGTGGAGATACGTATGAATGTATGATGCTTTGGATGTGTGGCCATAAAAGAAAGGATCGGCTGAGGGTCAAGATATTAGAAAAAGGGTGAAATCTATTAAAAGCAAAATGAGGGAGAATTGCCCAAGGTGGTTTGGCTATGTAAGATGGATATCAAGTGAGGCTTTGGTAAGGAAGCTTGAAGAGTGGCAAAGTGATGGGGTCGTGAGGGGTACGGAAGACCTAAGAAAACTTGGAGGAGGGTGATTGGAAGTGATATGAGCCTTTTGGGGATTGAGAAAGTATTGTTGTTGGATAGAGTGGAGTGAAGGGAGAAAATCTATGCGGAGGACACGTCATGACTATAGATATATACGGAGTTCAATTTTCTCTTACCTAAACTAATTGTGTTTTGCAAACTATACTTACTTTCCTTTGTTAAGCTTTTCTCAGGCATGTTTTTCTTCTCATTATATCTCCCCTTAGCCTCTTTTATAAAACTTTCTCAAATTTTATTTTTACATCCTTTTGTGAGTTTTCACTTTACATTGCCCTCGTTTTTCACCCACTATAATTTTTCTAGTTATTTCATCTAGTTGCTGTTGTGTTTGGAAGTTTAGAGGGCATATGTCATCCTTTTAAGTTCTAACAGTTTCTACGCACTCCATTCCTTTGGAAGATGCCCTAAGTTTGTTAAGGATAATAACTAGATGTTGATCTATATGTCTATATACTTGTGATTGAAAGTCAAGTTCTTCTGTGCATTGTTTGAGCCGTAGAAAACAAATATGGTGGCTTCTACTCCTTTCATTCTTAGTTTGCAAACAATGAATTAATTATCTTAAATAACTTATGATATGTACTACATTTCAAAGGACACAACATTGTTGGTTGTTGAAACTTAAATATATTGATGTAATTCAATCGCGGAATTGATCTGTATTTTCCATTAGCTAGTTGCCTTTTCACATGATAGAGGCAGTGTTGACCTTGTCTTCATTGTTACAGATAACAAAGCAGATTCAAGCTGTTAACGAAGCCTACAGGCTACACAATCTTCCTGAATTTTACAAGGTTTAACTTAGTCAATGTTCATTTTAAGTTTACAAGGCCTGATATGTGCAGTCTGAGGCTATTTCTTAATTCATTTTCTTTTGATGAGCTACTGAGGCTGGATACGTATTGCAGGATCCTCGACCTCATATATCATTAACATGGGCTTCTGGTGATACAAGTGACTTACTGCGAAGAGTAGTAGAAGAGGCAAAGAAACATCCTGATGGCAGGAATTCATTACAGAAACGGGTTTTCACTGCTAAATTCAGTGGTATAGAGTGCAAAATAGGCAGTAAAACCTATAAAATCTGTAAATTGCCAGATGAATGAGAATTTTCGGTCAATTGGATGCTCATGGGGCTCACCATAGAGAGCACATGTTCATAATTTAAAGTTTAAATTGAAACACATGATGTAGGGCCTGTTTAGAAGTGCAGTTTGTTCAAGCCCTTTGTTATTATTGCATATTACTGTATTAGGTACTCAGTTACAAGGAATGAAGGAAATGTGTCCGTCTTGTAAGTTGGATTATTCTTAAACTCTTTTTATTACTCAATTTTAGTAAAATACGTAGTAATGTAGTTTAGGAGAATTTGACACAAACTATTACTGTACTAATTTAAGAAATCAGATTTTTACTACCTTTGTTTCTTTTATTTGCAACAAAAAGGTATTTTACGTGAGACATTAAAAATACTCGTACTCCACATGCAATTATTGTTTGATTTGTTTCTTGGCAAAGGGAGAACTTGGTATCAAATTGAGAGATTTGATTGCCATGTTTAAGATTAGAATATTTGATAAATTAATTATCTGTAAAAATGAATAGGAAATGCCAACTATTGGATGTTCAGTTTGTCGTTGAATTATTGGATACAATATTATCACTCCGCAGCTATTAATATTTGATTTTATTTTAAAAGAAAGAGATGTTTTAGATCCTAATAATGTATGAAATGATTGATAAGAGATACTTTTTGAAACCAATAATAAAGAGATTTTAAAATGCACGACAAGTTTAATGAGGGAAAATTAAGTTCATTATGCAGGAAATATGACAGATGATTAAGAATTTCTAAATACATGATGAGGTTGATGGCGCAGGATTCTTGCCGATAGATATGGACTGTTATTGAGATGGGATGCAACCTCTAATTTGCGTTCATAAAGTATTTAATAAAGTGGGTAGTTTTATCAAGATATGGACTGTCTTAGAATGTCCTATTAAAAGTGGGTAGTTTTATCAAATCACGCCTATTTAATAAAGTATTATGTGTAATTAGCACGTAATGTGTATAATAATACATCATCAAAACTTATTTATTGAAAATGTTCAATGTATGCAAAACATTTTGTAAGAAGTTGGCGAAAGATCAAGAACTGTGAAAGGAGAATCAAGCATCGTGTGTGCAGTGTGGTTAGCTTGTTACCAGTATAAAGTATCATTTATGCCTCTAATTAATCAACAATTCAATTTTTACCCAAATATAAAACATCAAACACTTACAAATATTTTATTCATACTATTAATATTTGGATAATGATATGTAGACTTTGTAACTGGGTTACAAATAAGCATTTTTTTATACTTCCTCCGTTTTTTTTAAATGCCTCAATTTGACTTTTGCACTGTTTACATGTCATGTTTGACTTATTTTTTTAGCTATTATAAAATAAATAAATGTTATTATGTAATATATCATTAGATTCGTCACAATGCCTGTTTTTAATATAATGTTGTTACAATTTTTACTAATAAACAGTTAAAGATATTAATGGTCAAAGTAATGTCTTGGAAAATGTGCCGGTCAAACCGATGCATTAAAAAAAAAACATGAGTATTAAATTAGAAATACACAACAAATCACGCATAAATTTCCATAATAAATGTAATAACACGATTTATCTCATTAAGTTAATCCTTATCAGACTTATCTCTATTACTTATAACACGACTCATTAGCACCAAAAATATTCATTCGTTCATGATACCAGCCCAATGAAGTTGGGATCAGCCTCATTTAACATTTTTTTTTTTTTATATATTTTCTACAAAATTTGAAAAGATAAAAGCTAACAAATGTTTTGAAGTGTTAAAATAAATGAATTAAAAGTAAAAATATTAAATTAAAATAAACTTTAATTTTAGGAAAATATATTAAATGGTTATATGAGGTCGTTGATTTGGATTTAAGGAAAATCCATTTAAAAATGACCATTAACCTTAAAAATTCAGCTTTATAGTGCTCACTACTTACTGGTCACTACTCCCACAGTCCCACAGGCCAGAGTCCCACGTTATTTATATACTCTACGTTTCTCACGACTCTCAATTTTATTTTCACCACACAAACACAAACACAAACACAAAAACTCAATCAACTCTTCATTAATGGCGGGAACTCAAGGCAAAGTCATCACATGCAAAGGTATTTTCTCTTTCTTCTCCTCCTTGTATTCCTGCACAATTCATACATTTCAATGGCTGAAAATGGTGTTGATCTCTGTGAATCAATTGTTCAGCGGCGGTGGCCTGGGAACCCAACAAGCCTCTCTCAATTGAAGATGTCGAGGTTGCGCCACCGCAAGCCGGCGAAGTTCGAATCAAAATTCTCTTCACTGCTCTTTGTCACACCGATGCTTACACTTGGAGTGGCAAGGTCTATTTTCTTCTCCTTAGTCGATTTTAATCATCCATCAATTTAGGGCTTTTGTTGTTGAATTTATTATGATTATGAACTTATTGATTATGCTGACGGATTTGGATTTCCCCAATTGAATATTGCATGGTTGGTAATAAATTTTTTAGGGTATTTTTTAATTATTTCAAAATTGGCGATGTTGGTTTGAAAAGTCTTGGCTTTTGATTTGAATATTCGAAACCTTTGTCCAATATGCTGCCTTCCCTGAATTGTAATGTACCGCGATTCGCGATGTATATTTTGACCTCTGTAAACCCTGTTGTTGTGGTTGCTAATTTTGCTTTAAAGTGGAAGAGTAGATCAAAGTAGGAACTATGTTACTCAAACTTGGGGTCAAAAATTAATCGTAAGGTGGATTAATAGAATAACTTATGGCTGTTTTTATGGAGTTTTTCCCTCCATTTTTCTACTCCCTTTGTCGTAGTACTTTGTCACTTAAGACTTAAGTGGAATGTACTTGAAACCCAACTAATAGGGGATATCATTTGATGCATGCAATTAGATGTCAATGTATTTTGGAAAAAACTTAGATTATATTCATGGAATTGGTGGCTCAATGCAACCAAATGTTTTGAAAGTATAAGATATATGGGCATCAACTTGTTGACATTTTACGATTTAGGACATTTAGTAACTTATGAGGGTCTTCTATGAAATGTCTGATAGCTAATTTTATTCATGGATTTTTGAGGGTTGGGCTCTGGTAATTTGGGCTGGATAGTTATGGTTTTCACTATTGAAGAGTCCTGCGTTTGCAGTGCATAGAACTTAATTTGTAATAATATGGTCTTTGGTAATTGTTACCTAAATAAACTTATGGTGTCACAGGATCCTGAAGGTCTCTTCCCATGTATCCTTGGTCATGAAGCTGCAGGGTATGTGCTTCTATGAATTTGTGGATTTTTCATCGATCTTTTTATAGTCGTCTTGATCCAAGTTCGTCTAAATTTAATTGATGCAGAATTGTGGAGAGTGTTGGTGAAGGTGTTACAGAAGTGCAACCTGGAGACCATGTTATTCCATGCTACCAAGCTGAGTGCAGAGAGTGCAAATTCTGCAAGTCAGGGAAGACGAACCTCTGTGGAAAAATTAGGACAGCTACTGGAGCTGGAGTTATGATGAATGACCGTCAGAGTCGTTTTTCTGTCAAGGGGAAACCTATTTACCACTTCATGGGAACCTCAACATTTTCTCAATACACTGTGGTACATGATGTTAGTGTTGCAAAAATTGATCCACAAGCTCCTTTGGACAAAGTCTGCCTTCTTGGTTGTGGTGTATCTACTGGTAAGATGCTTTTTGCTTGTTACTATTCACTAGCATTACATGCTCTTCTTGTTACATCTCTAATTTGATCTGTTGGTTAATGAGAGTTAGCCTTTTTTGTATCCCTTGACTTCTGTTACATATATCTCTGTCACTATATAAAATACAAATAACATGTTAACGTACTGTCTCAGATTAGTTCAGAATTTAGAAGACAAAGTGTGTTAATTGTAATTGTGATTATGATTTACAAGTATTCCATAATATTCCTGACTGAATTTAGAAGACATTTCTTGTTAATGCAAGATTGTCCGAGTTTTACTTGGTATTAGCAATCTAGCCAAATCCTAGCCTTCATTTGACTGAAAATCATTTAATTCTACTTTTTGTTAAGGGATTCTGTTATTTGTTATGATTTAGGCTAGCTTTACCATTTGGCTATTTAATCCATTAGTTTTTCTATTCGCTAGGGATTGTTGCATTTAGGAACAAGGAGCCAACAAAGAGGCTTTGATGCTTATCTATATGGACTTTTCAGGACTTTATGCTGAGAATACTTGGTTATTACCTTTTTTTTGCTCCTCTCTCTTCTTGTAGTGCTTGCTTCTATCTTTGTCATTGATACATCAAATATCTCTCCTCCTCTCCTCTCTTCCCCAGACTAGGGTCCATATTAGAGGGGAAGCATCCTTTTTAATAAATTCGATATTTCTGCAGGTCTTGGGGCTGTCTGGAACACTGCAAAGGTAGAGCCAGGATCCAATGTTGCTATTTTTGGTCTTGGAACTGTGGGCCTTGCTGTAAGTTTCCAGTGAACCTCTTTATGTTAATTCGAGTGAGTTTTGCTCTCTTCTAACTGATTAATTGATGATCTAACTGGATAATGCATCAACAGGTTGCAGAGGGTGCTAAGGCTGCAGGTGCTTCACGGATCATCGGTATAGATATTGATCCCAAGAAGTTTGATGTAGGTATTGTCTTCATTCTTTAGTCCAGATTGTCAATATCTCATCCATTTTATTTGCCTGGCATTGTTAATGCCTATTGCATATCTAGTGCCGCCCCTGTGGGATTCCTTTCTGGAATAGGGGTAAATGATTACATTCTTGAATGAAATGATCTAATATCATTTGATTGCTGCATTGTGTTGTCTACATTCCTAAGTTTCTTCTACACAAATTATGGACGTGCCACTTGTCCCATTATAGCCTTCTAAATTCCATTCCATAGAGGAAGGTCAAATGTTTTATAAATCCATTCCAATACTTTCAATCTTTCAATAATCTTATGATGCATGTACTGAACTACTGATCTGAGTTCTGTCTGTCTGTCGGCTGGTAGCCTGGTACTTTATGTCTGTTTCATGAAGTATCCTAGTTCTTTCAGAAGTTTTTGCTGGTTCTTTTGTCTTTTTAAGACACCTTTTCTACTACACTTGAAGCAAATGTGGGTACGGTATTTTAATTTTTGGATGATGTTGTAAATAGCTAGTGTACAAAAAAATTTGCTACTCTCCTGGAATTTGTTGTTCCGATGCTAATTTGACATTCTATTGTTTAGTGTGGACTTTAGCTTTAACTCTTAAGGTATACTTAGCAGGTGTTTAGCCTGTTCCTACTTCTAAGTTAAAGGAAAATTTAGAAGAGTATGATGTTGAATTGATTTTTGTGCAGAGTATATGCAATTTTTCCAGTAATTTGCTTTCTTTATAATTTTTGCCGGTTGGTGAAATCGTGCTAATTTATATTTCCAGAAAGAATTTTAGCAGTATCTGCGATGTTCTTAAACTTCTTATTTTCCTTGTGATGGATAGCTTTTTTGCACATTCTAGTTTTGTACATTGACCTTTTTGCGCAGACCCGTGGTACCGAACTTGAATGTTTTATATGGCATTTAAAATTCCGTAGTGCAGATTTATTTTGCAACCTTTTTACTCGGGGTTAAGAATTATTGAGCTCATCTTTTAGATAAGACTAACTCAAATTTTTTTTTTTTTTTTTTTCCCAAATTCAATGTTGCAGCTAAGAATTTTGGAGTTACAGAGTTTGTGAATCCAAAGGATTATGACAAACCTATACAACAAGTGATTGTGGATCAAACTGATGGAGGAGTTGACTACAGCTTTGAGTGCATCGGAAATGTTTCAGTGATGAGGGCTGCCTTGGAGTGTTGTCATAAAGTAAGTTTGCAGCTAGATTGCGTCTTATCTTTTTATGCCATCTACTCACAGGTATATAGATTGAAGATTTCACTCATTTGCTTGGGCAAAATCTATGCAGGGGTGGGGAACATCAGTCATTGTGGGTGTTGCAGCCTCTGGTCAGGAGATTTCTACTCGTCCTTTCCAACTGGTGACTGGTCGTGTTTGGAAGGGGACAGCCTTTGGTGGTTTTAAGAGCCGATCTCAAGTACCTTGGCTTGTAGAGAAGTATCTAAAGAAGGTGAGTAAATAAATTTAACCAATTACTTGATATTTTTACAAACCAATGTGAGACTTCTCAATATCTGTTCACCTTTGCATTTTTGCAGGAGATCAAGGTTGATGAGTACATAACTCATAGCTTGAACCTCACAGATATCAACAAGGCTTTTGATCTCATGCACGAAGGTGGTTGTCTCCGATGTGTGTTGGCAGCTCATGAATAAATCGACTGTTGAATCACTTATATGTGGCATGGCTATGATTTTCTATGATGTCTACCCTAGCTGTCGTATGTTTTTCTCAGTGATGTAAGAGATGAAACAGGGGAAAAACGATACATGTTGAACCCTTTCGAGTTTTGAGGTATCTTTGCATCCTTTCTAAACCGAATTTTCAGCACCTGATCATCAAGTACTAAATATAAAGCAAGTTTGCATTGTTCAGAACAATATATGCCAATTTATGCAATTAAATGTTTTGACCTTTTGACAGCATCTGTAACATATTTCACCCTTGATTCATGTGCTGATACCCTCATTCCAGAATTAGTCATCACATCATCCCATTTGCTAATAAATATAATTAAAGGTTTACTTCGTAATACGATTTTATGAATATTACAAAAGATTATGGACCCATTGTTTTGCTAGCTGAACAATCGAACATGCCGATGTCCTGTAACTAGTACTGTGTAATGATCATTACGCGATTGACTTGGTAGTTGACTTGACTGATCAAACAAGTAATAATCAATCAATTACAAGTAACAAAATTCATTACGTCTAGCATCAAAGTTGTAGTGCATCTGCCAAAATTTGTTAATTGTTTGAGCAAGTTTTTCCACTTGTTTTTCTGTTTGTGACCAACTTTTTCTAAAATATGGCCAATCACATACCGTGTAGGCCTGATTAGTACCGATACGGGCATCAAATGATGGCGAAATTTGACCCTATCCAAATTGGCTCTAGTAGTATAAGAAAGTAATTAGAAAATTGACACTAAAGTTTAGTTAAATTAAATTATGGAAATTCAATTTATTATCAAACGAATCTTGATCGGTTTAAGAATAATAAAATATCATGAAATTTAATTCAAGTAAAATAAGTGGACAAAATATATACACCATATTAAAGTATTAATTATAAATTAAAGATAAAAATGTTTTTCCACATAAAATCCATACGATATAGTATATCCATTATGGTTTTTCAAAAAAAAAAAAAAAAAAAAAAGTATATCCATTATGTAAAAGAATAAAGGATTTTTATTTTTTTGGGTAATGTAATTGCAAACAAATACAAAATACATTGACATAATCTTACATTAGATTAAACTTTTATGATCAGATAATATTCCTTCAGCATAAAATTTTAAATTTTTATTAACTTATTGACTCGTGTGTGAACAACTAACTTTGTGATATCAACCAATTATGAAAGTGTCCTTTATGTGATTAGTTATTACTTCTAGAGTTTCTCCTAATTCGAATTGAAGTCGAATTAGGTTAATTCAGACCAATCTTGTCCAATAGTTCTTGACAACATTAAAGAAAAAAAATAGGTAAATAAATATCTTAACATATGACGGTTGCATATGACCATATTACCGTCTGAGTGCATTACATATTTCTGTTATAATCACGGATCATAATTGTAACAAACAGCATCTATCTTTATATAAATAAACATTGCCCTCATTGAAACCTTTTTCCAACACCCCCTATTTCTTGTTTTTTGGTGACCTCGCATTTATTGTACCTCAATAATTATACACATATATAAATTCTATTCTATTCAACATAATAACCAAAGAACCTTACTTTTTTGAAAAAATAAAAAGATGGGAGGGTGGCACTCTTTGCAACTTAAAGTTTTGTATGAAGTTCTAGGATGGGTTGCATTTGTTGCTTGGTCTATTAGTTTTTATCCTCAAGTTATCTTGAATTTTCGACGAAAAAGGTTTGTTTTTTATTTTCAAGATCTTTATTTGTATGTTATATTTGAGCTTTAAGAATACTCTATCGGTCTCTAAAAGTTCCTTTTGATGTTTTTGTATGAATGTTAATTTGGCAGTGTGGTGGGACTAAATTTCGACTTTGTGATATTAAACTTGACGAAACACTCATCGTATTTGATATACAATGCGGTGCTCTTCTTTAGCGCGGCTGTTCAGGCTCAATATCGTCACAAGTACGGGTCTAACCAGGTTTGTATATATTCATGTTCCCTCTTTTTCTTCCCTTCTCGCGTTTTTTCTTGTTCGCGGGGTTATTGCATGTTCTTGAACCAACACTCGTAACTCTAGCTGCACAATAAACATAAAGACTGCTAGATCTATCAATTTATTTCTCCATTAGTATGTCCTATTAATACAACTCATTGTAAATAAATTTATCTAACCTTTTAAAATATATCCTATTATAATTACATATACCGTAAATATAAATTCTAATATCAATATTCTATGATAACCATAGTTCTACAAAAGATTCATGCTAGTCCGAGAAAACATTAAACTCTTTTTTTTTTCTTTTTTTTTTATCGTCACTATCTTTAATTTTCACTGTTTTTCAAGTCATCTTAGGCCACTCACTTTAGCCCTCCTCTAGCATTAATTTAAGCCCTGTTTTAGAATTCTTCTTACAAGTGGAGAGTAAATTTAGTCATAGACTTGCAATTTTAGATATGCCATTTTTATAGGTACTAGGTAGTTGCATTCTTGTGTAAGACGGGCGTACAATTGGCATTTTGTAAGTTGTCACGATTTATATCATGTATAGATAACCTTGACGGGTTGGGTCATGACACTCATGAGGGGACCTAAAGTGGAATCGATAAGAGTTGACTTTTGTCGCGGTCTTATTGTATACACCCATATTATGTAATAATGTGAACCTATGTTAATATTGTATACAGATGATACCAGTTGCTGCAAATGATGTTGCATTCTCTTCACATGCAGTCCTCTTGACTGCATTTACCCTCTTTCAGATTTTCATCTATGAGGTAAATGACCGAAAAATTAACTGTGATTTTTTATCTACCCTTAAATCAAATTACTGGTGGTATAACATTTGGTTTACATGCAGAGGAAGAATCAGAGATTTTCAAAAATTGCAATTGGGATTGTCTGCATTATATGGTTGTCTGCCGCGGTTTGTGTATTTGTAGGCATTCACAGACATTCATGGCTCTGGTTGATCAATGTTTTCAAGTAAGATGACAAGCTACTATGTTTTCATTTGTTTATAACTTGATTTTTTCAACTTGTACATTTGTTTATTTTCCTTTAATGGTGTTATAACATGTACACATTCTATTATTTTGCAGCACTATTCAGGTTACTATGACAGTCATCAAATACGTGCCACAGGTCAGTATTTATGTACTTCTTTCGCAATTAATCATGATGTCGCCTTAATCCTTTCTTGGTTTTATGGTTTATCAACTTACTAATGACTTGTGATATTGTTAGACTCTGTCTTGTACAATATTAATATAATTCTAATCAAATTTCAGTTTAGTGAAGATTGATGTTAATATCAATCAATTATATGCAGGCTGTCATGAACTTTCGACTAAAAAGCACTGATGGTTTCAGCATTGGAAATATTTTACTTGATTTGCTGGGAGGTGTGACAAATTATGGTCAAATGGCTATGCAATCTATTGATCAGAGTAAGTCATGGAGTGTTTTGGTTTCGCGCCATGTACTGTCATTAGTCCTGATTGTTAAATCTCTGTGGATTCGTATTAACGTTTAGTATGATCTTTTCTTGCAGAATCATGGGTCAATTTCTATGGAAATATAGGAAAAACTCTACTATCTTTGGTATGATCTGTTCTTTTATTTTATTCTCAATTTCACTACACCTTGATTTACAACCCACATAATTATTCTGATTCATTAAACTCGAATTCAGCATACAATCATTATTATCAACAATTTTCAACATATAAGCAGCTAAGTTAGTAAGAATTTGTGTGCGTTTTATCTTCAACTCTTTGTACCTAACTGTTTTGTGACTGCACAGGTTTCGATCTTCTTCGACATTCTATTCATCATTCAACATTATGTACTCTACCCAGCAAGTAAAAAGAAGGAGAAGCTCCCTATTCAAGCCCCAAGTTCAGAAAGAAGCTAAGCTAATTGTCATTATTTATCAAGTATACTTTAGCATTCAAACAAACTAAAGCAGACCTTTGTTTTAAGAGATTAGAGAAACAGTGCAGCTTTTGTTGTAAAGAATAACTATATATATTTATATATATATATATAACAATATATACTGTGAAATTTGCATAATTTGATGAATGATTTATCCGTGATTAGCGATATAAATTCAAGTGTTATGAGTGTTAAGACAAACACATTAGCTGGATCGGAGGTCATACATCGACTAATTGTCTAATTGTAATCCATATAAACGGTTGTAATTTTAATGAATCGAGGTTGTATGTTGTGCTATAAATAATGAAATTCATCCTATACACGTGTCATTAACAATTTAACACCCTATCTAAATAAAAAAATATAATAAAAAAAAAACCCAACTAAAATCACAAATATTAACAAATCCAATATAATATGCTTCAATCCAGCCCCTAATCGAATAACTTTTTATAGAGGATTCGAACCCCCACCACTGAGAGAGGGGGGGGGGGGTTGAGGGATGGAATCTCCTATGTCCTCTTATTATATTATTATTATTACATATAACCTTGTATATATATGTAATTTAGACTATTATCGGCCATTATTAGGGTCCAAAAATCCGAGTTGAATGATTGAAATAAGATTTTGGAAAGATAATTAATTTTTATGATAATTAAAGTTAAATAAGAAGAAGCATACTGGAACTATCTCATTTTTTAAAACAAGTTGGTAACTCTTTCCCTTTATGAAAAGTAAGGCGAAGTTAAGGAAAGTATGATATTATTATCAATGAAGATCAAGGAGTGGAGGGAATGAGGAATGGTCAATCTCTTCATCTTCCCTCGAGTGACGGGGTTCAATTCTCACCCCTAACCTAAAATAGGAGATTAGGAGGGCACCCATATGACACGGAAAATTTCATATGAAGTGAAATTTTGAGCTTTTTTTTTTTTTTTTTTTTTTTAATATTTATTTTGAAAGTAAAGCATGATTCTATTTATTTATTTATTTTTTATGATGTGATTGTAGCTACTACTTTATGAAATGGTTAACTGCAATGTGATTGTGTGATTAGCTTATTTTAAGCATTATTTCTTGCTTTGTTCAAATAAAAAAAAAAAGCATTATTTCTTGCTTATTGATTATTTTGTGATTTAATTTTGTTATTTGATATGGGAGCATTAAACTCATTAATTTTGGAAACCTTAGATAAGCAAGAAGTTTATTAATTCTTTCATAGATTGAAAATGGATGTTTTGGGAAAGTATCATGACAATATTTGCAAACTTTTTTTTTTTTTTTTTTTTTTTTTGGGGAGGAATACACTATTTGCAAACTTATCAAGAGTTGATGTATACTTTACTTTATGTCGACAAGTTGTGATATTAATAAATTTTAAGGCATAATATTTAAGAAATTTTGACTTTTAACGCCACAAAAAATACATGAAAATAGTTTTTAACACTGTAAAAAATAAAAATAAAAAGTTTATTTTAACACCACAAAAAAATGTTAAAAATTTACTTCTACCACCACTTAACAAATTCTTGGATGAAATCTGTTACACAATGTCTATGTATACTTTTGGAGCATTTACTTAATAATGTCAAACATTTTCTGAATTATGTTAAAGTTAATTTTGGAGGTTTTTTTTTTTTTTTTTAAACCAAATCATTAAGGTTATTTAAGTAATTTATCTTGAAAAGGTCCTTATAAAAGAATTTATGAAATTATTATTTTTTATTATAATTAAAGTTCATTGTCAACGTGTCCTTACAAAAATATTCATCGTCAAATAAAAGGTTAATCATTGCCCGTTGGGTACTTAGTCGCTTACTAGCTCATTTGATATAAACCCATTTTCTTCCTTTCAGAAAAAATAAAACCATCTTCTTCTTTACAAAATTACAACGTTCTTTTCAAAATTTTGAAAATTGTGCTGAAAGTTAATGATGGCGTTGGAAGAATATTTCAAGACTTATGTTGAAAAGTTTCAAATTTTAATGGGAGCGACTAACAAGAAGGAGCCATTGAATTGGGTTCCGAAAGGTGAAATAAATGTGAGTTCAGGGTCTTCAACGCTTGCTGAAATAGTGATGGTCTGGGTATTCAAAAATCACCTCCTTTCCTCATTAATCCGTATTTAAATACAGGGGCGGATCTAAGTTCAAAGCAAAGGGGTCAATTGACCCCACTTGTCTTTAACTAAAAATTATTTTTATAAAAATATTTCTAAAATGGAGAAATAATGATTTATTTAGCATTGAAATATTTAATATAAGAATAATAGTATGCTAATTTTAAGTAATGTATCAATACACATAATTATATGAGCTAATTATGTGCAATATAATATTTACGTAGTTACACATAATTTTTTATTTAATAAATAATTACACGTAATTTGTTAATGCATAAAGTTTAGGCCAAATTAGAAAATAACACCAAAAAAAAACCCTGATTTTGATAATAACACCACAAAAGAAAAAAAAGTTTTATTATAACACAACCAAAAATCCCAAAATTTTGGTTTCACCACCCATTAACGGATTTTTGGATGGAAACCGTTAGTGGGGCCCGCCATGTACACGTGTCAGTTGTTTATTGGTTTTAAAAAAAGAAAAATAGAAAAAAAAAACCTAACCGCCTAACCCAGCAAGCCACCCCACCGGCACCACTTGCCCCAGCCGCCGCCGCCGCTGGCAACTCTTAACACCCGCCGTCGACAACCCCTCTCCCCATCCCATCCCGACCTTCGGCACCGCCAGAAACACGCCGAGCCACCAACGAAATCCAGCCCTAGCCTTGAAACACGCCACCACTAACGATCCCAGCCCCAACCTTGAAATACGCCACCCATCCACCAACGAAAACCGACAACGGCCGAAAACCACGAAAACTAACAATCGAAAACCACCCGAAATCGACCATGGAAACGACCAGACCATGGGAACCCTTCACCCTCAAACGACCAAAATCGAGCATGGAAACCCAGAATGGTCGATTTCAATGGCCGATTGGGCCGTTCAAGGGTGGAGGAAAAGGGGGGTCGGGTGCGCGGTGGTCAGGTTGGGTTTTGCGGTGGTTTGATGGGCTTAGGGTGGTTTTCGGGTAGGGGGAAGGGAGGAAGTGGTGGAGTCGGCGATTATAGGGTGGTAATTGGGCTGGTTCGCCGGTTTTTGTGGGGGCAGGAGGTTCCGGCGGCTAGGGCAGGTGGTGCCGGTAGTGGGGCTGGTTGGGTTAGGGGTTAGGTTTTTTTTTTTTTTTTTTTTTAATTTATTCACTTAAACCAATAGACACTTGACAAGTGTCTGTTGTGGGCCCCACTAACGGTTCCAAAAAATCCGTTAGTGGATGGTGAAACCAAAATTTTGGGATTTTTGGTGGTGTTATAATAAAACCTTTTTTTTTTTTGGTGTTATTATTAAAATCCGAGGTTTTTTTGGGTGTTATTTTCTAATTTGGCCTAAATTTTAATATTATTTGTTTTAATTTATTTTTCATATCTTAATAACTAATTTTATTTCAACAATAATACCAGTGGATTACACAAGCTTAAGTTTATATATTATATAAATATATTAGAGTTACCGTATTAATCTATAAACATAAATAACATATATAAATTTAAGTAATGATTTACAAAACAAAATTGTACTCATAATTATTTTCATAGCAAAAAACATCGTTATTTCTCAATAAATTATATTTGTTTTGTAAGTAATTAGGAAAATGCATTTAAATGTTTTGTTAAATGATTTATATCAATAAATTATTTTATTTGATTCAAATTTAATTTTAATATTTTGAACCCACTTAAAAAATATGCTAGATTCACCACTATTTAAAGAATCTGGTAGAGTATATAGATTCTGTGGTTTCTTTGGAAGGCGTTCCGGATTTGATTCGCCGAATGTTTGCGAACGAGTTATGTCATTTCAGACAGTTGGATTCTATAAGTTTAAGCTTTTTTTCGTAAAATTTCCTCAAGAAATTTGGATTAGAGACTTCCGTAATATCCAAGAACAAGACTTTTTGGCTGCGTTTTAGTTGATTGATACAGAAAATTTAAAGGGTAATTTCTTTATTTTCTTGTTTGTTTGATTATTTTTTTTTATTTATTTTTTTAATTTTAAATTAATAGTATTGTTTTTGTTTTGGTTTAGGTACTGAAGTTGGATAGTTGTCTAATGTTCAATGACAATGTTGGAGAGATTCTTTGTAAAAAGACCTTTGAAAGTCTTACTCTGTCCTACATGGGTTGGAAGAATTTTCACTCAAGGATGAAAGGTCTTATATCTCTGAATTTGGGTAAATGTTGGATTACTAAGGATTTAATTGGGGAATTAACCGATCAATTTGGCTTAGCATTGTCTAAAATATATTTGGACTCTTGCACTTTTGAAAGTATTGATAGTCTAGTTGCATTAAGGAATTTCTCTAGTTTGACAGTATCCCTGAGTGATATTCCCAAGTTATGCGACCAAACTTTAGCATTGTTTTTGACTTCCAGTAACACCAACCTGCAGATTCTTAAGTTGAATGATTGTTGGTGAGTTTTTTTTTTTTTCTTCTTTCCTTTTTGTAGTAAGTTACTATATTAATGTTAATTTTATGTGCTAACTTACAGGGAAATTACTGATGAGGGTATTAAGCTAGTTTCAATAAAGTGTCGCAATTTAATCGAGTTTCAAGTTTCTGCATTGTGAACTTTGATTTCAGCTTTCAGTCTGCTACCTGGTAGATAATCCTTAGATTTTCCTGTTTTTTCTGAGAAAAAAACTTGTGAAAACTTGTCTAATACGTAGTCTTTGTTTGTTATAACAGCGATGAGGCCATCGCGGCCTACGTTCACTGTGCTGGCGAGAGGTTGATTAAACTTAATCTCAATACTACTTTAACAGTAGGTTATCATACTGCAAACGAATTGCAACGAACTGTGGGAATCTAAGATTCTTGGACTTGTCGTTTTGCGACAGTTTGATTAACCGAGATTTGGGTATAATTGCTGACAGATGACCTTCACTCGAGATGCTTATCTATCTAGGATGTAACCAGGTATGTTGATGCTTTGTTATTGTCTAATATTTTGATCTCATCTTGAGGCTAAAAGATTTCCATTGTCATGCAAGTTTCGGGCTTGATGTGCATATTCACACTTTTGTCTCACACTAGTTGTGCCACACATAAAGCATGTGGTACCCCAAGATATTGCAATTGCGTTTACTATTAATTCTTTTTTTTAATTACATCACTTTCCTAAAAGGAAATTTTAAATTAGTTGCATCACTTTTCATTTTAGCTAATAATTTCTCTCTATCTCTCTCCTATATGGGCCCCATTTATTTTTTTCTCTCTACCTCTACTCCAAAAATGGTGTACTTAAATACAAAAGGGTTGTTGTATTTGCAAGATTACGCAAGCTGGTTTATAGGCCATGCATCTGTCCTGTTTCCGGATTCGCAAATATGGATCCGTACACGTATATTGCCCGAGCACGATCCAACTCTTTTAAGCTCGTTTCGAGCTCCACATATTTTAAGCACAGCTCCTTAACACTATCATCAAACATCCCCTTTTTAGCTATTGCATCTTCGAACATCTCCCTCGTCTTCGCAACTCCAAATATCTCAGCAGCTTTTATAGGATCATCGTACACCTTCGCATCATCAAAATTACGAAATTTCGATTAAGTACGAAATCAATTGCAAATTATATACTCCCTTCATCCCATAATAATATAGTTCATGTTTTTCTATTTTGGAAATATAAAATGTTGTTCCTATTTTCATTTTTGGTTAGTATATAAAGACCTTTATACACTCATTTTTTTTTACTTTATTCATTGTGCTTCCTACATTACCCTTGAATTTTGCACATGCCTTGTACTATTTTCCACTTTCTCTCCCTAATTTTTGTTTATAATTGTATTTTTCACTTTTATTAATGTACTTCATCTATTTTCTCTTCCTATTTCTTAAATACTTTGACAAAACACAATCAGGAACTATTTTATGGGACAGAGGGAGTATTGAATTTATTCCACAATTACATCAACAAAGTTTAATCTCGATTGTTTAATTCCAAAATCACAGCACTTACAATTAGAAACATAGGCCAAAAGGTTTTGAAATTATTCCAGAAATTACATCAACAAATTCCAAAATCACAGCACTCTCAATTACAAACATCATAACCAAATAATTTGAAATCATAACAAAAAAATGTCATAAGATTTTAATAAATATAGAAAAATAACCAAATCAGCATCAATTAGATCATAAAATTAAACACAATCAAGTATCAAAATTAAACACTTACATTGATATCTTGGTTTTTAGGCTGTTCCATCGCTAACTTTCGTCGTCTGATTGATAGAACTATGTCGTACGCTGTTAATTGGGAGAGAGTAATGAATATTACCAACAACGTCGTTTATAATTTAACTTTAAACACTAGGGTTTGCTTGGAGAGGAGTAATTCTTACTTCGTATTATAGGAGAATCGGATTTGTAAATAAAAGGTTGGGCCTTCCGGATACAGTTAAAAAAAAAAAATTGGGGCACGAGGCGTCGAGGCAGGCAATTTACCATATGTACATATGGGTATAAAACTTAACAATTTTTTGCCATATAACGATGTAAGTATATTTTTTTTATCAACGACGACATATGAGTATATAACTTAACAGGCAGTGACATATGGGTATAACTAAACAAACGTCAAGACAATAACCTATTTTTTCATCGGAACATACGCATACACTACAAACTCTTTATTTTTCATTGCTTTCGGCTTCTTTTATTTTTAAAACCCTTTGATTGTGCAATTTTTTTTATTTTCATGCCTAATTAACCATACTTCCCTACAATCTTATGAATTAAGGGCTTTTTTAGTTCACCTTATGGTCTTGTTAGATTCATGTTAATGTGTATTTTATTAATATGTAATTTTTATAATTTTTTTCATTACATAATTAAAGATATTTAGCGATAAAAAACCGCACATAAAACGATATTCTAATCTGAACTTATTTTTTTTAGAAATAAGTACAAATAAAATGAATTAAACAAGGCTTAAGAAGAAAGAAGATTTAACAATGAAGGGAAGAAAAAAGAAAGTGAGAAGAAGACTTGGACATTGATTTAAGGGCCATGAAAGTCACAATTTTTATTTTTATTTTAAAGAAGTGCCTAAGAACACTAATTTTCATTGATTAATGATCAAAATTATACGAAATCTACTTCTTTCAAACAAAAAAAAATAATAAAAAAAATTTATAAATCTACACTAATTTTTTTTTTGGCAAAGTCACAAATTCTTGTTTTCAATTATAAGTTAAAATGGTAGGTAAAACTCTTGTCAAAAAATAAAATAAAATGGTAGGTAAGACTTTTGTCAAAAAATAAAATAAAATAAAATGGTAGGTAAGATATCTTTAGAATTCCAAAAAAATATTTTCTCAAATTTACATTTTATACCTCCAATAAGAAAAAACCCTAACATATTCCCTCATTCATATTGAATAAACCTAATTATTATTTTTAAAACACTAATATTTTTGTAACTTAATACCAGATGCGTGTATCTAAATTCAAAGTAACGATATCAATTTGATCCCACATATTTTTAATAAAAAATTCTTATTAAAAGTATGTATAATATGAATAAATAATGTTTTTTTTTTTCATATTGAATTATAAATTATAAAAATGATAATGTGCATAGGTTGAGTAATATATCAATAGTTCAATACAAATAATTATATGCGTTAACTATGTACAATATTTATATATACGTATTTTTACATAATTTGTTAATTTATAAATAACTCCATGTTATAAATTTTTCATATCTTATTAATTAATTTATATCAATTATAGTACTGATGCATTACACAAGTTTAGATTTTGTCTGTTGAGGAGAGATCGATCAAACTCAATCTATGTACTACTGTATTAGTAGGTTATCATACTGCAAATGCTATTACAACAACATGTTCGTATCTCAAATTCTTAGACTTGTAACTTCACTTGAGATACTTGTAAATCTCAGATGTAAACAGATATTTTCATGTCTTATTGCAATGGTGTTATACTAATTTATATTTCGTATTTAAAGGTTTGTAAGTAATCTTGTTTGAATCTTTTCTTAGCAACAAAGCTAATGTGCGCAGCCATTGCAATTAGAATGTTATTGATAAGGAGAAGTTTGTCTGCTAGGGAGTAAGTGATTTTTTAACTGAGCATCAAAGAGGGCTAAATAAGAGGGCAAGTTAAAATATCTAGCTAGTTAATATGACTAAGGGTGGTTTGGGAAATGAGAACGAGTCATTTAAGTGAATCTAAGGGTATAAATCTAAAAATGAAGGGTCTGAATCAAGAGATGGGCTTGAATTTGGGGGTGGTGGCTCCTCATAGCGTTTGAGGCACTCAAATATCCTAAAGGAAGATGAAATTCCCGCAAGTAGTAGTGAAAATGTATGAGGCTCCATATCTAAAGATCTTTAGTTACATGAGTGACTCTCCATTTCCAACTCTTTTTCCAATGCCTTCCGTTACTTTAGCAGCTGTTTTGATCATGCTCTTGGAGATTGTCTACAAACCATCCCTTTAATTTGCACATTGAGTATTGAATCCTTGTATTTTGATCTCATCATGAGGCTAAAAGATTTCCATTCTCATGCAAATTTCGGGCTTGATGTGCAAGGGAGACAAATGTTAAGAGCTTCAATGTTTCTAAGTCCAACAATTGTAACCGTTGGTTGGTACACCCGGGCATACCATGTGCATGGTGCACCCGGATCAAGATTAGTTTTATAAAAAACAAGTAGAAAAAACATAACTTATATTTGTAATGAACATCATGACTTTAAAAGAACAAAGCATTGAAATATAAAGAACGTGATAGTTTTGGTGAAATAATTTTTAAAGAAGGTAAAAGATAATTACCAATAGATTTTTACCATGTATTTAATGTCAAATCATTTCAAAATATTTAGTTTTTTTATAATTTCTCTCTCTAAAATTATTTTATCAAGATTTCATTTTCAAATTTCAAAATTTAAAATTTGAAATTCATTTTCAAAATTTCAAATTCAATATTTTTTATTTTGTTCTCTTTCTTTTTTAAAAAAAATTCTCTAAAAAACCAATTATATATTTTTTTCACCAATTTTTTATTTTTTATTTTTATTTTTATATTTTGTTATAATATTCATCTTGGCCATGTGTGTTTATTATAATGTTTATTATATGATTTTTAAATGTCCATGTTCTTTAATTGTAATTTTAATGTACCTTTATTGTCACACAATGTCCATTACTTATTGTGAAATGTTCTCTAAATTTTGTTTGAACATGTTGGGTAATATAGATAATGTTCAATAAATAATATTATCATGTTCTTTATTAATATAGCGAATGTTCTTTAGATTTATTTGAAAATCAATCATCAATAGAAGAGGTGCCAAAAGTATATCGTCTTTATCAACCTTTATGATCCTGATTTCAAAAAATATATACACACACAATTAGATGATAATTTTTTGAAGAAAATACGCAATTAGATGAACATAGTTTGTAACATAAAGAACATAGTTCACATCCAAAGAACATAGTTTGTGACTATAAAGAACATATAGTTTAGACCCAAAGAACATATTAACTAAACTTAACACACAAAAAAAAAAAAAAAAAAAAAAAAAAACCCTCAATGAACGTATTCATTCCAATTGAAAAAATGAATATGGATTAAAAAAACTGATAAAAGAACATTTATCCCAATCTGAAAGAACTTCATCTTCAACCTCCGAAAATAACACAAATTTAAAAAAAAAAAAAAAAAAAACTAAAATAATTAAAAAAAAACTTACATTTTCTTTCAATGATGAATCCGTTAACATCCATGAACAAATATAATAATCTATAAACATCATCAATAACAAATTTATGAAATATAATTGAAAAAAATAATTTAAAACTACCTTCACATTTGGTGACAAAATCTAAAATAAATTATCATTTGTCAAAAACATCATTCTGGTGATCATCAAGTGCAAATCGACAATCATACATCGTGACAAAATTCACCATGAGCCATCTTTTTCTCTTTAAAAAATTTATTTCTTTCCCTTAAAATTTTATTTTTCTCTTTATGAACAATTATGGATATAGGAAGCTAAAATTATGGAAAAAAAATAACAAAGAGTGTAATTTTAGGAAACTGACTTTTCTTTTTTTTTTTTTTTCTTTTTTTTAATGGCAATTTCCATCCTCGTGTACCATAAGCATGGTACACCTTGGTGTACCATGTAAATTTCACAATAAGTGTAGGTCCATCACCAAATACTAACAAATCCAATATAAATGCTTCAATTCAACCCCTAACTAAATAAATTTTCATCACTAAAGAAAATAAAAACTATAGAACAAAATTAACATAATAATTCAAATCAAAGTTTTTCTTCTATGATCATAATTTATCAAGCTTGGAATTGTACACCAGGAGGGTCATCTCCACCCATATAAGACGACCATTTTTTCGTCTTCTCATCAAAATCTTCATCATAAGCAAATCCACCATGACTTGTAAGATCCATTCCATTCATCTCCTCTTCCGATGTAATCCTCAACAATCTCAACTTATGCAACACATAAAACAAACTTCCCATTGTTACACTAACCCATGCACATATGGTCAAGATTTGTACTACATGGGCCGCCAAGAGCCGCCCCCCACCGCCCATTAAGAGGCCGTAGGAGGTGGCAGGGCGTGCCGGATACACTTCTTGGAGGTACTCTTTCTTGGCAAACAAGGATGTGAAGATTATGCCCCATGTACCACACCCTCCGTGGAGTTGTAGGGCTTCTAAGGGATCGTCGTAGTTGAATTTTTCTGCTAGGATGTTGCATGTTATTAGGACCATGGCTGCAACCACCCCACATATGCAGGCTGCCCATGGGTCTACCACTGCGCATCCACCTGTTATGGCGGCAAATCCTCCGAGTAGGCCGTTGCATACGTCGGTTACGTTCCAATGTCCAACTAGAATCCTGTGTAATGTGTGTAAATGGTAGAAGATAAACAATAGGTCAATTAATACTAGTATACTATTGTAATTAATGATTAAACTTGGATATTGTATATAGTTCAAGCGAATAAAACTTAATTAGGATATGGTCCCAATAAATACATAATTACTGGTATTTGTTACGAAGTACAAATTTATCAAATACTTTAATTTTCCATTTCAAGATCGGGTGTATGTTAATAACATATTCTTTTTTTTTTTTTTCATACTTGGGGGCTTTTGCCTTTTTCTATGCATCATTAAAATAAACAAACATATTTGTTTTTGTCCGTTTTATAATGCTCTTAACATATCTAATTTATTTCATTTTTGACAAACTATTGTCCACTTAATAACTTTTAGTTCTTGTGCAAATAGTAAAAGAACTTTATGTAGTGGAAATAGTATGTTAAGCTTATAAAAACCATGTAACTATTTTTTCATATATAGTTCATACATTATAAACAATTTAGATATTCAATATATATATATATATATATATATATATATATATATATATATATATATATATATATATAGTTGTAAGATTTAAACTTAAGTTGTCCAGCCATATAATTGAAGTTTTACAGCCTAATGTATTAATTTCATGCCTCAAATTACTAAATTAGGATGTATAATTGCAATACGCATTATGTGCTACATTGCTACCTTATAAAGGTTGATTACTTAATTATTGTTGTATTTGCAGTATGATTTAATCACAATTCAAGAATATGCGGTATAATTTGGCATGAAATAGAATACCCTTGTTATTATTGTGTTTCTTCATGTAAATTTTATTTATGCACGAAACACAAGTCCAAAAAATATTAAAATAGCTCAAAATAATGTCAAAATATTACCTTTTTCCAAACAAAGTAGTGAGGGCAGCCGTTGCACCCGCAAGAGTAGTAGTAACAGCAGTCCTCCCTACGGCGCTCCACTGCCCATACACCGCCCCGCTTTCGCCATACGCCTTCGCAATTGTCAAAAACGAACCCGGGTTAAACCCGTACCACCCGAACCACAACAAAAAAGTCCCTAAAACAACCAATGAAGCATTATGCCCTTTAAGGGACACCCCTTTACCTTTATGATCAAACCTTCCAATCCTAGGACCTTCAATGAACGCCCCCCAAAACCCAGCCACGGCTCCAACCAAGTGCACCACCCCTGACCCGGCAAAGTCGATAACCCCCGTCCCAAACAAAAGGTTCTCCGACGTTACGAAGGCGCTACCCCACCCGTCATTAGACCAAAACCAATGCGCCACAACGGGGTACACGAACCCCGTTAGTAGGCTCGAGTAGGCTAAGTAGGATACGAACTGAGTACGCTCCGCTATTGAGCCGGAGGTAATCCCGGCTGCAGCGATAGCGAAGCAGTACTGAAAAAGAAAGTAATTGTAATCATAAGATTGGTGAAAATCTGGTATTGTCGAAAGCGCGAAAAAGCGGCTTCCTATGAAAGGGTTTGATGGGGAGCCGAAAGCGAAGGCAAAACCAAAGAGGTAAAAGAAGACAGCCCCGGTAGCGGCGTCGAGGACGTTGGTGAGGAGGATGTTCATGGTGTTTTTAGCGCGGACTGAGCCAGCGCAAAGCATGGCGAAGCCGAGTTGCATGGAGAAGACAAGGTAGGCTGAGAAAAGGAGGTAAACGGCGTTGATTGCTGTGGTTGCATCGGTTGTTAAGGCGGTGTTGGTGGTGAGTTGTTGGCAGATGTAGTCTGCTGCGGCGGAGGAGTTGAGGAGTGGGGTCAGGATGGTGGTGGAGCATCCGAGTGGCGTTGCCATTGCGAAAGGAGGCCGAGGCCGAGGAGGAGGAGAAAGAGGAGGCGCAAGGATCTGGGGTTTGTTGGATAGATTAATAATAGGTCAAAGATTCATGGAATCATGTATGATTCTTGCCAACTCAAAATCAAGTGTTTAGGTTAAGAATCTTAATTAATATTACTATGTTTAGAAGTTATATAACTGGAACACGAGTGTTGATTTATTGGCACATGGTGCTACCATATTGCAACTTGTATAGTTCAATACTTATCGTTGTAGTATGACACTTTCGGTCACATTTATTAATCAATTTATATCTTATTGGGTCTAAAAAATATCATGATTCATTAATATAAAGGTAATTTGATCTTATGTCGTAAATATTGATCTTAAAACATTACCAATAAAATAATTAATGACACTTAGTCAAAAAAAAAAAAAAAAACCTATGTTTATTTTAGCTAATATTGTTCATTACATTGAAAATTATGATAGTATTTTATTAAAATTATATCTTGCACCAAATTAAAATTGAAACTCAACAAACCAAGTCAAGGAACAAAGTAATCGAGTTCAATTCAATTTTTCTAATTAACTTAATCTACATCTACCACCCTTTTTTTTTTGTTCTTAGAAATTTTTTATAATTGCTTAATTTTTTTTTAACACTATAAGGAGCCGTTTGGTTTGCAAAGTGGAATTGGAATGGAATGGGGAAAGGGTATGGAGGATAATAGAATGAAATCCTTGAAATTTGCTATGTTGTTTGTTTTAATAACAAAGAGAAACAAATCCCACTAGTTCCGCCACCACACCACCACCACACAACCACCTAATTCATTAACTTTCCACCTTTCCAGCTACCATCCATCCCCCAAAACCACTCACTGCACCTCCCTCACCATTCGCCGCCTTATGCCAGCCCCCCCCCCCCACCCTTGCGCAGCTCATCCCTCCCCTAAAAAACCTGTACCTAGCAAAAACTCCGATACACTAGCAAGTAAAGGCCGAAGACCAAATCCTCCACCATCATCATAGTAAAGCTCGTAACTCCCTCCACCAGCAGTAACAGCGGCATCTGATTCCGATGGGGCCCGCAAAACAATTACCGAATTAAATGGTAACCGGTCACCACCATCTGTCCGACTCCGGCGAACTCCAGGGCTAGAGGAGAAAGATTCACAAGAAGAAGCAAAGTTCGAGTTCAAATTAGGGTTTCCTCCGGCCATGTACATACTACAGCCGGAAAACGACGTCGTCGGGAGTTGGCGAGAGGAGAGGAAGAAAGTTGAGACGGAAGCGGTCGACAGATCTAAGTGGAGGGGGAGGGTTATGCGTGGGTGAGGGAATGATTTTCGGGTGAGAGGAGGGGCGGCGAGGTTCCGGTGAAGGGCGGCGAGGATCGGGGGATGGCGGCGACATTCCGGTGAGGGGCGGCGAAGTTCCGGTGAGAAGTGGGTGAGGGTGGCTGATGATGTGGGTACGGTGGTGGTTGGGGAAAGGGAATGGGAAAGGCTAGGGGGGTGGGGAATGAGAGTAAAAGGTTTTTGGGTAATCAAATGGGAAAGGGAATGATTGAAATGAAAAGAAAAAAAAAAAACAACAACAAAGGGAATAATTCCCATGGAATCCCATTCCCCTTGATTATTACTGCAAACCAAACAGCCCCTAATTGCTTAATTTAAATGTCTCAAATTCATATTATGAATCTATTCGTATACAAAGTATTTTATATACGTGTCTCTCCTCTTTTCTTCTCTCTTCCTCGCTTTTAGGGTTTCTCCTAAATCTTGGCCGTTTAGGCCGGACATAGTCCAATTTTTCTGGAAATTAGACTATTTTTGAGCCTTTTTCCTTTAATTTTCTTTAGTTTTAATTATTTAGATTTCAATAAATCTACACGAGTAGTGTAGATATTCCTCTGTCTCCCTATAGTGGAGTCGTTAGTTTTTGTTAGTTTAGTTGTTTGTTTATATTTAAGGCATATATTTTCACCATTAATTGATGATTGAACTTCAATTATATTCATTTAAAAAAAAATTAAATTAAAACAAGTGTCACAAAACAAAGTAAAAAAAAATAAATTAAAATTACCAAAATAACAAGAAACATAATAAAAATACAAATTTATAGCCTTTGTTCTTCAAAAGCCGTAATTTATTTAATTCTTAATTATTTTTTCGAGGTAGTCTATATAGAACTCTGCAAATTCCAGAGTAGTATCACCGTGATCAAATTAAAATCACCTTCGTCATCCTCGTTCACAATATTTGTTTAAACATTCTTTACTTTTTGCTTAATTAATTGGTTGTTATAAAATTGTATAAGATGTTTTGGTGTATGACACACACGAGACCAATGATCTTTTCCTGCACAACAGTAGCATATATTTGTCGTATCTTCACCTTTTTCATTTTCATGCTTGTTACCATCTTTATTGTCCTACTTCTAGTGAGAGTTTGTGGGCTCTTCAAATAACCACCATGATCATATCCACATCCATGTCCGTAACTATAGCCCCAACCCCCTATTGGCATGATCTTAATCCCTTAGTCTTTTTCCCATACGTGGTGTTACATTTGCTTCAGGGAATGGAGTACACAGTATCAGGCTGACATGATCATGATTTTTCTTTAGGAGCTCATTGTTTAGCTCGGTCACAAGGAGACAAGATACTATTTAAAAATTTATCTTGGCTTGTGATGGCTGAAGTATTAACTTGCCTAGTGAACAATAAATATATGAACATTATTATGAAAAATTTGTTCGCTCTTTAATGAATGTCCACATGAAATTTTCAACTATTTTTTTTTTATTGAACTGGGATAGATAATAGCCTAATCAGTCATACCAAACTAAGAAGTTATTGCTTGATTCAATCATATTGAATTTTGTGTAGTACAAACTAGTGTAAAATCTTTATTTGATTTAATATGTCATTTTTTATAATTTGACTTTTTTAATTAGACATTTCGTGACTTTATATTAATTTTGAATTTATTTACTATTTAAAAAAATGGTGAAGTGGCCAGAAAATCCGAGTTTATCTCATTAATAAATAGGAATTGTGAATTGTTTATCTGACAAAGTTGTAAATAAATGTATGATTTTTTCACTATTCCTAGGTGAATCCACTAATTGAAATAGCCGTTTTACTCAAAATTGCCACTTGAAATAGTGTATTTGAGAAAGAAAAAAAAAAAAAAAAAACCACTCTTTCAATTAGCGTTTTAATTGCCTGTAATTTTAAAATTTTGCCCCTTAATAAATAAAATGCTTCATATGTTTACCAAGAAGATAGAGGCCTTGTTTGGTAATTGGTTTGACTACCTGGTTATATTAGCAAGTTTGACTAGCTAATTATGTAAAAGTGTTTGGTAAATAGCTGTTAATTGTTAAATGTATTAGAGTATTTAATACCTAAAAAGTTTATTGTTTAATAAGGAAGGTTTTTTAGATAAGTTAACTATTTACCAAACACCCAAATTAAATTTTTAACATGGTCAAACACTCAAACCTTTGATAAAGGATAAAGGCTAAATACTGTAAAAGCTTTTCAAAAAGCTCTTACTCCCTCCATTTTTTTAAGTGTCCCACTTCCCATAAACGACCTTTTTTCTTAAGTGCCCCATTACCAAAAGTGGAAGCTCTACTCATATTATATATTATTTTTCTCTCTTCCTTTTAATCCCACTATCATTTATAATATTTTATCCCTTTCACATAATTCCTAGTGGTTCTCATTCATATTTCTCTCTTTTACTTTTCTAAATTTTTTATTCCTAACCATACCACTTATATACTATTATTTTACCTAAAACTATGGGCCCAAGGGTATAGGGTACTTAAAAAAAACGGAGGGAGTACCAAACAAGACCAAACTGTGGCTCCCTCCAATGTTTGCAAGATTTTTTTTTAAAACAGTAGAAAGTAATAATGTTTCTAGAGAATTTATAGTGATTTTCCTAAGTAATGTATACTTATCTTTTAATGGCAACTAATTTTTAAAGTTGTCACTACATACCCCCTTTCCTTTCCTTATTGCTCTTCTTTACAACAGTCTCTCTAGTAAACTCTCTCTCTCTCTAAAATCACTATTTTAGAAACTATTTCCTACAATAACATAAATTAATTCCTTATATACATTGGTTTAAAAACTATTTCCCACAATACCGTCCACGCAAACTCGGTTTCAAGCTTTGGTATGTGCAAGTGTAAAACCACTAGCAAATTGTTGGCGGTTTTAGCTAATATAGAACCTCTAATGGTATTAGAGGTTCTGTGCATATACTTGCATGGAACCTCTAATGGTATTAGCGATTCTTTATATAAAATCTCTAAAACTGGTTCTATATAAACAATTGCTAATACCATTAGCAAATCTATATATAGGAAAATTTAACAACAACAAATCAACATTTGCTTCGTTCTTTCAAAATGGACCAACCTTTAAATCTTTCCAAAATAAACACAAGTTTGTACTCTTTCTCCCATTGCAAACCAAGCAGGTCACTTGACCTATTATACCATGTTACAATCCACGTGTCATTTCCTCATAGGGTTTTTTTTTTAATATTTTTAATTTTTAAAAATTTTGATAATTAGAAAAAAATATTAATTTTTATTTTTAAAATCTAATAATTAAAAAAAAAAACACCTTCCTTTTCCCACCATTGTCAGTCCCCCTCCCCTGCCGACGATCGGCGCCCAACACATCATGATTTGAACTTGACCCTGGTTGATTCAAGGAACCACCATGAGGCAGCAATGGAAGCAATGGGGCTCGATTGAAAGCAAGATTTGAACCGAAATTTGATATAGGTTCTTTGGGTGAAATTGATTTTGCTTGGCCTTGATTTTGTGATTGCAGGGGAGTCTGTTGCGGGTTGAGGTGTTGCTAGCCGCGCGACAAGCGACGGGTTAGAGTGAGATGAGGGAGGTTAGAGCATTGATTATGTGGGCTGTTGCATGGCTGCAATATTGATGCGGTATTGGTGTGAAAGATGTGGTTGACTGGTGGTGTTGTTGGGTGTGATTGGTGGCGATTTTGGGTTGTGGCTAGAGAAGGAGTGCGTGGTGAATGGTGGTAAGGCATGGGATGTGAGTGTTGCGACATGTTGGTGGTCATTTGTGGATAATTAAGAGGTGAATTATGGTGTAGGAGGGTGGTTTCGAGAAGGTGGTTTAGGGTTCGAGGGTGGGGTCGCCGACGCTAGGGGTAGAGGTGTACATAAACAGGACCGGATCTGAAAACCGACTCAAACCGGACTTGATCCAGACTTGTAGATTCAAGTCCGGTCCCGATCCATGAAATTCAGGGATTCCGGTTCCAGTCTAAAACCGGGGGTTTCGGGTCCGGACCTGAAACCCGGTAAAATTGTGTTTAAAAATTTCAAAAGTCAAAACAAAAAATCAGTTTCTCCATACTCATTCCTCCTTCCTCCATATTCTTCGCTCTGAAAAGTTGGGTGCCCTTTCTCTCTCCTCTTTCACACCTCTAATTTTAGGGTTTCAATTTCAAATGTAAACGATTTAATTTGCGATTTGGAGTTGCAATTGCAGGTGAGAGTTCGCAATCGCAGGGATGAAGTTCGTAGGGAAGGTGCAGGTGGCGGCAAAGATAGGTGTTTCAGGGGGTTTCGAGTTCAAGGGTGGGTGTTTCAGGGTTTCGGTTGGGTTTCGACAGGAAAGGTGGGGTTTCGATGGGTTGGGTGGGTTTTGACGGGGTGGGTTTGCCATAATTTATGGTGGAGAAAGGAAGGAGGAAAAAGAAAGGGAGGGGTGGGTTGTCGGAAGTTTGGTGGTGGAGGGGAGGGAGTGATTTGTGGGTAAGGGAGAGGGGGATGGGTGGGTTTTGGGATGGGGGAAGGAATAGGTTTTCGATGGTGGGCCTCAGAACGGAAAAATTTCGGTGGTAGAGATAGGGGTTTGAGGGTTGCCGGAGGTGGAGGTGTGGTGGGCGGAGGTCTGGCCGGAAATGGAGCCTACTTTCATGGAGGCGGAAAAGGAAGAAGAAGAATGGGAAAAAATGATTTATTTTTTTTTTAATATAAAAGTTTAATTATTTTAAAAAAAATTACAAAGCAGGTCTGTTCAGGTCCAAACCCGGATCGGACCTGATTGTTCAGGTTTAACCAGAACCGGACCTGTTGAATCAGGTCCGATCTCCGATCCTCAAAATTCACTAATTTAGGTTCCAGTCCCAACAGGTCCGGTCCAGTTTTGGACCGATGTACATCCCTAGCTAGGGTTGGGTTGGGCGCTGGCCGCTGACAGACGGAGGGAGGAGGGGTGGCTGGCAGTGGGGTCAGGGGAGGAGGGGCTGACAGTGGATTAGGGGTTTGAGTTTTTATTTTATTTAATTTTATTAACTTAAAAAAGATAATTAAAGGAAAATAAAAAAAAAGTGACCGGTTATTCAGGTCACAAGTCATTTGAGTTTACTAAGAGAGATCAAATACCAACTTGTGTTTATTTTGGAAAGATTTAAAAGTTGGTCCATTTTGGAAGAACGAAGCTAAGGTTGATTTGTTGTTGTTAAATTTTCCTATTATATAATCTAGCAGAAGTGAAAGCTAAAGTAAACGAGGTAGTTTTAACTTAGAACCGCTAATGGGCATAGAAACTCTAATGGTATTAGTGGTTCTATGCATAGAACTCTAATGTTATTATTAGCGTTTCTTTTTTTTTTGAAACATTATTATTAGCGCTTTTATATATCGCTAACATTGTTAGCGATTTTATATTTTCAAATTCCAAACCTAGGAACCAATCATAAGAGACGGTATTGTGGAAAATAGTTTTTAAACGGACTTATATAAGAAATTAATTTGTATTTTAGCAATATTGAGAAATTGCTCGAGAAAAAGAGAAAGACCATTTCTCAGATTCTCTCTCTTCATTTCTTCGGCATTGCTGCTCCTTCGTCAATCTTTCATCAACTCTTCGGTATGCCTTTCTCTCAATTCTTCTCTACTTTTTTTTTTTCTCATCAATCCTTTTCATCTTCCCTATCTTTTTCCTTTTTTTTTTTGTTGTTGATTTTTCTACCCTTTTCTAAAATGTAATAATTTTTTATTGATACTTAATTTGTGTATGATCATTAATTGATGTTATATTTTGATACTTGATGCAAATAATTGGGGGAATTGACTTATATGCTTGAATTTTAACCATTTTTTGCTTCTTTGCTGTTTCTATCTCACTATGAAGGGAATTTTTTTCAAAATTTGACTATTTTATTGTTTGAAAATCCATTGATATCAATTTAATTTGGGAAATAGTTGGTATGTATGAATTAGCAATTTAGCATACTCTGATTATTATACCTGATTAATATTATACTTCTGTCCAAACAAAATTGTGGGTATTTTTAATTATTATATTGTGTGACCTTTTTTATTTATTCTTGAAATGAAGTATTTTTATCTTGATGGAGATATGATTCTAATGGAGTTTGATGGTTTTTGGGTCCAATTTAGTACAAGAAGCTGAATTTTGGGTTAAGTTAGGCTATTATTAAGCTGTGAAATCACTGAGTTTGATTGATTATGTGGTGAACTCAGAATTGGAGTGTAGGACTAAAACTGTGTGTAACTTATTGCCAGTATCCGAGTTTATGATTATAGGAAGGTGTGGTGTAATTGAATTACTACACAGAGCTGTTGATTTTCCTATTCGATTTTTGTTTTCCCGGGTTTTCGGTCAATGCTGGATATGTTATTAAATCTGTTTGTAGCTTGCCGGCAGTGGAAAAGAATACTTGATGTAGGAAAAGCATAAAAGAGGGTGTCTTATGGATTAATTCTTGGTAGTGGGACTAGATTTTCCTTCATGTTTTCGATCTTGTGGTCAGTGATTCTTAATGAAGTGTGGCACTTTAGACTTGCTAATTAAGAGAAGTCTTTGATGCTAACACATCTTACTAATTGTGGGAGTACTTGGTACAGGTGACTCATGGCTTCTACATTCCGTGCATTTTTGAACAGCCCTGTTGGTCCTAAAACAACTCATTTTTGGGGGCCTGTTGCAAATTGGGGATTTGTTGTCGCTGTATGCTTCTAAACTTTTGTTTTGGACTTGTTGACATTTTCTCTTCAGATGTAAGGATAATTTTATACGCATTTCTTATCTGAAGTTTACCAATGAAATTATTTGTATGATTGCTGGAGTATATAGGGGCTTGTGGACATGAATAAACCCCCTGAAAAGATATCAGGCAACATGACTTCAGGTTGACATTTCTGGCTTTGTTGCGTTGTTGATTCTAAGCTTTAAGCGTATTTCAAGATAATTTGATTTTTATGTTGTCATTTTCCGGTCTGCAGCAATGTGTGTTTACTCTGCATTATTCATGAGGTTTGCATGGATGGTACAGCCTCGCAACTATCTACTTCTGGCATGCCATGCTTCAAATGAAACTGTGCAGCTATACCAACTTTCCAGATGGGCAAGGGCTAATGGGTAAGGTTTCTGAATTTCCGCAGCTTCTAGAATTCCATGTATACTTTATTCTGCCCTTCATTGTCAAATAATTTTAGGTCATTCTTTGTTTATTGATTTCATATCCACTCTTATTAGGGGTTGAGATAGGGTGAGATTATGTAACCGATGTCCGCACACTTATTTTTATTGGATCTTTAATTTCTTGTTGAGAAGTAAAGGCTACCTTGTGCCGGGTTTGAATGTATTTCTAGTTTGCTTGCAATTTCATGAAACTTGTTCAAGGACCAGACCTCCCCTCCCCTGGAGCTCTGTTGTCACATGTTCAATGGTTCTGTGTACTCTCTATTTCGAGATTTTTGACCTTGTGCACTATGAGATCAGTTGGTGCTTGACTGGTTGGAAAGGGTGTGGTGTTATGCATATCTTTTGTAAACTTGAGTTTTACAGTTACTAGGAATTTACAGAAAATCTCATGTTCAACCATTAATGCCACTGTCTTTCAGTCTATCCACTTCAGCTGGATTCTGGGGCTAGCCAGGTCTCGGAATATTTTAGGGTCAAGATGCAAGTAGAACACAATTACCAACTGGTACCTGGCTCTACTTGTTGAATTGATCAGTCCGGACAAATGGCCCTTACCTTTGTAAAGCTTAGTGATGTAACTTGATGTTCACCAACTAGTAGGTACTGTTGCTTGATCTATCCTGTACTTCCTGCTTGCCTATGTGAAGAGTTAGTCTGTTTGTACGTGTCTAATCTTATACATATAAGACAGGAACAGTGGATTGCTTGTATGAATTGACTAACACATATTTGTCTTTTTCCCATTTCTTCTATGAACGAGTCTTCTCTCTGTCATGATGTTCGTATATACAATATGGGATTAAAAAAGTTATGACGATATCATCTATATTTTTTCGTCATCACGCTTAATGCTTAGAACTTTTGGAAGAATTTTCAAGGTCACAACTTTTTGTCATTTGTATATTCAGCTTTCTACAAGCTTAAGTAATGCCACAAAAGCACTCAATATTTTTTCCTTTGCTATTAGCTTCCAATATTTCTCAGGTAGTTACCCAACATTGGCAGTTTTCTGCTAGGGATTTACACATCTTCATTGTTAGTTGATATACACATCTTCATTGTTTGGACACTGGGCTAACTGCTGATTCATCTCTTCTTTTGTGTTTTATGCTTAAGTAAAGGCCAAGAAACAACTTCAATCTAACAATTTCCATTCATCTCTTATGATAGGTACTTGTCATCAAAAAAAGAGGAAAGCACTGAACTGTGATTTTGTCTTTTCACTAGGGTGCTGATCTTCATATTTCCTTAATGGCATCTTGTTTGAGCGATAGAAACATTTGATTGTATACTACCTAAACACAAACTGTAGGTGATTGCACCAGAAATGTATCAATTAGTCCAAAATTATTATGTTACATCTTTCACATGGTTTGCTACTCTTTCTGGATGGAAACATGATGTTACATTTTAACTCTTGTAACAATACTATCACCCTTTAATGAAAAGGTCATGAACAAGTTTATTGCTCCATATGTTACAAGTTTACAGGCACGGGTAACACCAATTTATCTCTCCATGGATTTTGCTACAGCTTTAAACCAAGAAATTCTGATGAAATTTGAGAAACACACCATCCAAATTAGTAGTTTTTGTATAATGTCAGGATATCTGACTTGCTATGTTGATGGTTTGACGCCTTCATCCAAATTATTTTGGACATGCTCAATAAACAGAAATAAAATAATGCCAGTAATAAAATAGCTCAACTATCATTGTCTTTTCATGAAATCATACAAAATTTTTATACAAGTAGCTAAATTGTGAAGGGTTGGGACAATGTGTCTAATTCCGGATGGAGGGATTAGGATTGAAAAATATGATATTGCGGATGGAGGGATTAGGATTGAAATTTATAGATATAAGTCTATTTGTGCTTTAGATCATGATTGTTACTGATGCAGTTTCCAATATAGCACATTGATGCTCTGAAGAATGTCCAGTTATAGATCATAAACACAAACATACATGCAGGTATTCCATATTTAATCGTGTATTGGCGTTTTCAATCGTTAGTACATGTAGAGCAGCCTTCATGGAGACTGGAGAGGCTTTTACACAACTTCCAAAACTTGACAACAAACTACCATTTATGCAGTCACTTAATGAAAGAAAATAGGGCTAGAACCTGAAACCATTAACTTACCTAGGCATTGAGTACCTACACTAACAAAATCAAGAATTGATAACATATCTCTAAAAATTAAAAGAAAATTGTGTTTTCATGTTACATACAATGATCCATGGCACCGCCTAAGTAATAACTACTTAAGAATCATAACTCCATTTGCACTAGTACATGGTTGGCCTTTTGTCATCTTCATACAGGATTCCTTGAGCATTGCTACTTAAATAGTTAAATGTAATGATCCATCTAAAAGAAACGCAGCCACTGTCTCTTCAGACCTTAAGTACATCGACTGGAAAATAGTCTAATTCAGGCAGTATCTTCACCAGGCACCTGAGGGAGTGCCCATTTGCCAGATTTAAATTTGTTGTAGAAGGCGGAGCTTTTGGACACTATGTAAAAAACTGCATGTACCAACAATGAATTAGCCAAGGTAAGGAAAAGAAAATGCAAAGTTTTGATTTTTTAAGACAACTAGCACGTAGCAGCAACCCTGCCTTCTCACCCTCTTTGCCATTCAAATACAGATTTTTACGCACTGCCACCCGTCCCCTTTTACTCAAATGTTTGAAATATGTTTAGCAAGTAGAAGAATGGTAAGGAATGTACCTGGTATGCCAGGAATAACAAGATTTGGCTCCTTCAGAATATCATGAAGTGTCCTTTTTTTGTTGACTTTTACCCATCTGGACGGGCCTTTACCTGGCAAGTAATCACATAATTGAAGATGGCTGTCATAAGCTCTATGTATCTTACAAAACCCCAACAAAACACAAATTGAATGTTTAGAGGGGAAGAAAGCACTCAGCTGCAGTGACATTCTGCCCCCAAAAAAATGAATTACCATTTTAAAAAGTAAATGCATGAAATTCAAAGTAATTCATAACAGTCAACCTACATCTCCATTGCAAGTACCAATGATAAACTACAAACAAATTTCGAGGATTTAGCTGATGTACTCTAGCACTAAATTGAATACACAAAGCACGACATAATTGCTGATCTAGTGTGTAAAATTTTACTTTATTCCGATAATTAAATGATAAGCTGTAAATTATACAATACCTGTAGGGCTCCCATAATTTGAAGAATCTTTTTCTTCATCAATGCTCACTGCACCAGCACCTGGAGTACCTTCCAAAAGATAATGCAAAATGCGTGTCTTTGACAAGCAAACTGATGAGCCAACCTAAGGTTTACAGCATCAGTCATTGGTATCCATAATTCACCATTGGAATATGCACAGACCAAAGAACCATAAGACAGACAGTCAGATACTACTCTACTAGGACATATATGCCAGACCAACCATTATACATCTATGTAAAGTTAGTCCACTGGTTGTCACATTGCTATGCAGCAGTCCTGCATAGGTTCAATTCTTCTACATTCTGTAGAGCACCTTAAGTACAGGGTACCAAATCAAAAACCTTATCTAGAAAATACCCACATCGTACCAACTACCAAATGCAGTGACATTGGAAAACAAAAAATCTATATAGAAAAATTGTACGATATGGTGGATATTTACTCTGTCAAAATGTCAAAACATTTCAACAAGTATAGTGAAGTTTGCTGAGTAACCAGAGTCCAGAGAAACAGTTCATATTTTCCATAAACAGCCAAAACAAAAGACAGGACCAATAATTAGATAAGCAACTATTTTAATGTCCTTCGGAAAGCAATAAGGGAAAGGAAGATAGATCACCTCATAGTATAATTCAATATTTTCACGAGTGTACACATTTTCCTTATCCCATGGCAGTGGAGGACAATCTTCTGAAAACATGTTTCTATGCTAAGGAAATTACAAACACTTAAAATGAGATTAAGATTCGCAAAATTAAAAAAAAATAATGGCAGCATCCGAAGAAATTTCAGGTATATTACTGAAGTGATCCCCAATTAGACATCAAGGAAAAAGACCAGGGTATCCACAAACGATCCTATCCTCCAAAACCTCCATTATGAATTCGAATGTGATGAACTTACCATGAAAATGTCAAGCAAATTGATAAAGTCGCAATATCATGGATTTATATTATGCATTAAATATGTGCAAAAGAAGCTAGAAACAAAACAAACATATATAAGAAAGCAACAAAGGATATTATATCTAGGTGGGATGAAAACATGTCTGTCTCACAAAAGTCTTCAATTATGTCACTGGACATAACCTCTGGATAGAGAAGAACCACTGGCCAATGAAGAATCTTGCTCTTGTCTAGATCTGGTTTCTTAAGTCCAGTAAGTTCACGAAACATTGCTTTGCCAATTTTCAATCCTCTATCTTCAAAGGCAGAAAGAAGGTCCTGCACATTCGATATTAAGAATCTGCCAACTCAGAAAACACCCCTTCATTCAAAAACAACAGGTATAACTGTATACCTTAGCGCCTCTCAAAGCTTTGGAAACTTCAGCCTCATGCTTCTCACGTTCCGCCAATTTCCCACTAGCAAGCTTCACCAGCTTTTTTAGGTCTTCATTATCAGAAGACAGTTCAAGTCCTTGTTCACAATATGTTATAGCCTCTTTCAACATATCTAAAGCAAACGAAGCTTTAGCAGCACGATATATTGCCTATAGTCCAATACATTAAACAAGATGTCATAAGCTTCAACAAGCAAAACCCATTTTTCAAACATTACTACAAACAAGGGGGTGGCAAACCTTAACATTTGTCGGAGAAAGCTTAACGGCCTGCTCAGCATCCTCGAAAGCACGCCTGTTATTTCCTAATAAAAGATTTACATGGGCTCTATTCGCAAATAAAATCGATGTCTCTGATTCACCTAAACCCTTCTGATTTATAGCTCTAGTGTAACAATCAATAGCATCCTTGTAATGCTTCTTCCCCTTCCTAACATACTCATTGCCCTCATCCTAAAAAACACCCAACAGTAAATATAGCATAAAAATAATTATCCTTCCGAATTTTATTAATTTAGGCCAACTTTCACATTTTTCAATGCACAAGAAACAACAAAAACAAGCACAAATTGAATGAGTTTAGTTTTTCAATCTATGAACACTAAAGTTGATTTACTAACTTTTCTTTTTTTTTTTTTTTTTTTTGTGAGACAATCACCAAAACGAAGAGAGTAGCAATTAGAATTAGAGATTAAGGTTCCAAACAAACAAATAAAATCAATTAGAAAATTAGTTGAAGATAAATTAATACTAACTGGGTATTTCAGAACATAAATCAACAAAATATATATATACATACAGCATCAATCATTCAAGTATAATAATAATCTGCAACATAAAGTTTGAAATTACAGAAATTAAAAGTAAAGAAGAAAAGGGTAGAAAGAGGGAAAGAGAAAGAACCTTAAGTTCAAGAGCAGTAGAAACTTTGAGGGCAGCAATGGCAGCTAAATCAGCCTTTTCATTCTCTGTTTGGGGTTCAGAATTTGAGTCTAACCACAACGCCATTGTTGAGCAAAAAGTTTCTTAACAAAATTCTGGCAAGTGTTACAGAGGTCCAACAAACATACATATCGATACATTTGGTAAATGCCCTTGGAGACTCGGTCTAGTTTGGGAGTTTGGCAATTGGCATTCACTTGCCGGCCCGGTCCTCTGGCTAGACCCGACCCAACCTGTTTAGGCTCAAATTTCGAGTCTGGTTTATTTTTGGCCTAAAATAGCGGGTTATGGTTAATTTTTATAACCCAAAGTTGCCCAAATTTTTAGCTATATATATATACTACCTCCGTTTCATAGAGAAAAAATGCCTAATCGTTGCAAATGATATGAAACGGATGTAGTATATAAGAACCCTCCTATATATAAGAATCAATCTTAGTCATTTATTAGTTTTGATCTAACCATCTAAAATCATCCTTTAGTAATGACATTTTTGTAATTATGTACAATTTTTTTACGGATTTTTCACCAAATACCACTGAGTTAATGCGTAATTCACCATATACCACACAAAATTTTCTAATTCACCAAATACCACTTAGTTAATGTACATTAACACAAAATGCCAATTTTTGGTAACTGCTATTGATGTCGTTAGTAATTAAGGTTAATTGTGCCACGTGGCAGCTTGTAATGGGTTGTTATTAATATTATTTAATTACTTAAATAAAAAATTTAAAAAAAAACAGCCACCTTCTCTCTCTCCTCTGACCGAACACCCAGACCACCACCAACGCCCAAACCACCACCCAGACCACCAACCCAGAACCCCAAACGCCCAAAACACCGCCCAGACCACCCACCCACGATCTTTCCTCTGACCGAACAATCTCCTACTCAACCATCCGCGCCGACGACTCCCTTCCTCGCTCCGACGCCCCACCCAATACAACGCCCTAGAGACCTAACCCTCCCTCCTCAAATTTGCCAGAATACCCCCAAATCTGACGCAACACGCCACCAAGGCAGCCCGTAAGTCAGCCCTAGTTGCTAGAAAAGCCCCCAAATCTTGACATGACCCATGAAAAGGTTTCTTTAATGGCGGCAATGAAGAGAGAAAACCGAGAAAAATCAACCATAAAATCGAGCGAAATCAAACCCTAAAATCGAGCGAAACCAAACCCTAAAGCTTTGAGAATAGAAGAAACCCATGATGTTCAACCTTCATCTCGAAACCCTAATTATCTGATTTCGTTTTGGGAGGAATGATTGAGAATTTGGGGATTCTTCGAGGAGGAGGTTTTGGGGTTGAGGGAGTTGGTTTCGAGGAAGGGGTTGGTGGTTTAGGGGGCAGGAGAGGCGCGACAAGGGGAGGCCAGTGCATCGACGACTGGGGGATTCTGATCGGATTCCGTGCCGGCGAGAGATGTCGGGATAAGGTGGTGGTGGCTATTTTTTTTTTATTTTTTTTAAGTAATTAAATAGTATTAATAAGAACCAATTACAAGCTGCCACGTGGCACACTTAACCTTAATTACTAACGGCGTTAACGATATTTTCCCAAAATGGCATTTTGTGTTAATGTACATTAACTGAGTGGTATTTGGTGAATTAGAAAATTTAGTGTGGTATATGGTGAATTACGCATTAACTCAGTGGTATTTGGTGAAAAATCCGATTTTTTTTTATTACCTTTCTAACAAAATACCCTAAATCTCAAGATAATGTTTTTCTCTCCTCAACATTTTCTCTCTCCTCAGCATCTTCTCTCTCCTCAAAAACTCAAAAGTACTCAATCTTCATCAACGAATTCATACTCTGGTAAGTTTATCAATTCCTAAAGAATTCTGATTCCATTTTATTCCTTGTTTTTTCTCGATTTTTTTCCAGATTTCTTTCCGGATATTGCATGCAATTTTTTTTCGATTCTTCTATCTTTTTTGGTGATTATTTAGTTTTTTATTTTTTTATTTTTGTTTGTACTTTCATTAATTTAGAGTTTACATCTTTAGATTTCTTCATTTTTATTTTCAATTTGTTTGTTTTTTTTATTTGAGATTTTTCACGTTTTTTTTTTTTTTTTTGCGATTTTCCTTATTTTGTTTGTACTTTCATCAATTTAGAGTTTACATCTTTAGATTTCTTCGTTTTTATTTTCAATTTGTTTGTTTTAATTTTCGATTTTTTTGTTTTTGATTTTTTTTTTCTAGATTTTTTTTTTTTTTTGCGAATTTGCTTGAGTTTTTTTCCCCCTAATTTCATCAATTTCGCCTTCTAGTTTTCTAATTTTTTTTATTTGCTTGAATTTTATTGGATTTTAATTTCAGGTTGCTTTTTTGCTACAATTTGTGTTTTTGAAATTAAGTTTTTGCATATTCATGGATTTAAATGGTGTTGAACCTAATTCTCCTTCTTCCTCTGTAACTCATTTAGGTAATTTTATTGTTTTTAATGCTTTAATTTCAATTTACTTACATGTTCTAAACTTTACTTACATGTCCTAAAGTTTCTTTACTGTGTTCTAAAGTTTATTAGTAATGTTCTAAAGTTTTCTCTGTATGTTCTAAAGTTTTATTTCTATGTATCTCTCTCTCTTTATTTTTTTAAGTTTATTTTTACGTTCTACTTTTTTCTTTATATTCTAAAACTTTCATTGTATGTTCTATATACTTTCTATTTTAAATTTTACTTTTTATGTTCTAATGTTTACTTTCATGTTTCAATGTATTTTTGTATGTTCTAATGCAGTTGGTATTATTTATCATACTCCCGAGGTTGATGGATCATGTAGTCCTAGCGATACCACTAAGGAATGGATTCCAATTGTTCCCAAGGAGTTAAAACCCAGTGTGGGGATGATATTTAAAGATCCCGAGGAGGGTCTTAGTTTTTACAAAGCATATGCAAATGCTGCTGGGTTTACTTCTAGGAAATCTACTACTAAAAGGAAGAAGAATAACAAAGATGTAATTACTTTTCAATATGGAGTTTGCAATAAGAAAGGTTTTAAGGCAATAAGAAAATCTATTGCTCGACAAACTGTTGATGAAGAAGGAAAAGTTCGTATTACTAGGAAATGTTTAGTCACTCGCGTAGGATGCAATGCTCACATATGTATGAGATATGAGGACGGAAAGTATGTTGTTACTCATTTCAAAGAAGAACATAATTATCCTTTATATACTCCAAATTGTGCAAAATTTCAGAAGGATAATAGAAAATTGCATATTATGCATAAAAAGTTGATTGTTGATAATTCATTTATTCTTATGTGCTAAATAATGTTTTCTTTGTTATGATTTATTATGTTCTAAAGTTTATCCTTAATCATAGTAATTTTTTGTTTCTCTTTTTAAACAGGCAAATGTTGGTCTTGTGAGGTCTTATACTATGGTGAAAGAATTAGATTGATCACATGATTATGTTGGTGCATCTAAACAAGATTTCAAAAAAATTTATAGAGATTTCAAAAATATCAGATGCCCAAATATTTGTGGATAATTTTCAAAATAAGAAATTGCTATGGAGTGCATTTTTCTTTGACTATGATGTTGATGAAGAAGATAAACTTTGTAGAGCTTTATGGGCTGATCCTATTTGTCGGAAAAATTATGCACTTTTTGGTGATATGGTTTCTTTTGGTACCACTTTCAAAACAAACAGTTGATGTTCTAAATATATATTTCTTTCATAATCTTAACTAATATTTATTGTGTTCTTATATTCTAAATATATACTTTTACATCCTAATTTTTTAAACATATGTTCTTATATTCTAAACATTATGCCTTATTGTCTTGTGTTCATAAGAAAATATCCATCATTTTATGATATTCTAAACATATATGTCTTATGTTCTAAACTATGTATATCTTATGTTCTAAACATATATGTTGATGTTCTAAACATATATGCCTTATGTTCTAAAATATATCTATCATGCTTTTATGTTTTAAAACTTTATGCTCTTGTCACTACAAGAAATAGGCCGTTTTTTAACGGAATTGTTCCGACGGACGGACGAAATTTCCGTCTGAAATTTTGAATTTTCCGACGGAATTTGAGTCTGTCGAAAAATTCCGCCAGAAAAGGTTTGTTGCGACGGAAAATCCCTCGGAATATTTCTGACGGATTTTTTTCCCTCGAGAATTTCCTGCTTCTGACGGAATATTCCATCGGAAAATTTATTCCGACGGAATATTCCGTCGGAAGCTGTAAATACCGAAGGATAAAAATCCGTCGAAAAATAATAAATTTCCGATGGATTTTAAACATTTTCCGACGGAATTCTAACTTTTTAAAAAAAAAATAATAAAAAAAAAAACTAAACCCTAAAAAACGGTCCTCAAGCCCTATTCATTTCTCTTTCCTCTCCTCCTCCCTCTCCGCCTCTCTTTCTCCCTCCTCTCCTCTCTTCTCTTCTTCTCTTTCTCTCTCCTCTCCTCACTTCTCTGGTTCTCCTTCCCTCGTTCTTTCCCCTTCTCTTTTTCTCATTTTCCTTCTCTATCTTCTTCGATCTCCTCCTTCTCTCCTCTTCTTTCCCCTTTTCTGACCACCACTCTAACGACGACACAACAACGACAATAACCACACCACCACGCAACGACAATAACAACAACAACCACACCAGCAGCAACGACACCACCGCAACGACAACAACGACACCAGCACGCAGCAACGACAACAACAACATTAGATCTAGTTTTTTTTTTAAAAAACTATTCTGATTATAATTAATTTTTGATATAATTGTAATGTTTTTTTATTAATTTAAGAAGATAATTGTATATTTTATTTATTTTGTTCGATTTCAATTGATTTTGTTTATTTTTTTTTTCGATTTTTTGGTTTGGATCTGGGTTTGATTTTTTGGTTTTTGTTTCGATTTGGTTTGTACAATTTGGGTGTTCTGGATTTTTTTGCGTTTTTTCTAGGTGGGTGGGTTAGGGGGTTGGTTAGGTGGTCTGGGTGGGTGAGGTGGTGGTTTTTTCTGGGTAGGTGGGGTGGGTTCGGTTTGGTTAGGGTGGGGTGGGTTCGGTTTGGTTAGGTGGGGTGGGTGTGGGTAGGGTGGTCTGGGTGGGTGTGGGTGGGGTGGTCTAGGGTGGGTGTGGGTGGGGTTTTTCTGGGAAGGGTGTGGTAGGTGTGGGTTGGGGGTGGGGGTTGTTCTGGGCAGGTGGGGTGGGTGTGGGGTTGGTGGGGGTGGGGGTGGTCTGGATGGGTGTGGGTGGGGGTTGTTCTGGGCAGGTGGGGTGGGTGTGGGTAAGGGTGGTCTGGGTGGGTGTGGGTGGGGGTGGTCTGGGTGGTGGGGGTTGTTCTGGGCAAGTGGGGTGGGTGTGGGTAGGGGTTTTTCTGGGTCGGGTGGGGCTTTTTTTATTGACTTTTTCGACGGAAAATTCCGTCGGAATGTACCTCTTCCAACGGAAAATTCCGTCGGAAACCTCTCCAACTCCAACGGAAAATTCCGTCGGAAACCTCTCCAACTCCGACGGAAATTTTCGTCGAAACATTGCGACGGATTTTCAATTAAAGTCTAAAAAAGCGCCGACAGAAATAAATCTGTCGGAAAATAGCCTTCCGACGGAAATCCGTCCCTTCCTACAAAGGTGTTTACGACAGACTGATTCCGACTGAATTCCGTCGGAAGGCCAGTTTTCGACGGAATTTCCGTTGTTTCCGACGGATTTTTTCCGTATCAAGCTGTTTTCTTGTAGTGTGTGTTTTACACTTTATGCTTCGTGTTTTCGACCAATATCCATCATGTTATGATGTTCTAAACATTATGTATGTCTTGTGCTCTAAACATTATGTCTATATGTTCTAAAGTTTACTTATTAGGTTTTAAAGTTTCATTCTATATTCTAAATTTATTATTTATGTGTTCTAGAGTAATTCACTATGTTCTAAAGTAACTATGTTATTGACAAGTTTAATAATTAAAGTAAATTACTATACTCTAAAGTTTATCCTTAATGTTTTAAAGTTTATCTCTATGTTCTAAAACTTTTAGGTTCTTAAGTTTACCCTTATGTTCTAATATTTTCTGCATATATAATTTTTGTATGTTACAGAGATAATATGATCTTTGGTCCATTTACTGGAGTTGATCACCATAAGAAATATGTTACTTTTGCGGCTTCTTTTGTAGCTCACGAAGATATACCTTCTTTTGAATGGGTTTCTTAATACTTTTCTTAAAGCCATGGGAAATAATGAGCCTGTTTATTTGATTTCCGATCAAGACCCTGTAATGAGAGTTGTTTTTCGTAATGTTTTTCAAACTACAGAACATAAGTTTTGTATGTGGCATATTATGAAAATGGTGCCAATAGTTTAAAAAATAAGTCATTCAACATAATTTAATTTTAAAATACTCATTCGACTAAAGTACTAAACAACTCTTTCACGTGATATTCAATGTTTAAATTTTTGTAAAGACATGAAATAAGAAGAAAATAACTATATTTTGGTAAAACTTTGTTCACAATAGTTTTAGAATTTTTTTAATTAAATATATTGCTAATTTAATAATGAAAATTACAATATATCGTGCATGGCACGAGACCTAACCTAGTTCATCCATCAAAGATACACAACCTATAATTATTTAATTGAATTATTGTTATCTATAATTATTAGTATCATTATTGTTATTGTTATTATTGTAGCTTTAACTATCTCCTAATTTGGTAAAATATCAAGATTTTTTTGGATTTTGATATATATTGATTATTTCCACTTTAATAATTGTACACTTTGATATGCTACCAAAATAAGAACTTAGAGAGATACTCTCTCCATTTCAAAATAATAAGACACAAATACAAAGTTATATCGCACTTGTCAATGCACTATTTTGACCATTAATATAAATAATTAAATATTAGTAATAAAAATATTAATGTCATAAAATATTATATTAATACCTACTTAATAACATTTTATTTGATTTAAAAGACCTATGCAAAAGTCAATCAAATTATGTCAATAATTCAGAAATAGATTATATATATATATATATAGTCTTGTAGGCCTTGTCAGTGAGCTTCAAGCCCTCAACCAAAAGCTTCTAAACAAATAATTATTTATATTATTTTGTGAGAGTGTTGGATTATAATTATTTTAGGTACTTAATTATAAATCAATAATCATCTTCAACTAGCAAAATGCTGCCTTTCATTGCTCATTTTAGTCATATACACTTAATTATATTGCTTTACATCAATGCAGGTTTGCAAGTTATACAATGGTTCAAGCACAAAAGATGTTGGTCTATGCATTTCTTTCATTATTCCTTCTATCAAATTTTCCCACTAATTCCCGGTGTAGAGGGCTTTTCGAAAAAGATAGACCAGATCAAGTTGCCAAGACAATTAAGGTACTTTTCAAGGTCTTTAACAAATTTGAAACTATTTTATAATGTATAACAAAAACAACACCTTTTAAATGTATATTTGGGTGCACATAGAAGTAGCTGCACGGGGTAGTTTTTTGCTCATTTAATTTACATGGTATTTGTTTTTTCTTGTTTGATATAATTTATTTTGCTAAGTTTAAAATTTTAAAATGAACTAAAATATTAAATAAGCAAAAAAATCCTTGAGTGCATTTTACACCCGCATGTATATGTATATAAAAAATTTACGTAAAAAGTATTCATACTTCGTTATTAAAAATAAAATTGATTATGCTTTTCTCCAAAAAAAAAAAAAAAAAGGTATTGTCGTATGCTTGAAGTAATTAAAATTGATTCAGCTAATTATAATATATCTTTTAATTGTAAAAAAAATTAAATGTCTTACACTGGATAAATAAATCTTAATTTCATATACTCCCTCCATCCCAGATTAATTGACACGTTAGAGTTCTTTTCACTATTCATATATTAATTATGAGTATAATTTTTTGATGAATTTAATAAAAACATATTTTATCATCAAATATATTATTAGACAGGATTTAATATAAAGTTTCATAATATAAATTTTTTTTTGTTATTTTTTATTAATATTTAATTAAATAAATAAGATTAAATTAGTGCATTGACATGTGTGCAAAGTTTGACTATATCAGTTATTCGGCTTATTATTAACAAGTACAAATATGTTTTTCAGACAGAATATGGAGATATATATGATTGCATAGACTTTTACAAGCAACCAGCATTTAATCATCCTCTCTTAAAAATTCACAATTTTTATCTAGAGGTATGATATGTTAACTTTAAATTCTTAATTAATACTTCCTCATTTGTTCCTGTTCATTTGTCCCATTTGCCTGTTTGACGTATATTTTGAATATTTGAGTAGACAAGATCGAGTTCTACTCCTAAGGTGGTTGACAACAATGCTAACTCTTGGAGCAAGAATGAAATGTCACTACTAGAAATGTTCCGTTTTAAGGATGGAGGGTGCCCTTCAGGAACTGTTCCTATAAGAAGAGTCAATAATCATCACACTAATTGGAAATACCCAGAGCAAGACGTTTCAGGAGTAGTTGTAAGTTTTTCCATTTTTTTGAGGAAATTTAGCCAAGTGATATTGACATTCAATTATTTTTTTTATTTATTTATTATTTTATTTATTGAAGAAGTAGTTATATTTTGGTAAAACTCGTAGGCAAAAATCTAAAATAAGCAATAAACATCTCAATATGTATACAAATTAACCTATCGACTGATCATCCCAACAATAATACATGTATCAATCATGCGTGGAGGTTTTAAATTTTGTACTCTCTAAGATAGAATTGTAGTCTATTATTAATCAATCCGACTACATTAAAATTACTGTAATTGATGATATATTGAAATATGCGATGAGTACTAAATTAATTATACATTGAAATATGCGGTGAGTAATTGCATGAATTTATTTCATGTGTAGTTTGCGTTGGGTCAAACCAAAAACGATCCCTCAAAGAAATATTATGGAGCTTACGGAGAAATCAGCGTTTGGAACCCACAAGTTAAACCAAACCAGTATACTTCTGCTGAAATAATACTTAGAGGTGGTAATGACGCTATTATCGCGGGTTGGACAGTAAGTTTTTTTTTTCAAATATAAATTTGATTATTCTTGAATTAAAAATGATCATTATTGGTAGTAACTTAAGATGGAAAATCAAGTTACCATTTTCTTTACTTTTTTCCAATGCAAGGTTAATCCAGTGAAATACGGCGACAATCAAACAAGGTTCTTCATTTACGCAAACGTAAGATATATAGCAAAATGTGACTTCGAGTAATTATTTTACTTAGGGATAGTTTGTTACCAATATATGTCAATATGAATTGAAGTCCAAATTACTTATTGATTAACTAATCAATCAACGATTTTATCATGATCAATTTACAGGCAGGCGATAAACATTGTTTCGACTCAGAATGTGGATTTGTAGTAACAAGATCAGATATTCCCCTCAACTTTGTAATGTCTCCATTATCCAACATTACAGGACCAATTTACGCAAGCTCTTTCTTTGTCTATCAGGTAACGTGTGTAAATATTCTACATACAGAGTACAACACATACACATACACATACGACATACTTTATCTGTTTCACTAAAATGGTTACACGTTACTTTTTACGTACATAATGACGATACATATTAAATCCCGTACATCAGGATGAGAAGAATGGGAATTATTATCTCCAAGAAGGAAAGGACAACGTCGAACTCGGGTTTTGGCCGAAGGATATATTCGTAGGGCTAGCAAATGGTGCAACATATGCAGGATGTGGAGGAGAAGTAAAAACTGAAGGCACTGTAAAACCTATAGATGCACCAGTTATGGGAGCAGGGACATATCCTGATGTACTTCCAGAAAAGACGAATTTCGCGTATTGCAAATTCCAAGTGGTAGATGAGGCTCATAATATTGTCACAACTCCAGATCTTGAAGAGTTTACAAATAATAAAGAGTATAATGCTGTTGTTACAAATCAGGAAAATGCTAAATTTATTTACTTTGGTGGACCTTTTCCTGTTAATGTTTAGTTTGATGTACTTTGAATGAAAACTAATAAAATTTTATTTAGCTTTGGATGATTATCATTGTGTGCCTTGAATTATGAGCAGTATAATATGCTTGGATTAGTCTCCAATCATTTATCTAATTTGAAAAATTCATTTGTTAATTATGACATAATTTTGATTTTTTTTTGTAATTTTCATATTAATTTACAAAATTCATTTTTTATTATTACTGAAATAAAAAAATAATTCATAAATTCGTTATGAGAATATTAAATAGTTGACAGAGTTCGAAGACTCGCGAAACTTTTCACCCTGTTCTTGTTGACAGAGTTCGAAGACTCGCGAGTGAATGTATTTCAGCCTCGGAGAGAATTTATTGAGTGCTTAGAGCAAAACAGAAGAGCAGCCCCAAGTCTTGGCAAGCTCCTCCAGAAGGAGTTATTAAACTCAATTGTGATGCGTCCCTATGTGATGATGGTTGGGTTGGGCTAGGGGTGGTAGCACGAGACAGCCAAGGCGAGGTCTTGTTTGCTGCTTGTAGACGCTCCAGAGCTTATTGGTCTCCCATCATAGCTGAATGCAAAGCGGTGTTAATGGCCTCTCGACTTGCGAAGCGCTATGGGTTCAAGGATGTTGTGATTGAGTCTGATTGCCAAGATTTGGTTGGAAGGTTATGCAAAGGTTCCATATTTCTCACTGATCTCGATGGCTTAATTGAGGATGTGCTTAAGTTTTGTAATTTTTTTAACTCTATCTCTTGGAGTCATGTTAAACGGGAGGGTAATAGTGTAGCTCATCATTTAGCCCGTATTGTGCCTTTTGGTTGTGAACAAGTATGGGAGAACCATAATCCTTATGAGGTCTCCCCGTATGTATTGATGGACAAATTATCAATCTAAGGCATACCATCCGTTTTCCTCAAAAAAAAAGAATATTAAATAGTAAAAAGTAAATTTTAAAAATTAAAAAAAAAAACATTTATAATTAATTTTGACATAAAAAATAGATAAAAAATCAGCCAATAAAAAATTAGTATAATGATAGTCATATTACCATAGAATTTTCGGAAAAAAAAAAAAAAGGAAAGGACAGAGGAGGGAACAAAAATAGTTTATGACCATTCTTGCTATGTTCCATCTATCACATTTTTTTTACCAGTATAATTTGTTAATTACATTGACAATTATGGAGTTATGAGTTGTGGCCTAAGGGACTAGGTTATGTTTAGCAAAAGCCTGATAATTTAGAAATACACCATTATCTATGTTATTAATTAAATTCTAATTTGAATTATATTTTTTGTGCAGTTGAGGTCTAGTTCTACACCTAAAATGGGCACCAACAATAATACTAACTCTTGGACCAAGATTGAAAAATCACTATTGGACATAATCCGCTTTAAGGATGGAGGATGCCCTTCAGGAACTGTGCCTATAAGAAGAGTGAATAATTATGAGACTAAATCCAGTTATCGTGAACATAGCGTTTCAGGAACTGTTGTAAGTTATTCCTCCCAAATTAATTACTCTCTTTGTCTCTAAATATGTATTATGCGTTGACCCATATACCATATTATTATGTATATAGTATGGTTCATTCTTAAATCAATAACGTAATATTAAAACAGATCCCTCCAAAACTCCCCTCCTCTTTTAGCAAAAAAAATCTTTTATTTTTGAAATATTTGTATAATACAATTATAATAAAAATTATTCCAAATCTTATATATTATCTTTACATAAAATTTATTTCTTTTTATTTAGTGTTCTTAAATTAATTTTTCTATACACATTTACCAAAAATATTATTCCAACTTTTTTTTTAATTATAGAAAAAGTAAGCCACTGATTTAGCTACCAGATACTATCATTACCGTCTAGACACCTAGGCGGAGTATTATTGAATTTTTCTCAAAAAATAATAATAAAATTGATTTATATAATTGATATTAAGAAAATACTTTAAAACATCACTTTAATTTTTTTCCAAATACCTCTAATATGTTGTTTCTTAGACTGATGGAGTATTAGATATGACTATAAAATAAATGTTGTGTTCAACAACTATATCATAGGTATATATCTAGGAAAATGTGAAATATCAATCAATTGTTTTGTTACATTAATATCTTAGTGAATACAAAAAAATTATTATCGTTTGCTGAATTATAGACACGTATTCTTTTTTTCGATAAATAGTTATCATCTACAAATAAAATTTTAAGCTAATAAACAAATAATGATCAAACTACAATTATTGGATACCAAACACATTTTTATATAATAACTAAAAACGACGATATCATGTAGAGCATCAATTCATAAAATGAAAATGTAATATTAATAATATAGGTTAGTGCTGCCTAATTGTGGATTATAATTGCCTTTAATGATCCTAGTAGTATTTATTTTCATTGAAATTATTTTATTGGATATAAAGGTGATATATTATTTGTAATTTATATATTTACATGTATGTTGTGCTAATAGTTTCAATAGATTTTATTCTATTGTTTGATTAATATTTTCATGTTTATTAAAAAACATTTATAATTAAGTCTTTAGTCACTAGATTGTATAGTTTTATTGAGAAATAATATACATCATTATTGTAATATAATGTATACTACTTTTAAATATTTTCAACACAAATATAATCAACAATAATTTTTTTTTCTCAATTGTAGTTTTAATAATTTTTGTCTTACTCTTTTATTTTTCTATATGCATCGCATTTGTTTATTCCACATAAGTTGCCTCATTTTTGTATTATGTCACAATTAATGATGGAAAAAGATTATTATTACTATTGTGCATCGCACGACCACTAATCTAGTATATATATAAAGGTTAGCCAAATTAACCCAAATACTTATACGTTCTCTAAATATATATCCCTCATTATATATATAGTGTCAGAGCTTTCTAATCAAGGTGAGCCGAATTCATCCAAATACTCATACAATAATGTAGTTTTGGACAAACTAGTGTAAAAATGGCAATAAGTTTTAAGTGGACATACTTATGAACATTGATGATACGGGTATTCATCTATTCCTACATGATTAATTGTAGCTTCAATATTGTACCACCAAGTCGAACAAGTCGCAATAGTAATACTTACAAATTTTCAAATGGTTATATAATAAAGTTCCAAATTTTAGTTCGGTTTAAAATAGAATTGTGGCTTATTATCAAGTCCGTCTTAGAGCCACGTACTAATCTTCTCACTGAGCTCCGAGATAGTCACCTGAGCAGTAAATCTCTGAACTCACTGTGAGAAACGTTTTTGTTTCTCACAGTGGCAATTTCGTAAATAAAATGTACCACCGTGACTAAAGTGGTACAATTTTATCATTCATTTCGTAAATATAATGTACCACCGTGACTTCACAAGCCTTCCATAACACCGCGGCAAATCTAAAGAACATTCTTGATACAGTTCCTGCAGATCCTCAATCAAAATTCGGCATGGAATCATGTTGTCCTTGGCATACAATCTCTTTCTCAATGTTCAGTAAGGCACATTTTATACCAGGATCATCTATATCCACATTAAGGCACTCACATATAAAGTCGCGACTCTTTGAGTCCTGAAGACTCAAAACGGGTAGATGCCTCGAGAAATCACTAAAATAATAATTATTTCGGTGATCGTCTAGTTCAATTGGTTTGATCATGACTATCATCTCGAAATCTTCTTGTACGAAAAACAAATCAATACATGCAGTTAACCGATCTTGTGGACAGAGGGTGCAACAAAGTCGTCGTAGGTTACGTAGGTGTAGACACCTGATTGTGTCTCCCCAAAAACCAAACCCAGTGATGAGTACCTTTCACATCTTTGATTATCGAGTTAGGTAAAGAGTTGAAGAGTCTCGTGAATTTCCCTTTATCTTTGACCATTTCTAACCTTTCTTTAAATGTTTTAAGCTAAAATCATTTATTTCGTATCTTTAAACCCAAAATAGTTCATTTCGTGTCATTAAAAATCTTTCATTTCGTGTCATCTTTATAAAAACGTCCAAACTAGTTTATTTTGGTCCATAATCTGGGTCCAATAATTGTATAGTTGGATGGGGTTGAAAATATTTTTTCAACTATATATTATAAGCCCAAATCCGAGTTATAATGAAAAAGTTATGGCCAGAATACTAAATCGAGCCCAAACCGAACCTTACCTATGACTCAATGACCATGTGGAGGGTCCATTAACCTTAAACGTCATTCCTAAGTCCCTTAGGATTTATTATTAGCTTCTAGAATCCTCTAGAAGGTTCTAATTTATCCTGATTTTGAAAGATAAAAATTTAAGAATTTTACTTCGGATAAAACACTTGTTTTTCAATAGATTTAATTCTGGTAAAACTAGAATACGTACGGAAATACGATTAATCCAATTTGATTGGAAGTCAGATTCCGTACGGATTCTATCTTTTGAAAAATATCGCTAAGCGATAGAAATATCGCGCCGCGACGGAAACCTGTTTCACTCCGAGTTGGATTCTGACTCTTTTATGATCTTTCGACCCTCTTTTTTCTTATAAATAAAGGTCTTTTTACCCCGTTTTCAATCATCAACAAGCTTGATCACCAACAATAATCATCTAATCCCTCTCTCTAAGCTAAAAGCTTTCTCTCTCTCTCTCTTTTTTAGCCTAGCCTAAACACATCCCAACACACATCCTTCATACTTTTCTAAACAAACACCATACGTCCTTTGTGATACTTGAATACTCCAAGCCCTTCTCGTAGTTGCCTTCGGCCTCGACGTAAAAGGTTGATAGTTCTGAGGGTTGGTCCCAAATCTATATTTCAATTATTCTTATTTGATTTATTTGGTTTATTTTATTTAATCTTTTTTTAAGTTACTAACGTGTTTATTGTTTTGATAGAAAGATACGAGGCATCAAAGTGAGTAGATCTACTATCTTAACTATTCTTTTGATATAGAAATCATGCTTAGAATATTATTTTAATTCCTAGTATCATATTAGGATGCTTTTATGATTTCTAGTATCATGTTAGGGTGTTGTTTTAATATTTCTAATATCATGCTTTCTAGTATCATGTTTAGGTTAATGCTTTGATTATGATTTTTAGTGACATGCTAGGTGTTTCGGGGTTTTCTGATGTCCTGCGGGAGAGTTACAATTCCGAAACTGGAACCGGACGCCTGTACCTGCAAAACAAACGGATGCTCCGGATGATTGGAGATCCGCCTCCGACGGTCAAGTTAGTACTTGATTAAAGAGTAATTAATGCGGAAATTAAAGTGATTGGGTCTCTCTAGGTGAGAGAGTTTAATGTGTGTAATCTGCGTGATTTGCGTAATCTCCCTTAATGAGGATTAAGGGAGGTATTTATAACCTCGGGAAACGTGCCAATCTAGGTTTAGGTTAACCTTGGGCTGATTGGGCTTCCCTCGGAAGTTGGGCCTAGGTGACCGGTTATCCCAGGTGTCATGGGAAGGACACGTGTCGTGTCGTAATTGGTCCATAGTGGACGGATCATTGCTTGACACGTGGCAGGCTCCTATTGGCCCATGTGACGGACACATGGCGGAACCTGATTGGTCCACTTGTCAGATGGTGATTGGTGGGGAAAAATCCCCTAATCACTAGGGTTTGTTATTAATCCGTTCAGTATCATGCCTAGGATCTTGCTAATAATGTTTTGATGATATTATTATGATGGTGATTGTTGTGTCAATAATAATTACATTGCTTGATTATTCATGATTCATTGCTATTGCTTGATCATGCCCTTTTTACAGGTTTAAAGGAAATTTGTACTTGAAATCACGCCTAATAAGATAATTAATAATTTGATTTAGGCTAATATGATTTTAATTCAAGTGATCGCCAATAATAGATTTATTTGTGCATTAATAATCAACCAACGTATATTAAACAGGTTTAGGGCTAACTTATTGTATGTATGTTGATCGGAAAGCCCACATGAATATTATAAGAATTAAGTAGAGGCCGATTTAGGGCGGGTCCAATCTCTTTTAGATTGGATTCGTACCATCATTTTCGAATATCCAGTCATGGTTCCGGATCACTATGGAGTTAGCGATCTCCGTGATCGTGAATGGGGTGTAACCTTCACACCCGTGACGAACATGAAATTTCGTTGGAAAAATCAAAATTTCCGACGGATTTATGTTCCGTCGGATATTTCCGACGAATTCAACAAATCCGTCAGAAATCCGACGGAAATAAATTCCGTCGGAATATATGTGCTTTCTGACGGAATTTTCCGTCGGAATTTACAATTTCCAACGGAATTTTCCATCGGAATATAATTAAAAAAAATTAAAACCTTTTTTACCAAACCCTACTCAATAAAACGCATACCCATGCATCCCCTTCTATTTCCGCCTCTCTTTCTTCTCTCCTCTGCTCCTTCTCTTTCTCTCTCCTCTTCTCCTTCTCTCTCTCTCCTCTTTTCTCCTTTGTTCTCCTTCTTTTTCTGTCCCTCTTTATCCTTCGTTCTCCTTCTTTCTCTGTTCCTTCGTTCTCCTTCTTTTTGTGTTCCTCTTTCTCCTTCGTTCTCTTTCCTCTTTTCCTCTTTCTGGTGTTCTCTTTTTCTCCATTTACGTTCTCTTTTTCTTCTTCATTTTTTCTTTTTCCTCGAATTTTCGACAACAAACGAATTTGTGTGGGCTGGTGGTCGTTAACAAAAAAATAATTATGGTGTATATGGTCAAATTCAACCATAAAAATTCCAAATCTGGAGTTTTTATGGTCGAATTTAACCATATAATCCCAATTTCGAGGTTTTGGAGGTGGAATTGACGGTATTTCCTCGTTTTCTTTCTATTAATTTGGTTTGATTTTTTTATTTTTTATTATTGTGGGTTGATTTCGATTTTGTGTGGTTAATGTTTGATTTCGTTGATTAATTTGAGTTTATTTTTGTTGATTTCGTTATTTTTTTGTTTAATTTTATAGGTTGATTTCGTTGTGTTTTGCTTGGTTGTTTAATTATCCGATGGAACAGTATCCGTCGAAATTTTCCGACGGATTTTTCCGGGTGCCGGAATTTTCGTCGAAAAAGGGCGTTTTACCTACAAAAGGGTTTCCGACAACCGGTTCCGACGGAATTCAGGGTGATTCCGAATTTTTCAGTAGAAAATGGCCTGTTTTCTAGTAGTGTTTATCTCTAGCTTCTTTCCCTTTGGACGCCACCATGCTTAAATGTATGATCACAGTGGGGCTCAAAGTTGATGTTTGAAATATTTCCTACAGTAGGGGTCGTGGGCGTGAGTAGCATGCAAGTGAAAACAACATAAAAGTATGTATTTGCCACTAAGGACACGCTTGGATTGAGGGAAATGTATTACTAGAGTAATAAAAGTCAAACTAAGCAAAATGAAAGTGAATATAGGGAAGAAGGAGATAGTGATGGTGTGATTGTAAGGAAATTTATGTACTGATGGTGTAGTATGAGGTGAAGAAATAGGGTAATAGTTACACTAGGGGGAGGATGGGTAACTATTACCCTCATTATGAGGATAATAATTCCCCATCTCTCTCTTTTCCTTATGACACAAAAACTTTATTTCATTTGTAAACAACTTGTCTCCTAAAACAACCCCTCTAATTACTTATATTTTTTCAAGTTTGACTTTTACTACCCCCTAATATATTACCCTCAATCCAAGCATGGCCTAAGAGTATATTCATTCACTAGTTCGATTTCATTGCCATGGAGTTGGTACCTTCTTCGAAGGCAATTCGACTCACCAATGTAAGACAACAACGGCATAACATCTAAATCCTCCATACCCTCAAAGACTGATTTTGAAATATTTAATTAACGTATTATGATCAAGACAAAATAATTATAAAAAAAAAAAAAAAAAAAAAAAAATCTAGAAGAAAGTATCACGCATAAAAGATAGTAATAACAAATTAATTTACAAGAAAAACAAAGGATGAAATTAATTAGAATGAAACAAAAACTCTAACCTTTGCTCCAAAGCTATGATCAGAGGAATAGAGGATTATTTAGCCACGACCTCCAAGTATTTTTAAACCCAAAAAAAACTAAGCTCTGACTTTTGTAAATTATAAACCTCTTTTTCATATAACAGAATGTGAAAAAGGAAGAGAGAGTCAAATTTTTTATTTTTAGGCTTTTTATAAAAGAATAATAAATAAATAAACATAAATTGTTTTAGAAAAATAAAGTAGAGTTTAAGAGGGAAAATTCCCTCCAAAACAAATAATAGATACTCCGTAATAGATATAAACTAGGTTATCCCCGTGCAATGCACAATAAAAATTAATCTTTCTTGTAATTTATGTTCTGTTGCATTATATTGTATGTAAAGATTCTAATTAGATATAAAAATAATTTACATTTAAGGATATATATAAACCACATTATTTACAGTTAAGAATTGAAATAGTCAAAAGAATTTAAGGAATGCATATTAATGAAATCTTAAGAAAAAAAATACATAGTATATAATTAGCACCAATGCTTCAAAAAATATAATTAGCACCAATGTCATCAAAATTATTATTTTAGCTTCTAGCAATTAACAGTTTGTATAGTAGTTTGTAGAAGCATCTATTTGATATTTTAGTCAAAATTCATAAGTAGTTTTCAAATTATTAAAAACAGAGTAGTTTAGCTTTAAAAAAAATTAAAAAAAAAAAATAATGATGATGTCGTTAAAGCATTTAGGAGGGAAATTTTGTTATGAGAAAGCGACATGTGTACAAATTTAGAGAAAGATGATGTCAGCATATTTTGTTTTAGTATTAGTTAAACTAATACTAAAACAAAACATGCTGACATCATTAAAGGACACATGTCAACTTCTTATGAAATTTTTTCCCGCCTAAACTATTTTTGACATCATCCTTATTTTTCTCTATTTTTCCCCATAAGTTTCACGACTAAATAAATATAGTAGTTCTTTCAAAGTTAATTTATGAGATTATGATTACACATTTTTCAAATCTAATATATTGAAATAAAGTAGGCATTTTTGGAGAGCATTTGGAGCGTCACGTAAGAAATATACTTATTTCGACCAATAAGAAGAAATATTTGTATTTTATTTTTGAATTAAAAAATTATGTCCACCTAGATAAAAGTAACGAATTAGATTTGATATATCTAAAATTTTAATGCCACGTAGATTATAATCCACGTATTAAATTATTTTAATGAAAAAAATAAAGAAAAACTATAGGAAAAGATAAATTTATTAATTCAATACTACGAGTATAAGAAATCCAAAAAAAATATACTAAAAAATATTTAAATGATAAACGCTTATAACAAAGTTTCGTACCTATCATTATAAGATAAATTTTGATAGTATTTATGATAAAAAATACAAATTGTTCGTTAATTATAATTAAATTAAAATTTGTGATACCTACCATTATAAATTGGCACATCATACGACACAAACAAAATTTCGTATCAATAAAAAACCCCATCAAGCGAATTTTGTATTAGTAATTTTGTGTTAATTTTTGGTCATCAATGGCCGCGTAATTTTTAGCTTAATTTTTAAAATCCTATGTTTAAATTAGTATTTCTAATTATTACTTACATTGTATTAATTTGGGATACTCAACGATCATATGTTTATGTTTTATTTACTAAATGTTTTTTTAAATGCAGATCTAAGAAATCATACGACAAAAATAAAATTTCTTATCAATTCAAAACTCCATCAAGCGAATTTTGTGTTAGTAATTTTGTATTAGTTTTATGTCATTAATGCCCGGGTAATTTTTAAAATCTTAGGTTTAAATTTATATTTGTAATTATTAGTTACATTGTATTTATTTAGGATACTTAACGATAATTTGTTTATGTAATGGCATACGATTAGATGTTGTATACTTAATATACGGATGGCTTTGGTTATTTTTGGAGATGATGAAAAAATTCCAATGCATAAATTTGATTTTATATCGCAACAATTTTTCATTTATTGGTAAATATATTGATTTATTTTATATAAATGTAAAGATTTAATTTATATCAATTTCAGTTTGGCTAACCTTTCACGGTTCAATTTATCCATTGATGTAGTAGGTTGGTTGTGGACGAGGTTTGTGATTCTATCGAAATAAAAGATATGGTAAAACAATGAATAATGATTTAGGATTTAAATTATTAAAAATTTATCATTTCACATTAAATATTTTATATAACGGGAAAAAATATCATATTTACAATTTATTTATACTTAATAAATTCATGATAAATTATAGTAAAGAAAAAAATACTAAACTTTTGTAATTTTGTCTGAAATTATTAAATACAATAAATCAAATAATTAAAAATCTTAGATGAAAAAACCGTGCATCGCCATATTTCCATCTAGTAAAGAATATTGACAACCATTTTAAACAAATAATAGCTATTTAATCAGTGCAACGCACGGGACTAAACTAGTCTATAACTATAATAAAATAATTACCGCTGATATCATTATTATCGACATGTCAACCTCTCATAAATTTCCCACCAAAATATTAGTTACATCATTTTTTTTTTCAAGATAATTTGAAAATAGTATATTAATTATATTGACTAACTATATAATTTCCAATGGACTAAAAATATAAACTTTATCTTTCACCTACTCCATACATTTTATATAGACTATATGAATTTTGGTTTCTACTCTTTATTAATATATTGTACTATTTTGCTTAAATAATTTAGGAATAATTTATACTACGTATTATACACAAATAAGCCAAAAAATTATTGCTATGTGTCAAAAAAAAATTTTAAAAAAAATTCTTATAAACAGTCTTCAACCGACTCCCCCAACAAGGGGACACCCTTGGTGGGCTTCGAACCTTTCACCCTCTTTTTGGAGTTGTGTTTATGCATATACTGACTCTTTTCTTCTTTTTTAGATGGGCGCTCCAAGAGGTTCTTCTTCCCAACAGCCGGACCCCAAGGCCCGGAGGACGACTGTTGCGAGCTCTCCTGGTTCTGCCAGGAAACATGCGGCGGCTGAGAAACAGCCGGCCACTTCTTCTAAAACTCCAGTTGGGCCACCTAGAAGTATGAAATTGTCCTTGTAAATTTTAGACTTGCTCCCTCCTTTACTAGGTCTAATCCGTTTGTTTATGCTTGATGCAGCCGGCCCTCAGGAGCCTGACTTGGTCGAAGTGGCCAAGTCTATGATCAAAGTCGTTCCTCCAGCTGAAAGGGAGGCGGTCAGGGGTGTCGGCACCCTTGACCTAGACGGGATTGCAGGGGTCCTTGCTGAGGTATACTTAGCATATTTTTGAGTATTTGAATTCCAGGACGCCTGTTTTCTTTTTTGTTTGGAAACTGACGCCTGTTCCCCTTTTTACTTAGGCCCTGCTCCGAGTGAACGGCCTTCGCAAGCCGCTTGACCGGAAGAACAAAGAGGTAAAGGCTGCAAAAGCTATGGCCGCCTCTGACTGTGATAAGGCAATGTTTCAAATTGCCCAAAATGAAGTTCTGACCATTGATATTCTTTATTATCAGGCGCAGGTAGGGGTGTACACCGGTCCAAAACCGGACCGGACCTGGACCGGACCTGTTTGGACCGGAGACCTGAATTGGGTAATTATGAGGACCGGGGACCGGACCTGAATTAACAGGTCCGGTTCCGGGCCAGACCTGAAAAATCAGGTCCGGTCCGGGTTGGGACCTGAATGGACCTGTTTTGTGTCTTTTTCGTTTTTTTTTTTAATACAAAACCTGTTGGACCTGCATATGGACCTGTTTTGTGATTTTTAGACCTGTTGCATAATTTAATAATTACATACAAACCAAAATTATCAATTACAAAACTACATAAAGTCTATAAAGTCCCGATTCTCAAACACCAAAAATACAAATGAGTCCACCGAAAATACAAATAAGTCCACGAAAACTCAGTTTCAATTTTTCAGAGTTTGGTTTTCTTCTTTTTTTTTTTTTTTTAATTACGATTTTCCCGGGTTTCAGGTCCGGACCTGAAAACCCCGGGTTTGGACCGGGTCCGGACCGGGATCGGGAACCTGGATTTTTAAGAGCCGGGACCGGACCTGAATCAACAGGTCCGGGTCAGGTCCGGTCCGGTTCAGGTCGGTTCAGGTCCGGTTTCAGGTCCGGGCCAATTTTTGTACACCCCTAGGCGCAGGCTACCGCCGCTATCCGGGCTCAGTTAGAGGCGGCCCAGAAGAGGAATAGCGAGCTAGAGGCGACCATCAACAACCTCAAGGCCGAGCTGAGACCTCTTCGCCAAAAGATGTCCTCATACGAAACCTTGGAGAAATTCTTGGCGAGCGTAAAGGAACGCCTGGTGACCCAGGAGAAGAGTCTTACTCAGGAGCTCTCGGAAAAGGCCAACAAGAAAAGAAAGAGCTGGTCCGGGAGATGATGGAAGACTCTGCTCAAATCCAGCGCATGACTTAGGGCCGCCTCTTCCCCAATGCCGACTTTGCCTCATGGGAAAAAACGTACCGCCAGTGTTCTGATAGATATAATCAAGAGATCCTGGCGGCTGCTGAGGAAGAGGCGTTGGAGGAGGAGGAGCAGCCGGTAGTGGCGCTTGTGCCGCTTGGGGGTAATGCATCAAAGAAGGATGCAGCTGAAGCCGAGTCCAGCAAGAAGAGTGTTGACCAGGCGGCAGCTGCTAATATTGAAGATCTGCCCCCTTCTTAAGCTTTATGTCTTCTTTCCATGGCCTGCGTGCCGTTTGTTTGTATTTACCCGGCCAGGGGGCCGGGGCTCTGAATATTTTGCCGGTCTTTAATGACCGGCTTTTTTTAATGAATATTTTTGTTTTGCTTCAAATTTGTTTAAGTATTGAATATTCTGATATCCAATTGTACACTATACCGACTGTTTTACATGGCCGATAGTTGCAGACAGGTACGGATAGTTAGTCACGCCGCCTATGCCCCTGGACGACTGGTTGTCTGTTTCCAGGCTAGACGATCAGTCGGCCATTTATCCAATCGGTATTCGAACCATTTTAAAGACTGGATCCCCTTTAGGCAGGCGGTCCTGTCATTTGTAAAATTAACCAAGTAGGAAAGTTGTTTCCTACTTGTCATGCTTTTAGGCTAGAGACTTTAGGCCGTCTAGGCCGACTGTTTCCCGCCATATTTAATCTAGTGTGAACAGGTGCTGTATGAACACCTTTTTAGTTTCATACTAAATTTTTAAGGAGTGACCAAGTAAACATGATTGTTACCTAGTCGCCAAGTAACTGAGTAGTAGAGGTATCAAGCGGTGGGTACCGGTTGTTCCCCTTTATTCGCCAATGTTTGTTGGCTTTTAACTCATAGGTTGTTAACCTAGCAGAAGTAGTGGTTGAGAGCCCCTGTTTGCTAAAAACAGGCGGACGACTCATACCTTTTAGGCTCCATACTAAGTTTGAGAGAGTGACTATGAGTTAACTTTGGTGTTACTCAGTCGCCGTCACTCCTGCTTGAGTAGTAAAGGTACCAGGCGGCGGAGGCCGGCTGAACCTTTTGATTCGCCAATGTTTGTTGGCTATTAACTCAAGAGGTACCCCCTGCATTTATCCCAAGTAATACAGGCGGTCATCTGACTCAGATGCCAACTGCTACCACTGGTTTGGTTAGTGATAGAGTTATCCTTGTCTCAAAAACGGCTACGTGGTTTCCCTTGGTGACAGTCGTATAGGTGCCGTGTAATTAGTTTATAGAGCAATGTTCCACCCAAAAGGGAGCTGCTCTCTGCGACGAATTTCATCCGGAGGGATGCCGCCGGACGCCTGCTATGATGTTGGGACAGGTCGAATTAGTTTAAAGATTGGATCAGTTGGCTTGGCGCCTGGACTGATCAATCGGCTTGTGGAATTGGTTAGTTCTTGGTGAACGTAGGTGCTAAGTAAGAGGAGGGTAGACGCCTGTTTAGGCACAGGGTCGGCCAGGCCCTAATCATTTTTAGCTAAGTATAAGGGGGGTGGCTGTGTGCTTTGGAACCAGTCGGCCCTCTTCTATGGAGAGTAGCCGACTATATATCCAGACGGCATGCCCCTATGGTGATAGAGTAAAATATTCAATGGAGAGTAGCCGACTGTAAAGGTACAGGCGGCATGCCCCTCTTAATTAAGAATAAAAATTAAACATGGAGAGTAGCCGACTGTTTGTCAGTAGGCATGCCCCTCTTAAGTAAAAATGAAAACTGAGTATGGAGAGTAGCCGACTGTTTGTTAGTAGGCGTGCCCCTCTTAGTACAAAATTGAATATTAAGTATGCAAACTTTTATTAAGTAGCCCTTGACTATTTATATCATTCAAAAGAAATATTTCTTAAGATTATCTGCATTCCAAGTTCGAGGCAACGGTTGGCCGTCTGGTGTTTTCAGACGGTAGGTACCGTCCCTGACCTCTTCACAGATTCGGTAGGGTCCTTTTCCCAGTTGGGAGTTAGTTTGCCAGACTCATTAGCCCTTCCAACTGCTTCCATTTTTCTAAGTACAAAGTCCCCCACTTTGAGTGGACGCCTGTGTACTTTTTTGTTGTATGATCTAGTCATTCTCAGGCGGTAAATTTCATGGCGCAAGACAGCATTGCCCCTCCTTTCAGGAAGTGAGTCTAATGCCAGGCACATGGCTTCCCAGTTTGCCTCTTCGTCATATAGCATTACTCGAAGAGTCGGCTCGTAGTGTTCTATTGGAAGAACAGCTTCCGCACCATAAGTTAGGAGGAATGAAGTTTCTCCAGTCGCCCCTTTTTCAGTCGTCCTAATGGCCCAGAGAACATGTGGTAATTCATCCGCCCATAGGCCGCCTGCTCGTTCAATCTTTTTCTTGAGACTGTCTGAGATGATTTTATTAAAGGCTTCTACCTGGTCGTTTGCTTGTGGACGGCCGACAGATGCAAAGTAGTGTGCAATTCCTTGGTCACCCAACCAGCTTTTGAGAACAGGCGTCTCAAATTGGGGACCATTATCAAAAACCATAGACATGGGAACCCCGAACCGAGTGATGACATTTTTCCAAATGAATGAAATTACATCCTTCGTCTTGATTCCCTTTACAGCCTCCGCCTCTACCCATTTAGTGAAGTAGTCGACGGCAACAAGTATGTACCTCCTTCCGCCTGTAGCAGGCGTATATGGACCCAGAATATCCATGCCCCACTTAGCAAACGGTAGTGGGCTATGAATGGTAGTGAGGTCAGTAGCCGGACGGTGAATTAGTTTGCCAAACCTTTGGCACTTGTCACATTTTTTCACCATCTCCATCGCATCTGCTTCTAAAGTAGGCCAAAAGTAGCCCTGCCGCCTTGCCCGTTGAGCAAGCGTCCTACCGCCTATATGGGAAGCACAGTAACCAGAGTGAAGATCGTCCAGTATCTCTCGCCCCTTTTCTCGAGTAACACACTTTAAGAAGGGTTGAAGGTACCCCCTTTTGTGAAGTTCTCCCTTTATTATTTCAAAACTGGTTGCTCGTTTTTTCAGTGCTGCCGCCTATTGATGATCATCCGGCAGGGTACCATTTGTCAGATATGCCCTGATTGGATCCATCCAGGTTGAGCTTCTGTCTAAGATTCCAATAGGTTCTTCCTCAATGCTTCTCCTCTCCATTACTTCCCAAAAAAACAGTTCGAGGAGTATCACAGGAGGCGGATGATGCTAATTTTGAAAGTGCATCCGCCTGGTTGTTTTCTGATCTCGGCACTTGGGTCAGATGGAAATCCTCAAGGGAGCTGACTGCTTGTCGGACCGCCTGTAAATACTTGATCATGGCCGGATGGGTTGCTTCGTATTCGCCATTGTACTGACTCACTATCAATTGTGAATCGGAACAGGCGTCTATTTTTCTTGCTCCTGCCGCCTTGCACATGCGGATTCCGGCTAGTAAAGCTTCATATTGTGCCTCATTGTTTGAGGCCTGAAAACTGAAGCGTAAAGCATACTCGTACCTGTCGCCCTCTGGCGACTGACATATGACTCCTGCTCCACAACCATTTGAAGTAGAGCTTCCATCCACATATACCTTCCAGACTTGGTCTGTAACTTGATAGTCAGGAGGACGAGTCATCTCAACAATAAAGTCAGCAAAGGCTTTCCCCTTCACTACTTTTCTAGGCTCGAAAGTAACTTCGAGGCTCAGTATTTCTATGGCCCATTTGATCATTCGGCCTGACGACTCCATGATGATCAGTGGCCGCTTGATAGGTTGGTCTGTATATACGACGACTGCATGTGCCAAAAAGTAGGGCTTCAATTTTTTAACAGCCATGAAGAGTGCAAGACCAAATTTCTCCACTAAGGGATACCTCAACTCGGCATTTTTCAGTACATGACTGACAAAGTAGACCGGGAGCTGACAGTCGTCTCTTTCAGCAAGGAGAACAGCGCTTAACGCATGATCAGAGACGGCCAGGTACATGTAGAGTACTTCTTTGGGCAAAGGGCTGACCAGCCTCGGCAAGGAATGCAAGTGAACTTTCAATTTCTGGAAGGCCGCCTCAGCATCCGGCCCCCATTCAAACCTTGCCTTTTTCTTAATTGCCTGGAAAAAGTATAGGCATTTGTCGCCTGATCGGCTTAGAAATCTTCCCAAGGCCGCCAGACAACCTGATAACTTCTGAACCTCTCGGATGGTACGAGGCGACTGCATGTCGATGACCGCCTGCACCTTCTCAGGGTTCGCCTCTATTCCTCTCTGATTGATAAGGAATCCGAGAAATTTCCCAGACTCAACTCCAAAGACACATTTCTTGGGATTGAGCATGACATGGTGCCGCCTGAGTGTGGCGAAAGTTTCTTGGAGGTCCGACAGATGATCTTTCTGAAGTTTAGACTTGACAATCATATCATCAATATATGCCTCGACATTTCTCCCAATCTGATCAAAGAACACAGTGTTTATCATTCGCTGGAAAGTGGCCGGGGCATTCTTAAGTCCAAACGGCATGACCGTGTAACAGTATAACCCCTGATCAGTGACGAAGGCCGTCTTCTCCTGATAATTCTCCCATAAAGGAATTTGATGGAAACCAGAGTAGGCGTCCATAAAGCTCATCAAAGCATGGCCGGCTGTTGAGTCGACCAGGTTATCAATTTTAGGCAGAGGGTAACTGTCTTTGGGGCACGCCTTGTTTAAGTCTGTGTAGTCTACACACATTCGCCAGGTGCCATTCGCCTTTTTAACAAGCACCACATTTGCAACCCAGTCTGGGAAGTAACAATGCCGAATGAACCCTGCATCAAGTAATTTTTTAACTTCGGCGGCTGCCGCCTGACTTCTTTCTTCGCCATGGTTCCACTTCTTCTGCCGTACCGGCTTCTTTTTCGGATCCACGGCCAGTTTATGTACCGCCAGATCAGGACTAATGTCTGGCATTTCATGGACTTCGAATGCAAAGATGTCCTTGTATTCTTTCAATAGTTTGTGAAAGTCGTCACCCAGGTCCCTTAGAGCAGTCGTCCCAACCTTGATTGTTCTGTCAGGACGCGAGTCATCTAACATCAGGTCCGTATGCTCACCAGCTGGCTGAGGGCGGAATTCATCCGACCGCTCCTCTGCCAATGATTGCTATTTTCTGTCTTTTCTTGCGGCCCCTGTCTGGGATGCCTTTCTCTTCTTGCCGCCTGCTTCTTGAACAGGCGCACTCTCCTTGACATTGTCAAGGTCTATTTTTTCACCGCTCGACATAGTGGCCATAACAGTGGGCTTGACATCCGAGAGATAGCACTCTCGGGCCATCCTCTGATCTCCCCTTAGGGACCCGACTGTTCCATTATCCCTCTCAAACTTGAGCAACATAAGAGATGGGATTATAACAGCCTTGGAATTATTCAGGGTTGGTCGTCCCAGAATCATGTTGTAGGCCGAGAGTTCTTCTACTACCAGGAACCGGACTACCATATGTCGTCCTTCCCCTTTTTCGCCCAGGCGGATGGGTAAATCCACTCGTCCCACTGGGTGGACGACTCCTCCTCCAAACCCTACTAAAGGGTGGGATGCCGGATGTATGCAATCAGTCTGATATTTTAGTTTCGACAGACATTTGCTACTGATGAGATCTGAGGAGCTTCCGGCATCTATGAGGATTCGGCCAACTCTCTGGTTGGCCACTTTACATTCAATAACGATAGGGTCGTCATGCGGCCCTCTTACCCCTCCTAGATCTTCTTCAGTGATGACAATCTCAGGAAATGAATATTTGGAGGGTCGTTCTTGGTGAACGGAATTTACATCTAACCGTCTGATATTGTCTTTGTTGCCCCTAATAGTGGGGCCGCCTCCTGAGAAGCCGCTTGCAATGGTGTAGACGACTGCATCATCTGTATCGGAGCTGTCGGCCTGTTGATTCTTTTTGGTCGACTGCTTTTTCGAGGAAGTGTTCCCCGTAGATTTCTTGACATAAGTGTCAAGATCACCTTGCTCAGCCAGGCGGTCCAGATATCGCATGAGACTGATGCATTCATTGGTGTGATGACCAACATCTTCATGATAATCACAGAATTTTTCTTGGTTCCGATTGTTTGCAGAACCCTTCATGGGGACCGGCTTATCAATTGAGATCCGTCCCTTGATTTCCTTTAGGATAAATTGGCTATCCTTGTTAAACATATACTTTGGGGAGTATGGTTTGAATTCTTTTTTCTTCTTCTTGGACGGCTGTTTAAAAGAATCAGTTGCCCAGACCTCTTTTCTCTTCTCGTCTTTGTTTGACGACTGCTTCTGTCGTCCTTCTCTTTTGTCGGACCTTTTCCCGTCTGACTGTTTTACCGTACTACAAAGATCAGCCGCCTGTATATAGGCTTCCGCTTCAATCAAGGCCTCTTGAAGAGTCGCCACCCTCTTTCGGACCAAATCAAATTTGAAGGTCGACCCGTCTTGAGACCTCTGAAAAAGTCAGTATAGGCTACTTCATCCGGTAACCCTTGAATCTGTATTCTCATCAGGTTAAACCGCCTGATGTAAGAACGAAGCCCCTCTTTCTCGCCCTGCTGAATTGTTCCTAAATCAAGGGTCGTCTTCTTCGCAGGGATGTTCATGGCGAAGTTGGAGGTGAATAAGTAAGCAAGCGTCTTGAAGTTATTTACACAACCAGTCGGCAGGTTGCCGAACCATTGTTGTGCGATTCCTTTGAGAGTCGCTGGGAAACACTTGCACCAAGTGGGATCATCCAACCCTTGAAGGTACATCAGGTTGGTGAATGCCATCAGATGGTCTTCTGGGTTAGTAGTGCCGTCATAGGCGCCTACTAATACATTTTTCACTTTGGCCGGCTGAGCGGCTTCAGTAATTTCCTTGGAGAAGGCCGACGGCTGTTCACCAAGTCTAAGCAACCGTAGCTGCCAGTCCATAGGTTGGACATTTTTTGCTGCATGTCCACCAAACGGAGGTGGCTGTAAAAAATAATGTTGTTGCGGTACAAACGGTAAGTTTGGTACCGCCTGGTCGCTATGAAAGCCGGACTGACGGGAGGTGCCGCCTGACTGACTCTCATGATACGACTGAGTATGCCTCATCGAGGTATTTCGCAGACTGTCTTGGAAGTTTGAAGTAGAGGCCGACTCTGACAATCGGTCACTCTTCTTCTGTTCTAGCAGTAGCCGAGCGTCTGTGTATGTTTTCCTCGACCCGTCCGCCTGAATATGACGAACAGGTTTCCTATTTCCTGGAGTAGGAAAACGGTATTTTGTGAAATCAAGGGCAGGTGGCTCCCACTTCCTAGATTTAGGATGAGGGGTCGCCTCTCGCCCTTGAACTGGCTTCCTCTTCCGTGAAGTGGAGGGTTTCTTAGCCGACTACTCCTTGTCCAGAGCAGGCGGCTTCTTGTTGATCAACTCTTGAATTTCTCCCTTGAAGTCCCTCATGAAGGTCATGAGTTCGTTCCTTGTGATGGGAGCAGACCCATCAGTCGGCTGCTGCCGAACAGGCGGTGCGCCTGCTGGCTCGCTTCCAGTTTGAAGATGTTCCCGTTCCCTCCTTTTGGTATGACGGGTACGTCGGGCCCTTAGGGTCCCGTCTGAAGCTGTGTGAGCTTCAACTTCAAATTCATTCTCAGTATCGTGGTCCGACTGAACTAGAGGGTCGTCCAGGGGACGTCTCTCTTCAGGAGCCGGTACAAACGTGGATGCCATCTCAGAAGTACTCTCCCCACAGACGGCGCCAAAATGTTTCAGGGTTTTCTGATGTCCTGCGGGAAAGTTACAATTCCGAGACTGGAACCGGACGCCTGTACCTGTAAAACAAACGGATGCTCCGGATGATTGGAGATCCGCCTCCGACGGTCAAGTTAGTACTTGATTAAGGAGTAATTAATGCGGAAATTAAAGTGATTGGGTCTCTCTAGGTGAGAGAGTTTAATGTGTGTAATCTGCGTGATTTGCGTAATCTCCCTTAATGAGGATTAAGGGAGGTATTTATAACCTCGGGAAACGTGCCAATCTAGGTTTAGGTTAACCTTGGGCTAATTGGGCTTCCCTCGGAAGTTGGGCCTAGGTGACCGGTTATCCCAGGTGTCATGGGAAGGACACGTGTCGTGTCGTAATTGGTCCATAGTGGACGGATCATTGCTTGACACGTGGCAGGCTCCTATTGGCCCATGTGACGGACACATGGCGGAACCTGATTGGTCCACTTGTCAGATGGTGATTGGTGGGGAAAAATCCCCTAATCACTAGGGTTTGTTATTAATCCGTTCAGTATCATGCCTAGGATCTTGCTAATAATGTTTTGATGATATTATTATGATGGTGATTGTTGTGTCAATAATAATTACATTGCTTGATTATTCATGATTCATTGCTATTGCTTGATCATGCCCTTTTTACAGGTTTAAAGGAAATTTGTACTTGAAATCACGCCTAATAAGATAATTAATAATTTGATTTAGGCTAATATGATTTTAATTCAAGTGATCGCCAATAATAGATTTATTTGTGCATTAATAATCAACCAACGTATATTAAACAGGTTTAGGGCTAACTTATTGTATGTATGTTGATCGGAAAGCCCACATGAATATTATAAGAATTAAGTAGAGGCCGATTTAGGGCGGGTCCAATCTCTTTTAGATTGGATTCGTACCATCATTTTCGAATATCCAGTCATGGTTCCGGATCACTATGGAGTTAGCGATCTCCGTGATCGTGAATGGGGTGTAACCTTCACACCCGTGACGAACATGAAATTTCGTTGGAAAAATCAAAATTTCCGACGGATTTATGTTCCGTCGGATATTTCCGACGAATTCAACAAATCCGTCAGAAATCCGACGGAAATAAATTCCGTCGGAATATATGTGCTTTCTGACGGAATTTTCCGTCGGAATTTACAATTTCCAACGGAATTTTCCATCGGAATATAATTAAAAAAAATTAAAACCTTTTTTACCAAACCCTACTCAATAAAACGCATACCCATGCATCCCCTTCTATTTCCGCCTCTCTTTCTTCTCTCCTCTGCTCCTTCTCTTTCTCTCTCCTCTTCTCCTTCTCTCTCTCTCCTCTTTTCTCCTTTGTTCTCCTTCTTTTTCTGTCCCTCTTTATCCTTCGTTCTCCTTCTTTCTCTGTTCCTTCGTTCTCCTTCTTTTTGTGTTCCTCTTTCTCCTTCGTTCTCTTTCCTCTTTTCCTCTTTCTGGTGTTCTCTTTTTCTCCATTTACGTTCTCTTTTTCTTCTTCATTTTTTCTTTTTCCTCGAATTTTCGACAACAAACGAATTTGTGTGGGCTGGTGGTCGTTAACAAAAAAATAATTATGGTGTATATGGTCAAATTCAACCATAAAAATTCCAAATCTGGAGTTTTTATGGTCGAATTTAACCATATAATCCCAATTTCGAGGTTTTGGAGGTGGAATTGACGGTATTTCCTCGTTTTCTTTCTATTAATTTGGTTTGATTTTTTTATTTTTTATTATTGTGGGTTGATTTCGATTTTGTGTGGTTAATGTTTGATTTCGTTGATTAATTTGAGTTTATTTTTGTTGATTTCGTTATTTTTTTGTTTAATTTTATAGGTTGATTTCGTTGTGTTTTGCTTGGTTGTTTAATTATCCGATGGAACGGTATCCGTCGAAATTTTCCGACGGATTTTTCCGGGTGCCGGAATTTTCGTCGAAAAAGGGCGTTTTACCTACAAAAGGGTTTCCGACAACCGGTTCCGACGGAATTCAGGGTGATTCCGAATTTTTCAGTAGAAAATGGCCTGTTTTCTAGTAGTGTTTATCTCTAGCTTCTTTCCCTTTGGACGCCACCATGCTTAAATGTATGATCACAGTGGGGCTCAAAGTTGATGTTTGAAATATTTCCTACAGTAGGGGTCGTGGGCGTGAGTAGCATGCAAGTGAAAACAACATAAAAGTATGTATTTGCCACTAAGGACACGCTTGGATTGAGGGAAATGTATTACTAGAGTAATAAAAGTCAAACTAAGCAAAATGAAAGTGAATATAGGGAAGAAGGAGATAGTGATGGTGTGATTGTAAGGAAATTTATGTACTGATGGTGTAGTATGAGGTGAAGAAATAGGGTAATAGTTACACTAGGGGGAGGATGGGTAACTATTACCCTCATTATGAGGATAATAATTCCCCATCTCTCTCTTTTCCTTATGACACAAAAACTTTATTTCATTTGTAAACAACTTGTCTCCTAAAACAACCCCTCTAATTACTTATATTTTTTCAAGTTTGACTTTTACTACCCCCTAATATATTACCCTCAATCCAAGCATGGCCTAAGAGTATATTCATTCACTAGTTCGATTTCATTGCCATGGAGTTGGTACCTTCTTCGAAGGCAATTCGACTCACCAATGTAAGACAACAACGGCATAACATCTAAATCCTCCATACCCTCAAAGACTGATTTTGAAATATTTAATTAACGTATTATGATCAAGACAAAATAATTATAAAAAAAAAAAAAAAAATCTAGAAGAAAGTATCACGCATAAAAGATAGTAATAACAAATTAATTTACAAGAAAAACAAAGGATGAAATTAATTAGAATGAAACAAAAACTCTAACCTTTGCTCCAAAGCTATGATCAGAGGAATAGAGGATTATTTAGCCACGACCTCCAAGTATTTTTAAACCCAAAAAAAACTAAGCTCTGACTTTTGTAAATTATAAACCTCTTTTTCATATAACAGAATGTGAAAAAGGAAGAGAGAGTCAAATTTTTTATTTTTAGGCTTTTTATAAAAGAATAATAAATAAATAAACATAAATTGTTTTAGAAAAATAAAGTAGAGTTTAAGAGGGAAAATTCCCTCCAAAACAAATAATAGATACTCCGTAATAGATATAAACTAGGTTATTCCCGTGCAATGCACAATAAGAATTAATCTTTCTTGTAATTTATGTTCTGTTGCATTATATTGTATGTAAAGATTCTAATTAGATATAAAAATAATTTACATTTAAGGATATATATAAACCACATTATTTACAGTTAAGAATTGAAATAGTCAAAAGAATTTAAGGAATGCATATTAATGAAATCTTAAGAAAAAAAATACATAGTATATAATTAGCACCAATGCTTCAAAAAATATAATTAGCACCAATGTCATCAAAATTATTATTTTAGCTTCTAGCAATTAACAGTTTGTATAGTAGTTTGTAGAAGCATCTATTTGATATTTTAGTCAAAATTCATAAGTAGTTTTCAAATTATTAAAAACAGAGTAGTTTAGCTTTAAAAAAAATTAAAAAAAAAATAATGATGATGTCGTTAAAGCATTTAGGAGGGAAATTTTGTTATGAGAAAGCGACATGTGTACAAATTTAGAGAAAGATGATGTCAGCATATTTTGTTTTAGTATTAGTTAAACTAATACTAAAACAAAACATGCTGACATCATTAAAGGACACATGTCAACTTCTTATGAAATTTTTTCCCGCCTAAACTATTTTTGACATCATCCTTATTTTTCTCTATTTTTCCCCATAAGTTTCACGACTAAATAAATATAGTAGTTCTTTCAAAGTTAATTTATGAGATTATGATTACACATTTTTCAAATCTAATATATTGAAATAAAGTAGGCATTTTTGGAGAGCATTCGGAGCGTCACGTAAGAAATATACTTATTTCGACCAATAAGAAGAAATATTTGTATTTTATTTTTGAATTAAAAAATTATGTCTCCACCTAGATAAAAGTAACGAATTAGATTTGATATATCTAAAATTTTAATGCCACGTAGATTATAATCCACGTATTAAATTATTTTAATGAAAAAAATAAAGAAAAACTATAGGAAAAGATAAATTTATTAATTCAATACTACGAGTATAAGAAATCCAAAAAAAATATACTAAAAAATATTTAAATGATAAACGCTTATAACAAAGTTTCGTACCTATCATTATAAGATAAATTTTGATAGTATTTATGATAAAAAATACAAATTGTTCGTTAATTATAATTAAATTAAAATTTGTGATACCTACCATTATAAATTGGCACATCATACGACACAAACAAAATTTCGTATCAATAAAAAACCCCATCAAGCGAATTTGTATTAGTAATTTTGTGTTAATTTTTGGTCATCAATGGCCGCGTAATTTTTAGCTTAATTTTTAAAATCCTATGTTTAAATTAGTATTTCTAATTATTACTTACATTGTATTAATTTGGGATACTCAACGATCATATGTTTATGTTTTATTTACTAAATGTTTTTTTAAATGCAGATCTAAGAAATCATACGACAAAAATAAAATTTCTTATCAATTCAAAACTCCATCAAGCGAATTTTGTGTTAGTAATTTTGTATTAGTTTTATGTCATTAATGCCCGGGTAATTTTTAAAATCTTAGGTTTAAATTTATATTTGTAATTATTAGTTACATTGTATTTATTTAGGATACTTAACGATAATTTGTTTATGTAATGGCATACGATTAGATGTTGTATACTTAATATACGGATGGCTTTGGTTATTTTTGGAGATGATGAAAAAATTCCAATGCATAAATTTGATTTTATATCGCAACAATTTTTCATTTATTGGTAAATATATTGATTTATTTTATATAAATGTAAAGATTTAATTTATATCAATTTCAGTTTGGCTAACCTTTCACGGTTCAATTTATCCATTGATGTAGTAGGTTGGTTGTGGACGAGGTTTGTGATTCTATCGAAATAAAAGATATGGTAAAACAATGAATAATGATTTAGGATTTAAATTATTAAAAATTTATCATTTCACATTAAATATTTTATATAACGGGAAAAAATATCATATTTACAATTTATTTATACTTAATAAATTCATGATAAATTATAGTAAAGAAAAAAATACTAAACTTTTGTAATTTTGTCTGAAATTATTAAATACAATAAATCAAATAATTAAAAATCTTAGATGAAAAAACCGTGCATCGCCATAGTTCCATCTAGTAAAGAATATTGACAACCATTTTAAACAAATAATAGCTATTTAATCAGTGCAACGCACGGGACTAAACTAGTCTATAACTATAATAAAATAATTACCGCTGATATCATTATTATCGACATGTCAACCTCTCATAAATTTCCCACCAAAATATTAGTTACATCATTTTTTTTTTCAAGATAATTTGAAAATAGTATATTAATTATATTGACTAACTATATAATTTCCAATGGACTAAAAATATAAACTTTATCTTTCACCTACTCCATACATTTTATATAGACTATATGAATTTTGGTTTCTACTCTTTATTAATATATTGTACTATTTTGCTTAAATAATTTAGGAATAATTTATACTACGTATTATACACAAATAAGCCAAAAAATTATTGCTAAAATTGTGTCAAAAAAAAAATTTAAAAAAAAATTCTTATAAACACTGGTAAATAATAATTAAACCACAATATACATGATGAATGAAAAAGAATATTTTCACTCGAATCTAGATTTACCCAGAAGGTTAACCAGTTTGAACACAAAAAAAAAAAAAAAAAATATATATATATATATATATATATATATATATATATATATATATATATATATATATAATTCCAGCCTACAACTTCGGTCCAATCACTTGACCCAAAATGGGTAAACCTGAGAACAGCCCGACCATTAAACTTAACATTTTAAATTAATAAAAAAAAAAAAAAAAAAAAAAAAAAAAAAAAAAAAAAACACTAATATTAGTGACTGAACCTCCTTAGTCCTTCCTTAAGACATTAAACCTGATAGTCAAACGAAGTCTTCCTCAACACCTTGAACTTTCAACGTTTTCAAATTATTAACGAGATTTTTTTTAAAAAAAAAAAAAAATAGCTTTTGGACCAAAGAAACATCAGTTGCAGAAATAGTTGGTATATCATGCATTCATGTTAGTTGGTTGCAGAAATAGTTGGTATATCATGCATTCATGCTGCAGGCCTTAAGCACGCAAGATCAAGTTAGTTAGTTCAGCTTCAACATCTAATTTGGTACAAACTCTTAAATAAACCTGGTTCACACTAATTTATTAGGGACCATGTCTACGCAAGTTTTTTCCATAATTTGGTTGTTGATGATTTTCCGGATTAGAACCCGACAATGAAGAAGAGAGCTGCTACCTAGAGAGGTAAATTTAAGGACATTTCGACCATTATAAGGTATCGGCGAAATTCTACTTCTCAAAATTCCGAAAATAATTCAGATAATGAGACGTGAATTTACCATGCCAATTTAATCAATACAAATAGTATCAACATATGACAAAAGCTAATGAGCGCTCTCGGGGCATTAGATAAGAGAATTAAAAGTGGAAATATTAGAGTAAAACTAACATTAATTACACCGAACAACGCGTGATTTTGTCAGACATTCCTAACTTAATACTATTTTCACCAATATAATTATTCCTTATCTAACGCCCCGGGGCGCTCGTTAGCAAGATCCTCAACATATATACCACATTGAACTACTTGTTGATCCTTTTCAAAAAAAAAATCTTGATCATAACATTTTATAACGAAAAAAAGAAAACTCAGTAATAAAACTTAAAATGTAAACAAAATAAGAAATGTAATCTTGTCTCTGAGTTATGCGCTTCAACCACATGAACCTTCTGGTTGCGTATATAAACATAAAACCAGAGACCCATAAATAAAATTGACTCTAAACTGACTTTCTCAAGCTTGTTCTCCCTTTGGACAAGGCCCTCTCTAGTGAACAAATGTGCAAAAATTCCGTAATTGCATATGACCTATACTCCATGAGGCTCATCATATGCCGCATAGGCTCCCAAAATAATAATCATAAATGGGAGTGCAGAAAAGTCGAATGAGCCTGCGGCTTACAGAGAAGGTAACATGCCACCAAGAGAGATAATGATTCTGCAACAAACTAATAATAGTTCTCATGCAAGCCTTGGGTCAAGACAGACAATAACAGGTAGTAGACAGTCAATTTGTAATCTGTTGCACAAATGACCAGTAGGCAAATTTTAGCCCTTCTTAGAAAGAATGCACAGATCTTGATGACCAAACACCAAGGTAGCCTCAAACATTACAAAGGAGATCACTCGTTCTGTGATCAACACAAAATTACTACGGATCATGTAACCACAACGGTTTCTTCAATTGTTTTCTACTTATATAACATTTCAATTGGGTGACATTGAACAATGGCCACTTGGCCAGACCCTTGAGCCTCTTACAATAGCTCATGAACTCAGCCTTCGAAAGATAGATATCAAGATAAAAGCAGAGGTAACAACTAACACACACATATGGCAGGTTAATCCAGCATTTTAAACTTCTGTACAGTGGTTTAAAAGGCTTCAGGAGACAAGTTCATCAGCTCTGTGTTCAACTATACAAAAACAGCTGCAGTTGACTTCTTATAATCCCTAGATACAAACTAGGTATATTTTTTCAGCTCTACTTATATAAAGTAATGTTGCAGACATGGAAGCTTACAGTCATGAACGAGCCAACCCTTTCCATGAAGTCTCAAAATCAAAATAGAGCATACCTGCATCAACTGGAGCAGGCACTGAAGCTTGGTTGTTCATATCCAACAAGAAAGAGTCCTGTGAACCAAGAATGTCACTGCCATCATGGTCCCAGTTCTCAAAATCAAATTCAATTGATTCTGTATTATCCAGTACATTCCGCTCTATTGTTGGTAAATATTCATTCACAGGCACTCCACCTTGAACTACGAAATTCTCTGCTGCAGGCAGTTGGCAGCTCTTTGAAACAGTGTTCAGTGCATTAGAAGCGCTACATGATAACATTGGGCCAGAATAACTTTGTTCTGCAGAAGGATGGCTCCTCTGAGTTATACTGCTTAAAACGTCAGGGGTACTGCAGGACAAGTTTGGGCCAGAAATAGTCTGAGTAACTGCTGATTGTATTTCACTGCATAGTGTAATGTTGCTTTGTGCATCAGTATTACAAGGAAGAACCAGACCAGAAACATTTTGGGTTTGGTTCAAGGATGTATAAGCAAAGGGGCCGTTACTTGCAATAGCAGCAGAATGACCTCCATGGAAATGTGAAGTCGGTGTATGCGGACTAGGCTGACTATATCCTTGCAACTGCAAAGGTGATGTACCAGGAGATATACTGCTTGGTAGACAAAAACTGGGATTTACATCCAAGTGAAGTGATGACACCGTTGAGTTAGTGGAATTGTTTTCAGCAAGGTTTTCAGTTAACTGCTGATTAGGCAGATGCTGTAGGTACGCTACACTAACATTTTTTGGTGCACGATAAGCAGGCCGATTAGTAACCACAGGTCTACTTGTTAATCCAGACCTCTTGAACATAGCACGGGAAGCAACCACTCTATTGCCCTGGACTTGGGTATTACTGGTACAGTTCCGGAGAAGTCCCCCAGAAATCAGATGTGGCTGGAATCTATTTGATGCTACAGCGATACTAGATCGCTGACTCCTAATAATATTAGGGAGGCCAAATGTTGAGGGCACCCCACAGGCAGATGTCGGATTCACAAGTGAATTAGTTCCTGACGGAATTTGTTGCAATTGAGGAAGCTGGTTCAAAGAACCAAAACCAGGCTTGGTAATTGGAATGGGAGGTGAAGGGTTCTTCAATTGCCTGAATTTTTTCCTTGCAAGCTTCCAGAATTCTTCCTTATCAGTAGCATGACAATGATCACTACTTGAAGCTCCAGAGCCCCAAAGGGAACATGGAGCAAGTGAGTCGCAAACATAGCAATGGCACTGCATTCCATCAAGGCGAAATCACGCTCCGCAAAATTACAATGAAGAGCAAACAAATGTAAAAGAAAACCAAAGCATAAGGGTAATCTAACCATTTCGCAGCGGCTTTCATGTGAAGAAGAACTGAAAGGAAATTTGGCACAGAGATGTCGTGGATGAGGATAATCTCTGCATGCAACCTGCAAAAGAGTGCAAGCATGAGAATTCTATTCATTGGGAATGAGAACGGAAGACGTTTATGCTTCATGGAGAACACCACAAAAAGATTGTCATTCATTAAGATCCTTCCCTACAACCACACTTTTGTATCTATTCACTACAATATATTTCATGGCCCAGCTTCAATAAAAGCAATGTTTGTGAATGATCCCTTAAAAGTGTACAACACCAATGCACATACTACGGAGAATAATAGTTGCCAAACATCATAAGCATTGGGAGCTGCGAGTGTAAAAGCAATAACAATACTGCCAATTAAACCCCACAAAAGACAATGCTTTACATATAATCAGATGGAACTGCGCAAGGCATACCAATGCACTATTATGTGGTACCCAAACGCAACAACTCTCCGAAAAGAACTGCATGAGCCTGAAAACTGGATCTGCAAGAGCCAGCACACTATAAAGCATTGGTAGTCTGGCAAAAATTTACGACTAGCAACTGGACTGAGAAATTCTGTCAGCAATATAAGCAGAAAAAACAATCAAAGGGAGGGAGGGATGGAGCGGCAGGCTATCTCCAAAAAAGCACAATATTTACCAAATGAACTATAAAATATATATATATATATATATATATATATATATATATATATATATATATATATTGAGCGAGAATAACCCCATAGAATTCATGATTGTTTAGAGATTGATAATTCTCACTCGAAAGGACCAACCAAATTCTCAAAAATGACAACAAAATAACAGCAAAGGCTAGTGATGGTAACTAGTCTATGAAAATTCTTCATCTACAGTCAGCCAAAAGCTGAGGAAGATATAGGCCACTATGCATATGCAAACAGCATAACATGGTCATACTTACATAACACCCAAATACAGCACATAAAGACCATATGACATTTATCAATTGAGAAATAGCTACGAAAACAAATTCCCAAGAATTCAGTTTCATAACACCCTGTACCTAACATTACAATAACATCAGCAACTTGACCAAATAATTCATAAGACCACTAAAATCACGTAGGGAAAACAATTTATCAACATAAGATAAGCAAGCTGATTACACTTCACAAACACTGTCAGAACAGTTATAAAATAATCTTTCCAAAATCTAAAAAAATCACACCAAAAATACCTTAGCTTATAAAAAAGGATACAACTAATAGAAACCACCAAAAAAACACAATTCCCTCAAATTACACTATAAACCTATCTCTAATAAAAGAATTTAGACTAAGTGAAGGACACCAAATTTCAACCAGAGTAATTCTTGTCAGTAATTAAAGCCAATAATATCAACATGAGAGAGAGGCAGGCTGAATCCAGAAAATGCACACCATTAGCAATATCAACGCTGAAATATATACCAGTTAACAGACCAACAAATTCCATCAACTAAACCTCCAAAAAAAAAAAAATGTATTGCTCATTCATTATATTCACAAGTCCAGTGCCAAAAGAATGCATAATTCTAGCTCAAACCCAACGAATTCTAAAGAAAACGCCAATAAATTGAAAGTGGAAGCTAGTGTCAAAGACCTCTACGTTTAATCCACGAAAAATCGTCAAAATATAAGGAACAAAAGGGCATGATATAAACCCCAACTATGCCTATGCAAGTAATGCAGCAATCATGACATCTTCAAACAATCATAAGATTCATAACAGCATCAATATAAAGCACACTCGGATAGCAAATGGGTAACATAACATGACACTTGAAACTCAGTCAAGTAGCACCCACTACCAAAAGTTCGACCAGCTAATTTGCCTGAATGTTCATAACATTCGAAATCAACAACCGAGATACATAATAAAATGTCAGATAAACAAACTGATCATAACCTACAACACCATATTAATTAGTCATCAAATTCCTTTTACAAATTCCAAAAGGCTGAATTCCCATCAAAAAATATAATTCCCTTGCATAATCCCATGAAACTACCTCTAATTCAATAATTCAACGCCAACATCAAAATTCAACCAACAAAAAGGTTAAAAAATCATAAAATTCATATACCTGACCCGTTTCGCCAACGATAAGCAAATCATCCGAATCTTCTTCGGACTCCTTAACCTCGTCTTTCGGTTTATCGGGATCACCTTCCAACACCACACAATCATCATCATCATCATCATCAATTCTAGGCATCAAAGTTTTAGCCTTTTTAGGCTTCTGTACTATAACTTCACCCACCACAACAACATCATCATCGTCATCAACAACAACCTTATCACCACCACCGCCTCCGCCGCCGCCGCTGTCGATGCCGTCACCTAAGTTGAAGATACCACCAATAGAAACAGGATCATCATCTTCAAGAAGCTTCGTAATCCAATCAAAATTGTCGGCGGTGGATGAATTGTCAAACCCCACTTCTTCATCAGAACTCAATTCAAGAATTAGGTTTCGGTCCATTGAAAATTTAATCGAAAGAGGGAGAATTTGGGGGAGAAATTTCGTGGGATTTTGTGGGATTTATGAGAATTGAAAAACCCATGAAGAAATTAGGTGAAGGAGAAAGAGAGAGTGAGAACTGAGAATTAAGGGGTTCAATTGTGAAGAAACCCTAGAAAACTGAAAGTGTACCAAAAATGGCATTTGGAAGGAGAGAGAACTCACGAGGTTCTTTTCAGTGTTGACTCCGTACAATCCGGTGAAATCGAACGCATGAATGGAAAAAAATGACGAAAAATTGACAAGAAAAAGGTTAGCGTGATCAGCACGTGATCTAAAGTATTTTTTGGGCTAAGTTTATATAAATGTTTATTTGATTGATTGGGCTTGTTAATTACAAGTATCATTTTGTGTTGTATCATTATATGCATAGCTTCATGGACGAGTTAAGCTAAAATACGGTCCCTGAACTATACCATTAGTTGCACATTTGGTCCCTCATCTATGAAAGAAGGCAAATTGGTCCCTCTTCCACCCTTGGCTAACCATTTCTAGTGGAGCAACATCTGAGTCAGCAAAGTTTAGGGATGTTTGTTGCCAACTAAGCCAAAGTTCAGGGACTTCTGTGGTTGACTCAGCATTAGTTTAGGGATTGCACTTCATTTTTACCAAAAGATTAGGGACCTGCATGCTTACATGGACATTTTAAGTTGAAAAAAAAAGGTAGTTTGAAGTTTAGGGGCTCTGAATTTAATCTGAAGGATTGTAACAGCAAAAAAAAAAAAAAATTCCAAAATACTTAAAAAACTAGTCGTAACACACAAAAGTGGCTATATATATTGCTGTTGGTAGTCATTAAAATCATCAAAAAAAATTAAGCAAAAATCCTTCCAACAAAAAAAAAAAAAAAAAAAAAAAAAAAAAAAAAAAACTGTTGCAGTGAAGAAGGAAGCTCCTGTCAAGGTATCTGCAATAAAATTAGTAATTAAGGTAATTAGGAGTTGTTCAAAATTAGAAGATTTAAGCAATATTAATATGTTTGTTGATGACAAGAAATGTCTAGACGTAGCAGTGGATCAAGTGGAAGTGGTCAAAGGTGTCATTGTGGGATAACAGTTTCAAAAACAAGGTCATGGACCAAAGATAACCCACGCAGAAGGTTTATAGCCTATCCTGATTATGATGCTGAAAGTAATAGAAGGAGATGCAAGTATTTCAAGTGGGTAGATGTGGAAGATCAAACTGATTGGCAAAAAGAAATAATATTAGGACTAATGGAAGATAAAAGAAGGTTGACTGTTGATGTTGAGGAACACAAGAAGAGGATGAATGAGGCAACTAAGTATGCAAGGAAGATGCAATCAGATTACATGATGTTAAAACTGAAAAGAGACAAGGGTTCAGGTGGCTATAAGTATGAATTTTGGGGTGTAGTTGTTGTAATAGCAGTAGTTTGGTGTTGGTATTTGTTTAAGAAAGTAGGCAAGTGATGTAATCATATGTAGTAAAAGTAAAACAAGCAATTAGGTAATGAAATGATAATTAATTAAATAAAGTTGTGGATTAACCTTAGGTTTTCTTCTTTGTTAGCTCCTGTTGCTTTTCCTTTGCTAATCCTTGCAATGCTTGACTTGAGATTGTCTGTTGTGGTTGAGATGCATACTCTGACTGTGACTGTGACATGGGATATTCTTAGGAGAAAGCATATATGGTTTGTTCACCTTCATTATCGGAATAAAATGCTGCTTGTCTTTGTCTTTGTTGATTGCTTGGTTGTATTCACATATTTATAAATAGAGTTAAAATTGTAGATTTAAAAAAGATGATGTAATGGGCATAAATAAATAGAGTAGTTGGTACTTACAGTAGCAATTCTTCGGTATCCATTGAGTAGGTGTAAATTCCCACTCCTCTGTTGTGCATGGGGACTGTGCTGGGAGTTAACCTAGGTTGTGTCTTGTTCTGATGATGAGCAATTCCACCAGCATTTGATTCCCTGGGGGTATTCTTGCAGGTTGTTTTATTGTGCCCTTGCACTCCACACAAACTACAATTCATTGCAACCCCTGTTTTCCTCAGTTTCCCTTTTTCAGTCACTTCCCCAACACTTGGATTTCTCTTTGTCTTAGGTCTGTGATTGACCTTTTTCAATGGAGGGGGAATGATTGTGTTCTGTGAAGTAGGCCACTCCTGTGGACCATTTAGGGGTTCAAGAAAAAAACTGTACGCATTTGCATAAGTTGATTTTCTGAAATATTCACTCGTATACTCTTCAGGTTCATCAACCTTCTTCCAAATGGCAACTATGGCATGTTTACAGGGAATGCCACTCACTTGCCAAGCATTGCAAGTGCAAGTTCTTTGTGCCAAGTTCACCACATACTTGCATTGAGTTGACCCATCCCTGACTCCATAGCTAAATCCCCCATCCCAAAAGGCATTCCAACCTCTAGCCCACACCTTATGCTTTTCTAACTGCTGCTTAATTATAGGGCAAAGTGGCTAACCATCATCCTTGAGCATGTCTCTCTTAGTGTGTAACCTCTCCATGAGACCTTCTCTTATGTCTTCTAACGTGGTTATGATTGGCTTGTGTCTCACCTTGAGTATATAAGCATTGAAGACCTCACTCATATTATTATCCACACTATCACATGAAGACAATAGGTGTGTAGAAAGCCCTACACCACTTCTTGTAGTTCCTGTTTAACAAATCAGTAGCTGCATCCTCAGATAGCTTTCTCATAGCATCAATTTGTTCAAGAAAACCATTTTCATTTGTGCTCTTTGCTATGAACCAAAATTGTTTCCTTAACTCTAAGCCACCCCCAAACACACTCCTAAAATTGCAATAGACATGTCTTGCACATACCCTTGTTTCTGCTTATGGAAACACCTCTGCAACAGCTGCAAGTAACCCTTTTTGTTGATCTGACATGAAGGTGTACCAAGCACCTTCATCAGTCCCTAGGTCAGCAGCCAAAAGATATAAGAACCAGCTCCAAGTTTCAGTCTTTTCAACTTCGACAATAGCCCAGGCAATAGGGAACATTTGATTATTCCCATCCCTACCAACTGCCACTAACAACTGCCCACCATAAGGTCCCTTAAGAAAACAGCCATCTAGGGAAATGAAAGGCTTGCACCCAGCTACAAAGCCTTTCCTTAATGCCTCAAAGCATATGTAAATCCTGTCAAAGACATTCCCATTCAATTTCAGCTTCACAGTGTTGGCCCTATTGCTCTTAAGTATCTCCTCTGCATACCTGGGAAGTAATTCATATTGTTCCTTATACTTCCCAATAATAATGGATTGGCCCCTCTTTCTAGCTCTGAAAGCCATGTACTTACTCACTCTAATACCCCAGTGATAGGCCGTCGTCGAGCCTACCAAAGATAATAATTCCTATCTTGGTCTCACTAACAATAGTAAGGGTAAGAAAGGGTCGAACCCAAGAGAGGCGTTGAATCAACCACCGAGTACTACCGTTTAAATAAGCTAAACGAATTCTAAATTGGGTTGGTTTTTAGTAACTTCTTCTAACACAATTCAACTAAGCTGAGAGGAGGTTAACAATATTAAGAGGAATCTAGGGCTTGGGTTATACCACTCAACTTCATCACAAATCACAATTAGCATGCAACAATCAAGGTAAATTAATGGGATAAATTAGGGGAAGTCATCTAAAGCACCCAACTACTCTCTCAAGCTAGAGGGATTACTTGAATCATGAATACGACCTACTCTCGTGGTTACATAGCATAAAACAAGTGTTAAAGCATAATCACGATGACATAAACATTCCCTTGACCGGTAATCCCTATTCTCATGGCATTTCGGGTCAATCAAGCATAAGGGAGCTAACTCAAGTTCATCTCTCGATCCTTCGTTGAGAAAGCTTGGATAAATAGTTCTAGCAATGGCCATATACAAGAACTAAGCAATTAAACCACTTAAGCTCAACTAATTAACATCCCACAACAACCAAATTAGCACATACAACAAGTAATTAGTGACTACATTGAGGGTTTTGCCCAAACCCTAGAATTTAGACTACTCACAATCCATGGGGGTTAAAGCAATTAAAGATTTCAAGCAATTCATGAACAAATTCAAACTAAGGATTAAGCTAATTAACAATCCAAAACATGCAAGAACTAGAAAATAATTAACAACAAAGTAAAGAGAAGTAGAAAAGATGAGTAAGAAATGGTTACTATGAAGCTTCAAGGTGAGCAACAATGGTGGATTTTGTCTTCTACAATGATTGAATTTGAATAATTCCAAGCTAATAATTGAGAACTAACTAATGATTTGAGAATTTAATGTTCTAAGACTACAAACTAAGAGAAAAGCTCTGAAAAACTGCCTCTCCCCTGAAAAACTGCCTCTAAAGGGGTATTTATATGACCCCCAAATAAAAAGGACGGAGAAAACAAGGAAAGAGTTCGACTGCAGGTCTGCACGGACGTGCCAGATTTTGCACGGACGTGCCAGATTTGGCACGGACGTGCAAGGCTAAGCACGGCCGTGCCAAGTTTGGCACGGACGTGCAGAGGGGGCAGAACTGAGGCAGAACGTACTGCTAAGAATCGAGCAGTTCCGCACGGACGTGCAGATATTGGCACGGACGTGCAGCTACATCTGCACGGACGTGCTTAATTTGGCACGTCCGTGCAGGCCTTGGCAGAATGTTCTGAGTTTCTGGAGCACTTCTGCACGGACGTGCAAAGTCTGGCACGGCCGTGCACCCTCTTCTGCACGGACGTGCCAGATTAAGCACGGCCGTGCAGGCCTTGGCAGCTTGCTGAAGCTTTCTGGAACCTCCTGCACGGACGTGCAAGGTCTGGCACGGCCGTGCAGGGTCTTCTAAACCCCTTTTTTCATCTTTTCTTCTATAATGCTCCTTTCCTTGGCTTCTTTCATCCATCTTCTTGCTTCTAACCTCGGCTTTGTATCCATGGGCTCCATTTGGTCGTTCTTTTGAACCTAGAATCTCAACAAAAACACCAACAACCCGTGAAGCATAGGATACACAAAAATTGCATAATAATAGAGTAAAAATGAACCAAAACGCAATTTATATCAAGTAAACTAGGTTCAAAACACCCTAAAATCGTATCAAATAGCAAGTTATCACCCAGTCTAACCATATTAGCTCCATTATGTCATGAAGCCTCATATAAGGGTTGACCTTAAACTGATTTTGGTAGGTCTCACCAATCCATCTTGCTGACATCTTCTTCACTCTTGGAGATCTACCACACTTATGCTGACTGACATGGGACTTGACTGTGAAATGAGTATTATTCCTATCCAAGAAGCCCATATTCTCCAAGGACACCCCTTAAGTTTGTTCTCACATTCTGCCCCTACCCTTTGTTTGTCATTTTTTGTGAAAGGTATGTTTCTGCCTAGCTTTATGGAATGATTTTTGACTGCCTGTTTAAATGCAGCAGGGTTGTCAAACTGTTGACAAGGGAAGAAGTCTTCTATGCACTCGTCATCCTTAGCTTTTGCAACCTTCCTAACCTTATTATTAGGGGGTGCAACTAAGTAACCACATTCATCATCATCCTCTGACTCATTAGGGCTCTCAATGTCACTAAACTCCTCAAAATATGTTCTTATCTCACCAAGGCCCTTTGATGCAGCTACCTTCCTAAGCATATCCAATTCATCTTCATAAGAATGTTGATTTTTTTTATCCATTGCAATTTCATCCCTAGCCTTCACAAACTCTTCATCATCCTCATCTGTTCCCTCTGTATCATAGTCTATGTTAGATTGGGTTGCCCTAGGAATTTGGGTTGGTTCAAAAACATTTTCATCAACTGTGAAAGGTTGGGTTACCCTAGGAGTTTGGATACGTTCACCAATAACCTCGGAAACATTGTTATCTATTAATAAGCTCATGAATTGTCCCCTTCTCCCATGATTGAACAATGGAGTGGCTGGTTGGTCATGTTCAGTGTAAACGTGAATCAGTTTGTATTCAAGGAGAAGAGACAAGAAAGGATCACAAAGCCTAATTTCAAAGCTTAAGTACCTAATGCCACTATTCAAATCTTTCCTGGGATCCAAAAAGTGGAGCTTCACAATGCAATGTCATTATAACCTAACCCCTCTATTAACCCTTTCACATAATGCCCATCTATATTATCAGGAAGGTTATCAAAAACATTTATCTTCCCACCTACATAGAATGCACTAGAAGAAATTTGCCATTCACCACCATGATGTACAACCAAACATGGTTTTAGATCCATTTCTGACAAAAGTAAACAACACCAAAATTAACAACCTAAGCAAGCAATAATTTCAACAAAGTCAATGAATCAATTCAAAGCATAATAAAAACTTGATCACATTGCAATATATAAAAACAGAATATTTTGGGTGGAGAAAAGGGGGTGAGCTTCCTCCAAAGCTTCCATACCTAGGTGAATGCATCTATTAGATATGACCGTTGATTTATTGCAACTCAAATTTTTAATAGATTGATTATAGCTCATCCACAAACCAAGGATTGAACTAAATAGATGATTTTTCAATTATTTTAATGTATTACAAAAAAAGGTAGCCTTACTGCTTTAGCATATACAGTAGTAAACATATTTAATTAGCATTATTGAAATAATAATGGTGGATCATATCATGCATGATCTATTCTCATCTAATTACAAACTTTAAAGCATAATTTAATAAGTTTAAGGTTATAAAAAGAGACAATAAGCTATCAGAATTTGATACGTTGATGATTAAACAAACATAAAAAAAAAACCAAAAAAAGACCCATATAATTTAATCTCAACATATAACAACAGAAACCTCATCAAAAAGAGAGATTCAATAATAATAATAATCAATTAGAACAATCAACTAACTAACAGAATTAACGGTAGTTTAGAAAATCATCACAACAAAAATTTGATCATCATCATCATCATTCATTCATTCTTAATTCATCAACAACAACTAGATATGGCCGTTGATTTATTGCAACTTAAATTTTTAAAAAACAGAGCATAACCAAACCCTAACCTACCCGTAAAATCGTTAGAAACCCTAACCCACAAAAATTCAATCTTTACCAATCACAATTACACACAATACCACAAAACAGCATAATCAAGCATATTTGAACCAAAATAAGCACAATTCCAGAAAGCCCCCCCCCTTTTTTTGGCAATAACATAGCAGGGTTTGATCATATAACTAAATGGAGATTAATTTTTAAGAAAACAGGATCGATGACCATACCTTGAGCAGATGTGAGTTTCGCCATCTTCGCTTTCTTCTGCTCCGAAGATTCACCAAATTCCCAGCCAGACATCATAAACAATGGAGTAATTACTTTGAAGATGAAGTGTGGGTTTTTTTTTGGTAACCTTCTAGAAGGCCCCTAAACTATAATACTCGTTCATTAATTAAAATGATAGAAGGTCCCTTAACTTTACTCCTTCATTAATTAAATGCCAACTCATACCCAGAAGGTCCTTAAACTTTGATTATTTTTTTATGTTTTTATTTTTTTTTGCCACATGGGCACTATAGTTCCTAAACTATGCTAACTCATCATTTTTTCACCGGAAAAGTCAGGTAAGGGTGGCAGAGGGACCAATTTGCTTCATTAGAAAGATGAGGGACCAAAATGCTACAAATACTATAGTTGAGGGACCATATTTATGCTTAACTCCTTCATGGACTGGATTCAATGGTATGTGCCTATGTGACTGTGGTTTGGTGGTTGATCCAAGTAAAAATGATGTTCTAAATCTAATAAGGTTAGCATAATTTAGGACTTTAGATTTGTACGATTCATTCTAATATGGATTCTACCTTCTTTTTTTTTTTTTTTTTAATGGATATGGATTCTACCTTATGAATATGAGTATGCATGCAAAATTGAATCGATTCAAACTGATGTGTGTTGAATAATCTGGTACAACTTGAATCATAACATATTCTGGATAATCGAATAGAAAGCATATTGAAAATGACCTACTCGACCTAAGCTAATTACAATTGGGATTGGTTTCTTTCTCATCATAAGCTAGTTTAAATAGATCTAAACTTGATCGAATTTGGAAAGATACAACTTGATCCATCTTTGAACCAAAAATCTTCTTATTCTAATATGATTCGTATTCACTTTGTACCGGAGTCGATAATCTCTTCACCTAAATAGAATCCAACCTGAATTTGAATTGAACAACCATTTACCAACGAACTCTAACTACAAGCATATCTTTATGAACTTATAAAGACTGAAGATGTCAGCTTGTATGTTCGGCTTGGCCTGGTCAAGTTGAAAACGAGTCATATAAGGCTAATTGTTAAACTAGTCAAAATCGACCTAAATTGAGGTTTTGAAGTGAATTATAGTTGATCTATTTTAGCTAGAGAAACAAGTTTAAATTAAACCTCTATCAATCTCAACTTTAATTAGAATTATTGAGATTTAAACTACAAGCTTGATTAAGGACAATTCAATTACTCTAAAGCAAATGTATATATTTTTCTTTTAGGAAAAAGCAAATGTGTATTTTTGAAATAGGAGAAATAGGTGGAGATTGTATGTTACTCTTCATATCATATATAAAGTTTTGGAAATGCCTAAGTCATACATATGATTGTCATCATCCTTTTACAAAGCAAAAGATCAATCTTCAAACAATGCCTCATTTTTGCAAATTTGGTCAGTCTAAAACAAAACACATGACTATAAAGTCACAACAACACAATTTTGCAAATTGCAACCACTCATTACTAGAGACATTAGCTGTGTTATTGACTAGTTTTTCATGTTGAACCAATATTCGCAAATGGAGTCAAATAACATATTACTTAATGGAAGTAGAAAAATAAGGGTTAGGGGATATAATATAGCAATATTGAGTACGATTTCTAAACTTTTTAGTTTTTTTTATCTATTTATTATCATATAGCAACACACGTGTTGACAATTAGCTGGTAGTTGTAGCTTATAATATTAGTTGACTTAACTAATTAGTAAATTTTTTTTTTTTTTTTTTTTTTTTTTTTTTTTTTTTAAAATAGTCCATTTGTTGTATGCATGTTCTATAACTTTGTGTTTTCTCAGTTTTTTTAAATCTTACTATTATTCTTCGAAGATATTTACAAACTTCAAATTTTCAAAAAATAATAACAAAGAAAAGAAAAAGAAGTACATAGCCATGTTTTGTACGGATTATTATCTTAAATTTATCTTCATATAAATTTTTAATTTAACAACCTTTTTTGGTAGCTAGAAAAAAAATAAGCACCAATTTTTATACAACTAACTTTTAGATTGAATAAGTATTCCGTTACATAATTAATACTCCACTATTTATTTATTTTTTGTGTCAAAAAAATATTATTAATGCTCCACTACGTATTAACAATTTTTTTTTTAATTGAATTAAAATTATTTTTATTAAATTTTAATTATTTTTATTAATATTCTATTATATTTGCTCGTTGAAATTATTAATTAAATTGGTCCATTAACATGGTATAGTTGTAAAACATAAAAAGTCGATATGATTCAAGTATATCGCACTATTCGCATGTCCACTGACGAGATAAGTGTGATCGCAAAACGTTTGACGGAGTAGCAGTTTTAAAACTTCTTAAATCGGACGTTTTATAAAAAATAACGTGAAAGATCAAAAAGCACAAACGGCAGCGTAGTTTAATGGAGAGGCAAATAAGAATTAAGCAGTTTCCAATAAATTCCCATTAAACCGGGTAACTGCCATGTGCCAGTTAATTTCCCCGCACGAAATGCTCCTTTTTTACTCTCACTCGCCATTTCAGCGCGTCATATTTAACTGCTTTCTTTTTCATAATCCTACGGTCGTGATTTAATCTAACAGATACATCCAACGCCTCAGATTAAAATAAGGAGTAGTAGTCAAGTAAGTGGGTCCCACAGTTTTTTCAGACAGTTGTGGTTACTGTTTAGATACCTTACTGCTAAGCATGTTTTAAGGGAGCTTCTATCACGTGCTAAGCTGCTGCTGCTCCCTTATCATTTTCATTTATCTTTATTTTTTAATTTTAGATTTAAATTATTGATATTAATTTATTATGGCTGCGTTTGGTCAAAGCATTTAGAACAACTTTTATGGATATCCTTAATTTTTTTTATATAGTTACAGAGTATTAAAATTGGTATTAGGTCTTTATTAGTATGGATTTTATAATAGGATGGATTATGTGGTCAAATTATCACCAAACTTTTATGTTTATTTATAGAAATTTCATCAAGTTTATAATATTGTTTTAAGTGTGTGTTGTCTAGTTAGGAGTGATTGGTCTAATTTCTAATGCATGGTTTGATTAACTAGTTTCTTCAAGGAGACAGTTGGAATTATGTTATGCAAATCTATGTTTTGATTTTAACATATCTGATCTTGCCGTTCTTGTTTACATAACATGTTAAAACAAATACTTTTAATTAGGAGCTAATATAAGGCATCCATTTAATTTTTGTTGGAAAGTATCTTACTAACCTACAATGGTGGAACATTGTCCTTAAATGTAATTTCATCCCCAATTATTAATGTTAAAAAATTATTCAATAGTCAATATCACGTATACAAAGAATGATCGGAGCTAACTAGATTTTATTAGTACTATATGAATAATTTGAAAGATATGATTTTGGGCTAAACTAGTATTGACATCATGACATGAACATTAGGCTCATTTCTGAAATTAAATTATGAATATACTAGGTATATATTACCATCACACATCATCGTCATTATCGCATTATAAAACACATCACCGTCATTAAATTGCATACTAAACAAATCGTTAAAGAATACTAATCATGTAAATTGCATAAATATCACGTAGTATGTTGCTTTGTACTATGTATAAGCATATTAATTTGTCTTTATGTTCATTCCTTAAAAATAAATTATCCTTTTTTGATTTGTCCCTTGAAATTTTGCCTAGTTTTCTTTTCCTTTAATTAAAATGGTGTGTCATAATTTTCATGTATAAACTATAACTCAAAGGAACAATAGTTAATTTAAGATTAGAAAATCAAAGGTGTCAATATTTGAACCAAAATGTAACCCTTTTTAGACATAGAAAATGACTTTCATATTCTAACACCTAAATCCAACTTTTTAGTACCAAAAATTAACCAATTTTAGCAACTAGTACAACAATACCATCTACTAATTACCCATCATTATCAACAACAATTTTTTTTTTTGGTTTTTTTCCCCCAAAATATCCTAATATCTAAAATAATTTTTATTTTCCAACGTGGCCATCAATTTTCCAAGTGACCAAGATCAACATTGGTTCTTGTGGGTCCCATTTGATCACCATAATTCATTTATTCACAAAACAACATTCTCTCAATTTCAAAGGTCTACCAACAACAAACTATTATCATTATCTTTTTTGAAACCAACTATTATCATTATTCTTTTGTTCCTAAATGATAATTAAAAGCTTCAAAATTGTATCTGTCTTAAACGATTACATCATTATATTTCGTGACTCTCCTTTATTGTCGAAATAAAAACAGAGTACACTAATAAAGTAATAATAATTAAAAAAAGTTCTCAATTGCTGAAACTAAGTCTTGACCTTTCTTTGCTTATTACATCCTTCCATTTTTGGCGACCTTTCCATTACCTCCTTCCCTCTTTCTTTTTTTCTCTCCAATTTTTTCCTACTTTTCCTTTCTATCTGAACTGAATCTCTGTTCAATAATCCTTAACCCTAGTAAACTTCAAAAAGGTATGTCAATTTAAACTTTCCATTTTTGTTAATTTTTTCCTGGGCATTTTTTTTTTGGTTTCCTCATTTGGCGGGTGTTGTAAATGCTGTAATATTTGTTGATTTATGATTTTAGTGATTACTTTTAAAATATAATTTGTACCCTTTGCAATTTTTTGTTCATGTTATTTCAATTTATTGCTTTGAAAAGTTAAATGTCTTGATTTCCTCATATGGGTATGTAGAAAATGACTAGATAGATGAATGTTTGATTGGATTTTTATTAGTTTTTGTATATAGTTAATATTCAATTTTCTGGGTTGTGTTGATTTCAATGTTGTTTATAATCTTTGACATACAGGAATTTGATCGTGCAAGTTACAAAAGGAAGTACCAACTTTTTTGTTTTCAATTTTTTGTCCAATTTCTGCTTGAGCAGTGTTTGGGTTGGAGGATCATAGGAGTCTTAGAGATACTCGAAAGTGAATCGGATTTTTTTATTTGGTGGGTCTGTTTTATTGCATAATTGGGTTGCAATAAATCATAGACTTGTTGATTCTGGTATAATCTGAAGAGGAGGAATTCTTGATTTGCTGATTTTAATGGTATTGGGTTTTGCCAACTGATATGGTAGTGATGAAGAATTTAGTACATGAATGACATAGGATGAGCTAAGATTTTAGTGAAATGGAGTTAAAAGGGGATGTTGATGTACCTGAAGAACGTCCATCTTCGCCGCTGTGGGTTTTGCACCAGATATCTGAGGAGGCAGTTAGGGTGGCAAATGAATACTTGAGTAGTGCGAACACATCACCAGTTTGGACGGGGCACAAACGAAGTCAGAGTGAAGTTGTAAACAATACACACCGGCGGAGTAATAGTTTCCAAAACTTAAAGTCTCAGATATCGAAAGCTTGGCGGTGGGGTGGGAATACACAGTATGAAAATGGAAAGTTTAGTTTCAATCCCGAGGTGCTGGCAAACCAGAAACGCCATTGGTATCAACTTCATACCCAAGTATGTTTATACTGTATCGTAATTTTTATTACATGATTAGTCTTTCTGTATGTATTATTTACCTCCTTTATAAAATTGATATGGTGGCTATGTGATGCAAAATATGAGGCTTTTCTTTGAAGAGGGAACTAAATAGGTTTAGACTCTAGAGCTTTTGCTCCAAATGGGAGGGTAAGGGTCAAAGACTGGGAACCAAGGTCTAAAAAATGAAACCACTCTATATTTCCCTATAAGCTGTCAAGTTGAGGTTGATGAAAATTGAATCATAGGTGGGGGCTCAATCAACGAGTTACCACACTTGATTTTTATGTCACAAGTATATATGAGTGTGCAATTACCCATTTTTATTCACCCTGCATTTCAATAATTCTGTGACCCCTTAGGATCTAAGAGCATTTATGGTGGACTAGTTGCTATAACTAGCTTATTTTTAAAGCAAGAATACCCTTTTAGTTTAGGTTAATATTTGTATGTTATGGTATGAGCCGTATGACAAATTATTGTTGGTGCAGATGATTTTCTTAAAAATTAATTTAATCATAATGATATATGGAAAAGTTTTTGTGCTGTGCATTTTCAAACAAATATGATTATAGGTTGATGATTTATGTATGTTGAGTTGATGACAGGGAAATTTAAGGTCTATATTAGTAGTATTTATAAGTTTATATTGTCATATTACACGTTTGCTTTGGAGTCTTTTTTCTTGTGGGTAGTCCTTGTAAATTATAATTGGGTGATTGCTGTTCATTTTCATATTGGAAGTATTGTAATTGCTGCTAACTAGCATTAGCTTTTCAAAGCATGAAAATCTGGCTTCCTTGTGTCTGCATTGTTGGTTTTCTGAAGACTCAAAATCCCTTAAAGATTGCTGTATCCTATGTCTCATGAAAGTTCTATCTTGTAGCACGTCTTCTAAAAGAATTTCAATGTATCTGTCATCTCAATATAATGCTGACCCCTCTGTCTTTCTCCACCTTAGAAGCCTAGCTTTGTTACTCTTCATCTTGAAGTTGCATCTTTATATCTTTCCAAATTCAACTTTCACATCTGCTAAAATAAGATTTAGTACCCCTTGTGACAGTCTTGCACGGTTTCAATTAATCTTCTTCTGCTTGGCCAGAAAAAAAGAAGCATAATATTTTTTCAGTTTTGATGAGCTTCCTCGGATTCATAGCTCACAAGATGTCCTTGCTTACTTCAGCCATTGTGGTGTGTAACCTTTGTGTTGATCTTGAATGGAATAGCTTAGATTCAATTATCTGATAGCTTTTCTTGTTTAACATTTACTACTATGTCCACAGACCTTGAAATCGAAAGATGGGAATAACCCTTTTGGGCTAAATTGGAAGACAGAAATTTTTGACTTAGGTATATGAGATTACACGTATTGGAGTTCAACAAAGTTTTGTGCAACTTGTTGGCCTTTCTTATACTCAAGCACTCTATAGTCTGTAACCATGTTGCCCATGTTTTTTTTTTTTTTTTTCCATGCGAAGTTGCTTCCTTTGGATTTTCTTTGAACTTCAAGTTGTGTATTGAGCAGAGCTGACTGATACTTTTGTCACTCCCTTGAGTCTCTACTGCAAAGCCACCTTTTTCATGGGGACTGCTTAACACATGAGCCCCCTCTCCCTCTTCTTGCAATTACCACTGGGTTCATTCTTTGTCATCTGTGTCATGAGGCTGTTCCTGGCTTAGACTGATTATAAGATGGTGACATGAATTATGATTGATTAAGTTTTTTGCTTATCTCTTGCTATGTTATGCTTCCCGCATTCGTAGGTAATTGCACCATTTAAAACAAAAGTGTCAAAATAGTAGCACCATTCCCTTATTTGGTAAATATATTATGGAATAAATATTATAGTGCCCCTCATAATTTCATTTTATTACCAACTCCCATGCCCCATCTTTACTTCCTCTCTCTCTCTCTCTCATCAGTCTTTACCCTCATCGTTCTCTCTAGCCAACAGTTACAACCACAGCAACCACTCTTGTTGTACCACCATCACCAAGTGTATTATCGATCATAGTTAACTATCAGCTGTAAATTCATCTTTTCCCACAGCTCCAACGACCGAAATCCACCACGAAAACCACTCTAAGCTTTTTTGTTTATGTTATTGGCGTGAGTAATTCATCAAAATTAGAGTGCTTGGTGTTTGGGTTTGACCTGAGGTCTTATATTAACCTTAACTGCACCACAAAGCACTTAATTTAGATGGTTTCTGTATAATTCATCACTAAATTAGGTGGTATTAGGGCATGAAATTTTGATGAGTGTGTTGGAATGGGGGGTGGTGGTGTGATATTGTGGTTAATACCTGTTTATAACATCAACTTTTTCATTTACATCTCAATTATGATTTGTGATCAACCTGATGAACATTTGAGGCGAAGTTTCACAGGTAGGACTAGGTAGGAGTTTCATAGAAGGAAATTAGGAGATAAATTTGCAATCAATTATATTTGAGATTTGTTGCATGTGTCGGAATCTGGATCTGCTTATGTCCATTTTCCTCTATCTTTAAACATGTCAGTATACATGAACTGGGTTGGTGCAAGTAGCATAGGTGAGTACTGGACTCATTGGAGATGTATCTGGTTAAAGGGATGGCTCTTTTTATTATTATTGGTTTTCAATATACCTCTTGAATTATTTACTTTTCTATTTGAAATAATTTGAATTGGCCATAGTAAAGGCAGAGTTTTTCTGGGCATATAGTTTATGACTGGAATGCTGCTTTCTTGTCTTGATTGAAAGTTGTTAAAGATAAAACAATGTGCTCGTAGGGTCAGCCAGGTTGAAAAATTAAGTATGCTGCCAGCTTGATGTTTTTCCTTAGCTCTAGTTTGTTCCTTCCACCTTCATGGTGTGAAGGGGGAAGGTCAGGGTGGTAGTAAACTGTGTTTTCAGTATTTCACTTATGCTGTTCATGGACGTTTTTTTTTAATCGTACTTTCTCATTTGGTCTTAAATAACTTGCACCATGTGGCTTCCTCAGGATCGAACCCAATATCAGGAGCCCACTTCATTATTTGAACACTTCATAGTTACAGGTCTACATCCTGATGCTAATCTTGAAGCTGTCGAGAATGCCTTTGCTAGAAAGAAAAAGTGGGAGACAGGAGTGGCTAAATCAGAAGAACTGAATGGAAGATCCTTGAATTATCGTGGTCCCTCGTCTCCTGTGCTGGATCCTCAGGTTTGATCCTGATTAATTATATGTATCATTTACTTGCTTAGTTGCTTATTCCTTTAGAGAATTCAAGGTCTACCGATATATCCGTAAAAATGAAGTAGGGTAATATTGGGACAATGCAAGCCCAAGATACATTTTTAGAATTTGCATGGACATGTTTAACTTATGGTTGTGATTGTATGTAATGATGTTTCTTTTGTGTGCAGATAATTTTCAAATATCCGCCTGGGAAGAGACTGCCTATGCGTGTTAAGGATTTATGTGCATTTACTTTCCCCGGAGGTGTCAAGGTTTTCATGCATCTCATGATTAATATTTTGATTTTGCATTTGAGTTATTTCTGTCTGAATTAATGCAGCTTGTTTGATTTCATGAAATGTAAATTTTAGTTTTGCTTAGAATATTGTATCAGAACTTGCAGCATGCTTTCTCTATGACAATAGTTTCCTTTTAGTGTTTTTTATTTTTTATATAAAAACTTTATATACTACTTTGCTATAATTAGTCATCTAATGAAGTATGATTTTGATACTTGTTTATGTACCAGTTATCTTTGACCTCTTAACTAAAGTATTAAAACAAGTTGAATAGAACACACTTGACCTATGACCTTATCAACATTGTTCTTAGAAGACGGCCTGTTATAGTTTTGTTTGCTATTGCCTAAAGTTTTGGTACTTTCAATGCTTTCTTTGAAAGGAAATTTATGGCAAGTTTCTGAAAGATCCAAAAGTTTAAAAATCAAATGATATTAAACTTCAAGTGCTTCTTGAATTTCAATATGAAGGAGAGTTTTGGTTAGTCTGCTGAGGGATATAAAAGATCAGAAGATGGCTACCTGGTCTTAGAGGTTAGTGTGGTTTCCATTTCACTAGGCATATGAGAATATCATGGCAGCAAGGCAACAAGGCCAACACTATTCTTCTTGCTAGATTAAATTGTTGGCACTGGTGTTTTGGAGCTGAATGTCACTTTCATCTGAAGCTCTGTTGACGTGTGATGGAATCATACAATATCAACTAGCATTAAGTTTTCTTTAGTGACCTTGATTTGTTTTCTCCATGATGTTGTATGGTAAATTTTTATTAATTCTTTCTTTTTCTATTGTCATCATCATTGTGCAATGATTAGAATGTCACTATGGGAATTTCCTTTGCTTATTATAGTATTGGTGTGCCTCTTGTAATATATTTTTGTTTGTTCAACTACAGGCTCGGCTAATGGAGAGAAGTCCATCCCTGAGCGATTTGAATTCACTTGTTTATGGGCAGGTAGGTTCTGTATTCTTGTTATGTTGTTACTGAAAATTGGTATCTCATGCACTCGTTTATACTCCAAGTCTCCAAGGGCTAATGATGATTGCTGACTTTATATTATTTCTTGTAGTTTTGACATTTTATTAGTTACACAATCTTTCGTTTATTATTGTTTGAAATGAAGTTTAATCAATGTCACCTGTAAAATCCACATTAGCCGCGTTATTTGAGGACCCACTCTTATGCGTGGAACTTAGGTTAAATTTGCCTTCTGTTTGTTTTCTCATTTCTAACCAAAATTTTGAAGTATAACATAGCTGGCCTTTAAGTGCAGTAGAATTATTGTAAAAAAGGTGAATAAATGCACTCAGCACCTGTAATTGCAGTTAGTCTCTTTTAGAGGACTTTAATCACTTTGATATGCAAAAAGAGATGACCCCCAGGCTCGTAGCCATGTAAGCACAGGAGACAGACATCAGGGGAAGTGCATATGAGGGTTGTTGAATCTGCATTTTATCACTAGTGTAGCCTTTACAAATATGTTGTTCATGCAAAGGTCTCCTATTTGACAGCTTCTACTTCCAATTGTAAGTGGCCAAGGGGAAAGGGTGTTGCATGTTTGAGATCGTTGTAAATGATTGGAGATGTTACCAATGAATAAATGCCATACAAATTGCCAATATGCTATTACTAGGAAAATGAAGTCCATCACCATATCAACAAGTCCATCTCTCTTGTACTTCTATTTCTCATGAAAAGAAAAATTGCTTGAAAAGTATGATCCTTCTTTTTGATGGGCTATGAAAGGGGGCATTATGAAAATTCAAAGATGGTGAAGATGAGGGACAAATGTGAAAAGAGAATACTCTTTTGTCCACAGAGACTTCTATCATGATCTAATTTAGCCTGCTAACTCATCTAAAACCTAGCCATTGGGAAAAATATAGAATATGTTTGGGTTACCAACATCCATGGGCTTGAGTAGCAGGATTTAATCTCTGCCACTTTGTTACACCTTTTCATGGGTTCTTCTTTTTCTTTATTACTCAATTTCATAAGTAATCGAGAGGGGATATTGCCATTTGCCACAATCATTTTATGATAAAAAAATAGCCTATCTCTTCATAAAACTGGTAGTTTTGCAGACTACCACTTTGTTTAGATATCTAGAAGGCAAAAGAAAATGAGGGAAAGAGAAGGAAGAGGGGAAAAGTAAGGTAGGGGAAGGTGGAGCTGTATTATTCCTCCAAATCTTCCCAATTTTGGAGGGATTGTGTTTATTAAGGAGGAAGCGAAAATGGATTCTTTCATGTCCCTCTCCTTTCGACCCACGACCTCTTATCCAAACAAGGGAACGTGTACCCCTCTCCCCTCGTTCCTCCCCTCCCTTTCTCTCCATTCCTCTTATCCTAGCAAAGTGTATTTCTTCATTGGAATATCCATAAATTCTTGTTAGATGGAGAGAATATTTATGATTCTTGAGATTTTAATGGAATGAAAATATTCAGATGGGAGATGACACAGTATCCTATCTTTACCTTAAGTCATCAACCCATCACCTTTCTCTCATTTTAGCCCTTATAACCTCCTTGGCCATTATTCACTAAGATTTATAGTAAAAACTCAATCCTTCATCCACTTACTCTAACTAGATCAAAAACGAATTGCCTTTTATGAAAAACCAACTAATCCTCTAGTTTACGTTAATACAAAATAAATTACACATCCATACCTCAATGCTTAGCATTGCCAACCATCTCATAGCTATGCAATGAGAATTGCCTGGAAAAAACTGTGCCTCGGATAGATTTTACTTTTTTCCCACCATTGGAAGTAACCATTTAAGCCTTAGGATTATCACCGTATTAAAGATAGCAGAATAATTGGCTACCCCTCATAAACCCCTTGAGAGACTAAAACACCCCCTCTGATGTACGTTTGTCTTCATTTATTAAGTAAAATCTTTTTCATTGATATTAGTGATCTATTAAGAACATGGGTAATAGATGTGTGTATATTGGGAACAATCCCTCCAGTATCAGAAGCCATTTATATGAGATGATGTATGTAAAATCATGTGGCTTAGGGTGTACTGTACTTTTATGCTCATAATTGAGTTTGAGGGTTGATGTGAAAGGCTAATTGCAATAGGAAGGTGGGTGAGAGAAGAGAGAATAGAGTCATATTACTATAGCTATAGAGGAGAGTGAGAGTTATGTATGTTCGTGTGCAAATAGTTATTCCTCTTCATAAATAATCTGATGCCAAAATTTAATGCTGGCACATTTTGCTTTATATGGCCACAAAGGCTTACTGTGGTGATTGGTGCGAAGGCTGATAGAACTACAACTTGATTTATGCTTTTTTAGTTGCTTCTAACATTAATATATATTGTATTTGCAACTGTTTATGTAACACACCATAGAAAATCTATCCTAGCTAATTTTAATATTTTTTATTTTTCAGGAGCATATGGGTAGGGATGATTTGGCATTTGTTTTCTCATTGAAGGTAAAACCATTAAAGTCAGAAGTAAGACGTGTTTGCAGAATTGTTTCTAGTTAAAGTACAATGCAAGTTACAACTTGGAAATTGAATATATCGTTATCTTTACCCCTTCCCCCCACCAAATATTTTGAAAGCGTTATCGTATGTATGCTTGATCAATAATAATATTTCTTGTGAAGAAATGATCTAAAAAATGGCTATTATAGTAATTTAACAGGATACCATCGTATCATGCTTTGTTTATTGATATTACTTCACTTTGGGGCCTGGATCTGTTAATGGGAAGCTGCAAAATATGGTGACAATTTTTTTTTCCAGAGAAATACAACATTCATAAACAGGATTTTCAATAAGGTTTCACAACTTTCAACAGTATAATGGCACAGCTTAATTGAAATATTAGCAGACAAGCTATAGAATTGGTTTATCTTCGCCACAAATGGACTCAAAATTCTGTTGGTTTTCTTATACTTGCTTGCCTGATGAACCAAATTTGAGGTTGAAAAATGTTAGTATTATGGTAAAGCTGTACCAATTGAAATATCTCTTTGTTATATTGTGTTCAAGATCTTTTTGGAGTTTTCTTTTCATTAAATTTGAATGTGAGCATCTCTAGTATTATTTTCCATACTGAGCTTTTATTATACATTGCTTATTCTTTTGAACCATTTTCTTTATTTATTTTTTGTTAGTCGAGCATCTTCTTTGGTTTATTGTCAGTTCTTTATTGGGGGGGGGGGTGGTTGACATTCGATTCTGAGTTATCTTGTCTTGAATTAGGCTGCAGATAATGGAACACTATATGGTGTTTGCCTGCATGTACCAGAAATTGTTCAGAGGCTACCTGCCATCTTGGGTTCTTCATCACCCTTGTGTAATCCATCTGTTGGAGGCAGTCGGTTTCTGGTTTCCGCACCCCGCTGCTACTGTTTGCTTACTAGAGTTCCTTTCTTTGAGCTGCACTACGAGATGCTCAACAGGTTAGGATATATCTACTGGACTCAGTTGGTTTCTGAATGTGAAAACTGAGAACAATATCACCTCCCATGTTCTATTCTATGCATTCTGCTTGTCCAGTTTGTGCAATTGAATTCTTTGTCTTTTATGGCAGTATCATTTCACAGGAGCGTTTGAATCGTATAACGCGGTTTGTTAATGAAATGAGTCTTTGTGGCTACTCTCCCTCCCCCTCTCCTTCAAGGGGACCATATGGAAATCTTGACTCGCCTAGTAAGGAAACAGAGTGGATGTCGTCAGCGATTCCTGTTGATAGTGCAATAGCCCTCACTGCTGCTGCTGCTGGTATTATAACTGAAGATGAGATCTCATCTGCGTCTTCAAAAATTGGGGAAACTCTATCTCCATCAAATGGGAGCGAGGCCTCAGATTTTGGTCCTTCTAAAGAGATAGACCAGGAAGGGAAAAGAAGTCTACAAGATTCTGATGATCTTGCTTCTGATGCATCTGAATGCTGTGCTAATGGTTTTGCTAGACCATTAGAGAATTACGAGAATGGTACTTGCTCACCTGAGGCTATCTTGTCATCCCAGGCTGATAATCTCAAGCTGGAGAGAAGCAATAGTTCTCTGTCTTTGTATAGGTATAACAGCTTACATTGTAATAATGAGTTAGATACTATAAGCCAGGTTATCCTGATAACATTCATGCACCTCCCAAGATCTCACTTGCATCATGTTTTGAGTCCTTGCATGTATACCCACTGTGGTAAAATTGCCATAAATTCAGCACAATCTATAATCATATTGGTCTGTTTTGACAGTTCAGTGAGAAGCATGGATGAAGATGATTGTTTTTCAAACCAGGATAGTGATTACTCAGGCGATTTCATGAGTATGGAATGGGCTAAGGTTTGTTTACCTTGTTCATTCTCTAAACGAAGACCTTTACTTGTAATCTGTGGTAGTTGTCTTTTGTGGTTTAAAAGAAGTTTGATCTTTTGTATTGCTCTCTTACAGGAGAATAAGAATGATTTGCTACAGATAGTTTGCACTTATGGTTCTCTTCCTATTCCTCCACGGGGGAACGAAGTAGTTTTTCAGCCACTTGAGCACCTGCAGGCCATCCAGTACAGACGCTGTTCGGATTCTGATCTTGGTATAGATGAAGTTTCGTTAGACGTAGAGTTGTGTGATCCAGTTAAATCTGCTGAGGTATGCTTTTTTCATGGATTTACTTTGTCAGGAGTAGCTTATATAAAAAATTGTTTGTCTTAGTGGTGTTGTGACTTTCAGGCCAATGCAAGATTAGCAGCTGCAGAGGAAGCTGTTGCATTATCTGTTTGGACCACTGCTACCATCTGTCGAGTGCTTTCTCTCGATAGTGTATGTATATGCTGACTTATCCTTGCTTGTTGGGCTTTGGTTGATAAATTAAAGTGATAAGTTCTGTATAACTATCCCACGCTTCATTCATTTTATTAATTGTCCGTATTACGGCGATCTAGAAGATTCAGTATATAATGGGAGACCAAACAAACTTTCATGTAGAGATTTATGTGTAAATTAGTAATAATTACATAAAAGATTTTGTTATAATTTATAAACATGTGATAAAGTAAGTGATTAAGTAATTTTCAAATTTCTTTATTATGAAATCGTTGCATAGAAATAGCATCCCTCCTCCCCTTTGATCTCATTTTGTCTGTATTTTTATATTTGACGTTTATATTGATTATTATATTTCTTTGAGAAAACATTGATTATTATATGAATACTAAATATATTGATTATTATATGAATACTAAAAATTCGGTGCTATTTTTTTATTCATGGACATCTTTTTCTGCTGCGCATTGTATTTCTGGCTGTACATTGGTTTATTTCTATTTTTATTTATTTTTATTTTTTCATTTTTTTATGACGCCTATATTTTTTAACATACTGATACCTTTTATTGCTTTATTCATAACTCTCACCATCTACAATCTTTCTTTCAGATCTTGGCTTTGCTTACTGGAGTATTGTTGGAGAAGCAATTGGTTGTATATGGATCTAATCTGGTAAACTATATTTGTAAATTCTATTCTATCGTTTTCATTTGTTTGAGGATTAAACCTTTTTCCGATTTCCCTACATTGTTCCCTTATATTTTGGGGTTGATTGAAGTGCCTTTAATTTGTGGTGTCTAATTACTAACCCGATTTTGCTAAAGTCTAGCTCTACTGGCTTGTATCTTGACTCTTGGCTCACTCGATCTTGAAACTTTGGATGCTATTGTGTACCTTAGGAAATTGTAAGCAACCTTACTTAAAAGGATTTTGGTGTGAAATTGTTTTTACATTAGAAAAAAAGAGTACTACATATTAAGGCCCTATTATCTTCACCTTATTTTGCTAAATTGTAGTTATTTTTGCTAAACTGTAATTGTTTTTACTGAATTGAAGTTAATTTTACTAGTTTGAAACAACTTTTACTGATTCTCTATTAAATTTCTTTTTAAAGTTATTGATTTTTACTGTGCTGAAATTATTTTTACTAAAATGAACTTATTTTTATTGAATTGAAATTATTTTATTGAATTTTATTTTTGTAAGATGAAGAACAGGGCCTTAGAAGGAATAGTGAAAAATAAAAGCAACTAGAAAGATAAGATGGCTTCACAACAAACACCTAATGATTGTAATGATAGAATAGTGATGTCAAATCTTTGAGATATGTCTTTCTTAAGACTATTTTCTTCACAATTAAACCAGCTTCAAGTTTTCTAATTTTCCATTCTGATGTCCACCTAAAAGAGAACTCATAATATGTAATTACTGAAATGATTGTTATGTTACTGATGTACTCCCTCCATATTTAATTGATTTCTTTATTTCTCCAGACACGGAGTTTTAGGAGGAATAGCAGAAAGTATTATTTTATGATTGAAGTGGGGTTGGTTGAAGATTAAAAAAAACGTGATAAAGCAAAAGTGGGTATTCGTGGGGAGGAGAGAATATAAATATGATGAGGGGACCACTAGTGGGGAGGACAATAGTAAAATATTGCTCAAAGTTTCCAAAAAAGAAAATGGAGCAATTAATTAAATATGGCCGCAAAAGGAAAATTGAGCAATTTTTTAAATACGGTCGCAAAAGGAAAATGGAGCAATTACTTAAATTCGGAGGGAGTATAATACATAGTTTCAGGATTTCTAGAATAGCTTTTGTAGTGAAATGAGAATCTATCCGGGCTTTGTACTGGAAGGGTTAAATGAAGGGCAAGATTCGACTTCCTTTTTCTGAAAACTTGAAAAGAGAGAAGTTCAGTGCTTAGAGAGATCTACATCATTTCTCCACACCAACACTAAAGAACTATGATCACTGTGCTACCATAATATATTTGTAGCAATAAGGTTTTGTGGAGTATCGATTTCAAACTATAGTCTCATTTCTTGTTTTGATCATTCAAGGTTTTATGGATTGGGTCAATTCCGGGGTGGCTGTGTGGGGCAATCTGGGAAGAGACCTTCAGTGAGGTGCTTGTAATATAGAGTGTGGGCGACAACCTGTTAACTTGAATGGGTTTTCCTGAAATTGTATCCCTCTTTCTTTTAAGTTCCAAGCCTTCAGTGAACCTTTCTATTCTATATTTGACTGTAAACATTGCTGGTGGTTGATGGTAACATCATATAAGGTGATGAATAACAAGTAGGATTTAGGGAAGAATACAAATTTTGATTATAGCTACTTGATTAGTGTGGTTTATCCTGAGATCTTAAGTGTCTTCTTGAGTTTGAAGCGTGTTTCTTTGCACTGTAGAATCATGCAAAGTGTGTCCTATATCTCAAGTGTTTTTAACACCAGCATTGCTCAGAGTTTATTACCATTCTGTTATTTGTGGATATGAAAAATTGACAATGTTATCTTAATTTTGTTTATGAATGATAATGGGAACATATAAATACTAATCTGCCCTGTACATTTACTCTGGACCTGTTATGCGACATTTTGTATCATACAAACTTTGAGACATCACGTAAACGCAAAGAAGTTAGCTCTTCGATATTCTTGTGTTTTTTTGTTAAATATGAGCTGTTTATCTGTTACTGCTTCCTCACCGCTATATTTGACTTTTGCAGGGTGTTCTGTCAGCTGTAGTTCTGTCCATCATCCCTATGATTCGTCCATTTGAATGGCAAAGTCTATTTCTATCAGTAAGTGGATGATATTTAAAAATCACCAGTCCATTTCACTTCATTTTGTGATTTACCATGGAATTACTCGCTTTCATAACATCTTCCTGCATCTATCCCTGTTCCATATATTTTGATCACAATGTCAGTCCAAGGGAAAAAGAGTTGGGCAGGGGAAACATCCTGAGCATATGTTTCATGATATATATCTTGACAAGTATCTCATAAAAGTGGAACTGCAAGATGATTAATTTTTCAAACTAATTAAATATTTATGTAATGGAAATCGCATGGTATCAGATGTTAGAAGACTTGGCCCAAGAACTTTTCAAATTCTATGGCAAATTTCTTTCTCTTCAAATTAATATGTCCTGTGTCTTTGTGTTGGTCTCCAAGGCCCACCTTTGACTATTTATATCTTTAGTTAAAATTTTGAATAATTGATGGCACAAAAACTGAGATTTTATCATATACATTGTGAGTAATAAATATATGGGATTGAAGTGGATGAACTTTGAACAAAAAAACAATTTGGGAAATCTGTGTCCGAATGTAGATGAGGACTAAGGCAGATAATCTCATGCCCTTAGCTGTCATATAGCTATGTTATCTACAAATCAAGCAAAGTCAAGTGCTGTTCAGATCCTGGCATTTTATAGCTAACCATTGTTGATTGCTAATTAGTAATAACATCAAGGGCATCTTAATGTAGGTCATGAGATTGTGATTAAATGATTTTATTTTGCTAAGCATTGTGGATCACATCTAATTGTTGTTTTTTCTGATATTATCATCGCTGCAGATTCTCCCTGTGAAGATGCTTGATTTTCTTGATGCTCCTGTACCTTACATTGTAAGTCAATTGCATTTAGCCTTCACATTCTAGTTTTGTAATTAGTCTTGATGCATCTGTTTCAGGATTTTCGTTAGAATGCACAAGTTACAAAAAGGTGCTTGTTCATTGATATTGACTATTGCATTGTCTTGCTTTTTCATTAGATTCTGTTTCATATTAAATTCCTTGCTTTCTGACGCTATTGCATATTAAATGCCTTGCTTTAATTGTGAGATGGTATTGTTCATCATGACTCATTTTTGAGTTTCTAATAGTGCGGGCCGCGGGGGTAATATTTTTTTTTTATGGAAGTTAGGCTGAGGAGAAACCCTCAAGAGTAGCATTAGGGTGTGTTAAAGATTTTCTCCTCTCAGAGTTTCTAATAGGAAGTTGTGTGTAGGTAAATATTGATTTGTGCATCTTTCGATTCTCATTTCCAAAAGTCTTCACCCGCCTCTCGTTCTGTAGCTTACTTTTGCAGAAAGCCATGGTCCTTAAGAAGATAAGTCATTGTGAGTACATGTTTAGGTAGGGTCAACAATAATCTATGGACAAATACATGCACGCAAATACGCAATGTGTACAGTGATGTATATGAAACCATTTTTCAACATTGTAAGGTGGCTGTGTGTGGTGCAAGTTGTTTGTGATCTGGGTCTGGTTTCTTCATCACCCAATTTGGTGCATTGGAGGTTACTGAAGTTTTAGTGGGAATAAGGGGAAGTTGATTTTAAGATATCAGGATGTCTTGCTGTTAGTTAAATTCTGTGGCTAGAGCGAAATGGTATGATGTTTAGCTATAATTTACAGGCAATGCTATTTGTGGTGCACTTTACTTCAGTTTGGCGCATTTTCGTGGGGGTTTCCTTAGGTCTCCCCTGAGATAATATCAAGCATGGTTGGCAGTGGCACATTATTTCTTGTACTACGTGTATTGTCTAGAGTTTTTATTTTATTTTATTTTATTTTTGATTTTTTTTAGATAGGAGAATTGTTAGGGTCTTTACCTGTAAATGGCTTGACTCAACCCCCTCAAAATTCCAGTGTTTTAGGTAGTGAACTTTATTTAGAAGGTGAGGGTTCCTTTTAAAGAGAGTGATTTTTTGTGGTCTTTGGCAGTGGATCGGATTAATGCTATTGACATGCTTAGGTTTTTTCAGCAGAAATTTGTATGCTTTGCTGGATGTTCACATGTATTTCTACATTGTGACGTGGCAAGTTATCTCTAGAGGATGTTGTTTGTTTTGCTGGAGGAATCTTGGGTTTTATTCTTTAGAGGTTGTGGATTTGCTGCAGATCAGATTTTGAGGGTTTTGTAAGGTTGTAGAGAAGTTGTTGTGACACAATGTTTGTATGGCAGTCATGCGGCGTGTGTAGCTACAGCAAAGCTCAGGGGTATTTTTAGAACTTTTCAATCATTATGGGACAAAGTCACTTATTTAGCTTTGTTATGAGCTAAGGTGACTGAAGATTCTGAGAGTTACTAAATGGGGAGGTTCTAAGAAGCTGGGTTAATATGTAATTTTGGTTTCTGTTTAGGGGACAACTTTTCCTCTTTGTTTTTATAAAACTTAACATTTAATGCCTTGGTATGGATTGCTATCCTTAGGAAACCAGAACAGAATGCCATCCTATTTCTTTGGGGCCATCCTATTTCTTTGGTAGCTTCTCCTCTATCAATACTCTCCATATTTTTTTTTTGGTTTGTTTAAGAATTCGATGTATTGACTTGTTAGGTAAGAGTGTTAGTTTCGTGTGTTATTAATTTTCTGGATTGATGTATGTCTTTAAACATTGCAACTTGTCATCCTGATGAAGCTCTATTTTATTCTGGTTTGCAGGTTGGTCTAAAGAATAAACCAGCAGACTTGAAGATTAAGACTTCTAATCTTGTCCTTGTTAATGTGGCAAAGGACCAGGTTTGCACTCTTTTTTAGATGTTAACGTAAATACATTTGTGTTAAGCATGTCATGGTATCTGATTGGAAATATCTAAGTTGTTAAGCCATGAAAATCTTATGTTGTTGCTAGGGCTGTTTGTTTAAAACATTTACTCGTGGTAACAATGGTCTATGTGTTTATATTGTGCTGGCCGTGAAAGCTGCAGGTGGAAGTTGTAATGAACTGATTTTCGGGGTTTATATTTCTGATTTTAAAATGCAAGTGAATAAAGATTAAAGCTTGAATATTGACTGAAAATGGCAGAAGGTTTACAAAATGATAGGTTTAATAGCTTGAGGCTATCACTCTTTAACAATGGCTTGAGGCCATAACTCTCTAGGTTTCCCTTCAATACAATTTTCTGCCTATTTTTTTCCTTTTCCCCTCTCTCTATTTTTACTAAAGCTAAAGACTCTAACCTAATAATACTAGACTACCAATATTGCCCCCCTTAGGTTAAGTCTATTACAGAAGTAAAGTATTTGATAAAGAATCGAGTTCCTGTGTAGTTTAGTTGACAAATGTATTAACTAAAACTCAAATCGGAGTAAATAAAAGAATGGAATGGAGTGGCTGATGAAAATATTGACAAAACACCCAGAGAGTTAGTTTTTCACTGATAACGGGAGTCCTTTTTCACATTTGAATGTTTATGCAGGTAAAAATGTGTTCCTTGCCCTTGCTACCTCGACGAAAGGAACTCTATTCTGAACTTCGTCCAATTCATACTGCATTGGCTGGTCATTATATGATGGCTGAAAAGCACCCTGTATATAAGTGCAGTGAGGAGCAGGTACTTTCTCTTTTTTTCTAAAACAGCCAAGTGTGGTTGTGATATATGATACTTCGTATGATTTTTTTTTTTTTTTTTTTTTTTTTTTTTTTTTTTTTGACGGGAGATATGATACGTGCTTTTGTCTTATGGAAGGTCATTACAATAGAAAACACACGCATGCTGGGGATCTTCTAACTCGTCTTGTGTCCTATCTTGCCACATTATCTTTTTAGATAGATCATTTACCATTTAGCTTAAAATAATCTTTCCTAAGTTGCTGATGTGTCAATAATGAGAAGAGGATGAGGTATCAAATGGGGCATATGATCAGTCCCTCACCCTAGTCGTACTTGTCAAAAGAGGGACACAGTAATAGTCGTAAAAGTTCCTGTGGATGTTGTAAGAAACTTTTGTAAGATTTGTAAATTGAAGCAACTTATGTTCATCTTCTACCAAGTGATGAATATTCAAAGAAACAATTTTTTAGACCAGCTAGAAGAAGGAAAGGACACAGTAGTAGAGTTGCATAGTCCTTTGGTTTAAGGAACATACTCACTCATAACTAAAAAAAAAACTAGAAATAAGATAGGCCCACCGACTTTCAATACCGACCAAGCAAGGGTTAACGCTGTAGTCAGGGAGTTGCCGGTAGTCTTTGGTAAAGAGGCAATAAAGCAGAGCTAGGAAAGGGAGACTAAAAGAAGCTTTTTAAGCGCGCTCTGAATGTTATCATCTGCATTGTTGATTTGTACTGGTGATTAGAGTTGGTGGAGCTTTTATGTAGCAATCATGATTTTCCTGTGTGACATGAGAGCCTGAGTCGTTGATCAAACTTTTCAAGTTCTTAATTAATTAGGTTAACATAAACCTGAAACAACATTAGTTGGGCTAAGTTTAGGCCAGGAACTTAATGATAGCTTTTCAAATTTAATTATCTTTAGCTTGAGGATTTTCTTTGATACTAGGGAGAAGTTCATGGGAAGCATCACCCAGCTGTAGACTCTAGCTAATACTTGATTTCTTTTCTGGCTCAAAATAAGACTTAGGATTCGTCTCAAGATTGCAAAAAGAAGGATATTAAAAATAATTCACCTGTATTTGGGATTTTTCTGTTTTTGTTGTTCATTATGAGCTCAGTTTATATTGTGAAGTCCAGGACAATCCTCATTTCCCATTTTTCCCCAATTAGATGGAAAATTATTCTCATTAATATCCTCATTCCCCCCTATTAGATGGAATATAGCTCTTATTCATTGTTTCCTTCAAAAAAAAAAAAAAAAAAAAGATAAAAAGATAAAAATCCATAAATGGGCAACATAGGCCGGGTTGGAGTTCCAAGTTAAGTAGTTCTTTTTCATATCATAGTCCTTGGCCTATTAGTTGGATGAGTAAAGATCAGAGGGGTAATACGAACCTAACCTATGCATCATGTTTGCTAGCTTCACTTTTTTACATATATTCAGTGATCTGCATGTCTGTAGGCACAGAAGATTAGATTTATGCCCCTTATACATATATAATTGCCTAGAGCCTTTCTCTTTAAAACCCTTTCTTGTAAACACATTGACTAGCATGCTACTCCATGTTTCCATATCTAGTACGAGACCTTTAATCCATAAGGTTCCAAGAACAAAAACTTCTCTACTGGTGTCTCGTTCTGGTACGTGGTAAATGGATTTTGCTCTGTGCATACATTATGTGTTCATGATGAGTGAAACATAGAATAAAGTTTCTTGTCTGAGATTCTAGTCATATTCTATAGGCTATTTTAAATTTCTAGATGAATTTGCAGGCTGAAGCTGCCACACGATTTGTAGACGTCATGAAGAGATACATGGAGTCCCTATGTGCAGATTTAAGGTCCAATACAATCACCAGTGTACAATCAAACAACGATCGAGTGAGTGAAACTCTATTAAATTTATGCAGTTAGGCGGGTGAACTATAGGGTTGAATGATAATATGAAATAGCAACAAGGATCTTAATTCTCGTGCTGTACATGCAGGTCTCGCTACTTCTAAAGGATAGTTTTATTGATTCCTTTTCTAGCAGAGACCGGCCATTCATTAAGGTTTGTCCTTTTGAGCCCTTTGTATCAAATCAGTTTGCATCTTATTGTAGACTTTGGTTTCTTAGTTCTGGTAGTTCTGTCATAACCTTCATTGTTTAGCCTCTCTTTTTCAGGCATTATAAAAGTCAATTTAAATTTAATGTTGACCAGTACATACATAAATCCATTGCTTATGCTCTTTGGTTTTGGCTTTGCAGCTGTTTGTAGACACACAAATGTTTTCAGTATTATCAGACTCTCGTTTGGCAACCTTTGAGCACGAGACGTCATAATTTAGACGCAGAAAAGCAGGCAAGATAGAAAAATATGCTGATGCTCCCTTGTCAAGCTATCAGGCAGTTACTTGCAGTTAGATAGGTCTCTTGGTGTTTGTAGGTAGTACATGGTTAGGTTTACTCTTTTATTCTCACTTTTTCTTTTTTTATGGGTTGGGGGGTTGACAAACAGCTAGATCTGCATAGTTTCTAGCTGCTGCTATTTGGAAAGAAAGGAAAGAAAATCTGTAACATAGTCTCATAGCCCAAGTATAAATATATGCTATTCAGGGAAGTTAAATCCCTATATTCATTTGGAAAATTGTCTGAGCCGCAATCAAGCGCCTGTGGTTCTACCTAATGTAAATGTTATTTATCTATCCAATAAAATTTGGTTTGATCTTTCACATATTGGTGTGTTGTCTTACTGATCGAGGAACACTTTAGGTCATCTTAGTGATTGAATGTAGTGTTATTTGCAATCTTGAAAACTGAGGTTCTTTTCTACACCTGGTTATCAGTTTGACAGAATATGAATATACAGTAACTGCTTCTTCGTTAGCTGCCAATGCCTATGATAATGCTAGTCCAACTCTTTTTTTTTTCTTTTTTTTTTTAAATATATTCCTTAATAATATTTGATTGCCATCCATTACCACTCGAGGGGATGGTCTTCATCATTAACATGATACATCCATCACAATGAAAGTTATTCACTATAGGTCGTAATTATAACGACTACCACGAGCTGTAAAAGTATAATTTATAATACATCTACATTAGAATAAACACGGTATTACTCTTTCTGCATTTAATTAATTGCATCACTTTGACATTGGAATTTTAATGATGAAGAAAAGGAACTTGGTAGAGTTAGTAACAGTGTTTTCAACATTTTTTGAATCATACGACATTTAAGATCATAGCATTCTGGAGAGCAGAGGTTCGTGACTTTATCTTATCAGGAAAATACAAACTAAACTATAATAGGCGGCTCATATCAACTTTATATGCTTTTATTATACCTTCTGCTTTTTCTTCTTCACTCTTACAGCAAATACAACATTAGCTACAAGTCTACAAGGCTGAAAAGTGCAGAAAGACCAACATGTACAATTCAGTAATTCACTATGCTAAGCTTCAGAATGTGAAAATATGTAATCTGTTAATGTGGGAAGTACAGAGCCCTTTTTTTTACCCCTTTTGTTATAAGTGAGCGCCTTGTATTTGCCTTTAAAATCTGGCGATTAATAAAGCTACGCATTTTCACATTCATTTGATGATATAGCACAACACATTAGGTTCATCACTCTTCATCTTCCTTATCAGAATCTGCAAATACAGTCTTGGGCTGGGTCTCAGCGTAAGCTGGAGCAATAAACTTTGGATCTTTTTCTGCAGCATCTGCATACTTCAGTATAGCTTCTCTAGGGTCTTCATCCATCCATGTTTCTTTCAACATACCTCCTTGCTGCAAAGGGAATTCAGGTCAATTCTCAAACAGAAATGTCAAGGACCGAAATAATTTAGACTCATAGAAGCCATCCTTACCTTGAGGAGATATTGCGTTAATAAGCTACCCGAAGATGTACCAGTCCTCCCTCCATGGCCAGGTCCAGTCATAGGGAGCTCTGGTTTGTGGGATTTTACTGGGTCCTTCAGTATCTTCTGTCTCTGACGTTTGCGGCTTGGTTGATCTCTGAACATGGGAAGTGCATGAGGGTTGTGTATAGCTGGCTGCACTTCAAAGTCATCCACTGATTTCATCCTTGGGGCACGAGCAACACACACAAGAGCACCTCTCTCACTCATGTTTGGATCATACAGAACGTGTGTCCCTCCTTGGCTTTTATTTCCAGCAGTAGCGAAAACCTAAACACAAATATTTGAGGTTTAAAGATTATAGTTTTGCTTTTTATAGTGTTTTTTTTTTTTTTTCCTTATCCAAACAAGCTACTCTTCTGTATTATTGTAACAAGGTCAAACTTGATTCTCATAATGCAATTTATATCACACCCTTGGTAATTCCTTCATAATTAATTAAAGTAACAAGTGTGGGAAAGTGAGCATACCTGATTCAGCTTCGGGTGCCAAGCACACTGTACAACACTGCACGATGGAGAAATGCCAACCTTTGACGCTAATTCAAGTTTATCCCTATCATAAAAGCACAGCAACCCTCCAGTAGGGCTATCTCTCTCTACAGATGTACCAGTCAAGATAAGCTGCTCATCCGGACTTAATGCGATGTTTGTTTGAGCATAGTGGTTTTGCAATTCCTCAAACACCTTCAGAGATTGCTTCATTTGACGCAAGTCCCAAACCTGTAGTTTACGATTTGACAAAGTATGAGGATAAGATGAATTAGATATGTAGGTTCGAAAAAGCAGGTAAGCATTCATAAAAACAAGTAAAACTTAAATAACCTTTAGTGTGCCATCAAAACTTCTAGAAAACAGATGACGTTTATCACTTGAAAATCTCAACCCAGTAATATCATCTGAATGAGCGTTCTCAACACGAATATCTGGTCTGCTTCCCCATCCAGGCTTGAGGTTCCATATCTATAGGTTACATAAGCATTAACAATGCTGAAAGAGGAATGTAATTTTATATAGGAAAATTTGTCAAAAATAAGCCAACCTTTACTTGGTTAGCTTAAAATAAGTCAACTTTTCGATTAAATAAAAGTAAGTTGAATTTTAAAGGTATTTACTTTAAATAAGTCAATTGACCTACAACCTATCAAACAGGTCACTTTCTTTTACATTCTTAAATTAAAAATTGTGTAAATTAATTAAATAGTAAAAACACTTAAAAAAAATAAAAATTAACTATCCCTTCTTTTGACCAGCCCCAATCACCATCCCACCCCCACCGACCACCACACGGACCACCTCCTCCACCTCAATACTTTTCTTTCTCTGCCCTCTCGCCAGCCTGCCCTCTCCCAGGCCCTTTCGCTTCTCTCTCCCTGAACCGCAGCTGACCCCTTTTTCTTTCCCCTCCCTAAACGCCGGCATTCGTCGGCCAGACAACTAAACCCACCTGAAATAATCCACTGTACCCACCTTTAATCCTACCCTAACCACCAAAACATCACCATATCTAAGACTAAACCAAACCTTAACCATCGAACCTCACTCCATCCACCCCGAAAAACCCAACACTCACCTAATAAGACCCCACCTTGAAAATTCGAAAACAAAATGGAGTAGAAGAGCAGAAACAGTGGTGGGATGGGAGAGACAAAAAGGGATCTCCGGTGACCGGTAGGTGGGAGGATGATCGGCGGTGACCGGTGGGTGGGAGGAAGATCGGCGGTGGCTCGGCTAAAATGCTGTTGCAGGCGCAGCACAGTGGGGTTGGGGGTTGCTCAGCAGAGGTGGAGGAATTTTTTTAATTTTTTAAAAAATATATTAATTAAAATTTAAATTTAATAATAAAATTTTAAAAATGATCAATTATATTATGACATGTGGCATATTTAACCTAAACAACCGATTAACTCCAAAACTACCAGGTCATGACTCATTTTCGAAAGATATCATATAAAGGTTGACTTATTTTTAGTTAATGAAAAGGTTGGCTTATTTTGAGCTAATCACGCAAAGGTTGACTTATTTTTGACAAATTTTCCTTTTATATATATTATTTATTATTTTTTTTAAAATGCAGCAGCACAACTATGGACTTAAGAAAATGAACAAGCAAGTGACATGTACCTGAATAGATCCATCTCCTATTCCACCAGCAATGCTATTTCCATCACGTTCCCATGCACATGTAGTTACTGGGACTCTCCCAGGCCTTGCGAGCTTTGGCTTAATTACCTATACAACAAGAGGGTTAAAACTGAAATTAGAAGTTTTACAGTTAGAACAAACGGCATTCAAAGCAGCAAAGATAACACTTAACCCAAGGTGATATACATCACTTAACCCAAAAGATTTTGATATCGATACACAAGGTTCTTTGTATCTCACAACCAAGAGGTTGTGGGATCAAACCCCACTAGTGACACTTTTGGGTGGGGATTCCCTTACCCTTCCCCCCCAATTCCAAAGTGCCTAGCCCGTGAACCAGGGACGAGAAGACCTGTGCGAGGTTCTGGCCCGGTAGGGCCCTTCTCCTTGAAAAAAAAAATCTTAAAATACGTTATTATTGTATATTGAGGTAAAATTACATTATAATAGCTTTCAAAAGGAATAAGCCAAAATCGAGTAAATAGGGCCTAGGGGGAATTCTCACTGGTAACCCTTTTCTTTTGACTTTTTTCATTGGAAGTCAATTACTATTTTAATTCTCTTTGGTAGCCCTGAACTAAAAAAAATTCAGGGCTACCAATATCATCACTTTCATCTCTCACCAAAAAATTACACTATTGCGTGCATCGTATCCAACTATCCTTATTTTCCTCTCCCTTACAATATCATCACTTTCATCTCTCACAAAAAAAAAAAAAAAAAACCATATTGAATGATACTACTAGTAAAGTACTACCTAGAAGAGTGATATAAGCGGAGATCGTTTCTTTCCATTTTTTGTCACTGTTGTTGAGGATGTTCTTGCAATCTTGCCTTCTTGAATGACAGTGATCATTCAAATTTACCCTTTTTATTGATTTTGCTTTTGATTTGATTTAATAATAGTTTCAGAGCTTTTGATTTGACTCGTTAAATATAAAAATAAATTACAAGTTCAGACTCAAAAGCCGATGCCAGAATCTAAGGCAACGCCTCCGACTTCTAGGGCTAGATAGAGGAGATAGAGGTGGGTGGTGAGAGTTTAAGGATTGAGGTTTCGAGGAGTGAGAGCTGATTTTGGGGTGGTGGTGGATAAAGTGGTTGGGAGGGTATTAAAGGAAGAAGGGAGGTGAAAATGGTGAGTCAGGTGATGGAACAAGAAAGAGATGACGATGGATGAGGAAATAACGTATTTCTGCTGGAGTAGAGCGAATGTGAAGGTTTGTTAATGGTAGAAAATTTGGGCTTGAGGGGAGAGAGGGGGTAGGGATGAGAATGAGTTAACTATAGTCAGTTACAGTTCAGTTTAACAGACTTTTAACCAAGAAACCACCGTTAATGCCACGATTGAGAAATTTAATAAGTTCAAGGCTACTAAGTACTAACTATAAAAAATGAAAAAAAATGGTCACCAATGTAAAAGGTCAAAAGTAATGAGCTACCAATGAGAATTTCTTAAAAAAAATACAGTATAATTTATCAACGTAAATCATGATTCACAACACTTGAAAAAAATTTAGGCACACAAAGCAAAGTGACAGATAATTGGAAAAGTGGAATAAAAGGCAATTAGGATGATCAAAAAGTTGGAAACCATATTATATTGTATCATGGTTTCTAAAGACTGGAAAATAGTATTTAGCACCCACCCCAACCCCCCCCCCCCCCAAAAAAAAAAAAAAACTAAAACTTTAGCAAGCATTCAAGTAAAACACGTGAATTCACACACACTCACACACCAACACCCACAAAAACACATGAATTCAAGTAAATATTAGCACCTGCTTTAAATAAACACATGAAATCAAGTAAATATTAGAACCTGCTTTTGGGATTTGAAATCATTTACATCCCATACACGAAGTGAACCATCTTCAGATGATGTTAAGACTGTCTCCTTTTTATTTGGGTGCCACTCTCCACAAGTTATACCAGATATGTGACCCTTAGTATTCTTAAGATCACGTATATACATATCACCCTTTACAAACTCGCCAATAGTAAGCCCATCACGGTCATAAATCTGACATAAGAGAATGTATTTTCATTAGAGATATCAGCATATAAGAAACCAATGACCATAAATTTAGAGTAAGCAGAGCAAAGTAAAACCTTAGCTTGAGCAGAGCCGGTAACACACAAAAAGAATCCAGCTGTAGGACTCCAACTCAGTGAGCGAACTTGGTGACCTTCAGATGGTTCCAATTGTCTAAATGAAGCTAAATCTCGTTTCATGCCTTGAAAATCGTACATACGTACTGTATAATCATAACTACCAGAAAGAACTCTTGATCCAGAATGATCAACTGCTAAAGCAGAAACAACCTGCCAACAATTTAATATAGTCCAATTTTATCAATATATGATCTAAACCATAACAATTCTTACTCTGCCAACGGAGAATGAAAAAATCTACAATTGAAGTTGAGTAAAGCCAGCAATAGTTTCATGCTAAAATAGATCCAACTCTAACGACCAGATAGCGGTACAAATCTCATTAAAGCAACCTTCTGCCTTCACCTCTACCTAACAGGCCACCCACACTTATAACTCTTACAATTTCATGCAGCTATAAAAATCAGGCAAATGCATAAAGATTAATTTTCATATACAAAATTGGAAACAAAACCTAAGTACACTTGGAACTTGATGGAACTCTCACCATAAAGCAACCTTTTTTCCTTATCATATTCAAAAGAAACCCACAAAACAACTAAAAATGATGGCAAGATGATTATTCAATATCAATTATTCATGGACTAATTAAAACAGCATTTATCGAAACCCCCTCGGAACACTTAGGCTAAGAGGCGACTACACAACAAACCATTTCTAACCACATTTTCAGCTACAATTATAATCCTCAATCTTTGCCAATAATACCAAACAAGCTTAATTTCACATATAACACAACAAAGTAATCAAAATACAAACCTGCTCATTAATCATCATACTACTATAACAATATGCCAACATTACACAAACTAATATCAATCAAAATATTAATAAAAAACATTAACAAACTAAAATTAAAGAATATAAAATTAGTTCATCCATTACCTTAGTATGTCCCTTCAAAACAATCTCATTACTCAAAGGAATCCCATGTCGAGTACCCTCTTCCTCATCATCATCCTCATCTTCAGTATCCTCATCAAAAGTCCTCCCTTTGAACTCGGCGGGCCGCGGCGGCCCAATCAAATCCCCATCATCATCATCATCAACTGAGCCCACTGACGGCGGAGGCGGCGGCCCAATCAAATCCCCATCATCATCATCATCCTCCTCAATAGTCGGCGGGCGAGGTGGGCCCACTAATTTCTCATCAGACTCAGAATCATGGGGTTTAGGGTTAGGGTTAGGGTTTGGGCGGACAGAATCAATCCAAGCTTTGGAAGAGGAGGATATAGAAGGGAAGGAATCGGCGGCGGGTTTAGCTGCCGGAGATTGTTGATCGGAAGTTGATCGACGAGTAGTGTTGTGAATGGCTTCAAGTGGGGTTTGGGGTTTTGACTTTTTGCCGAATGAAAGGGGAAATTGCGCCCTAATTCCATCGTAAATCTCTGATTCATCCTCCATTGATGAGAGCTTGATTTTTGAATTAGAGATGGGTTGTTATGGAGTACAAATTGTAATATGGTTGTGGTTTATTTTGCCGCCATTAGAGAAGCTTGAAAAAGGAAAGCCAAAATACTTGTGTTTAGAAAAAACGAAAGAATGAAATGTTGGGCCTTTCCGAGTTCGGCCATAATTTTTTTGAGCTGAACTATGGGCACTATAAGTTTACAATGGCTAATCGAGTTAAAGCAGCTTGCGAGTAATTTGAAATTAGCTCAATCTAAACTTTGATTAAAACTTGACATGAGTTGGCTAAATATCAAACTTGGCTTGACTCGACAATTTGACGAACACATGTTGAATAAGCTCTGACGTGACTCAATAAGCTCTTGTGCAACTTGATTATTATTATTATTATTAATTTTTTTTAATATATTGCATTTTGTAAAACAAATGTGTAATCATTTTTCCGATATAAACTTGACATTTTCGATAGCCCGCCATCGTTATTTGATGTCGTACCAACAATCATCGATAATTCCACATCTATCGATTGTTTTGGCCATCGAAAGCTAATTGGCTTAGTCGTTGTATAAGCTTATGCATCCATACTACCTTCATTCCACAATACATGCACCCTTTTGTAACCTACTTTTCAACACCCTACTTTGACCATTAAATTTTGTATACATTAAGTGATACAAACAATTTAATAATTAATATTCTGATATATACATTCAGATCAATCCAACAATATTTTACATATAGATATTTGATTTAGTTTTATATGTTATTAAAAGTATAGTCAAAGTTAGCAAGTGAATACATAGTGCTGCATGTATTGTGAAACGAAGATGTAGTACTCCATGTGTATTTCGGTGGATACTTGTGTTCTTAGGGCTTTTTTTCCCCCTATTATTGCTTTTAAATTATTTCTACAACTTTCTATTTGATTGCAAAGTAGTAAACGAGAAATGGTAGGCTGCCCACCAATTTCTAATTAGCCAGCTAATTTACTAATCAATGTATAATAGGGTGCTTGTATAATATGTATGACAGGTCATAAGAGACATCAACCCAAATTTTTTTCCCTAAAAATGAAAGACCAACAAATAGTACCTATTTCTCTATGTGGCAATTCATCTTTAAAGACTAGATGATGCACATAAAATTGATAAATCAAATGGCAAAAACATCAAAAATTCTTCAAAGCTCAAAACTTTTTGTAGCATTTTTATTCTTATTTATATCAAAACAAGCATTATCTGTAAGAGGATGGGCTATTGGTCCTGCAAAATATGTATTCAGCATTGAAAATGCAATGGACAATGGCATTATGAATGTCCATTGTAATTCAGAGAATGATGATATTGGTCTTGTTCGCCTTCCAGTAAATAGCAATTATACACACGGATTCACGACTCAAATGTTCAAGACGATATCTTTCTTTTGTGAGCTTATGATCCCTAGTCGCGCTTTCAAGGTTTTTGACACATTTAGAGATGTGGTAGAATTTGTGGATAGACAATGTGGAGGAAGACATTGTTTTTGGAAAGCAACCGAGAAAGGTATATACTTGTATCATATTCAAAAACATAAATACTACAAGAAGTTTGAATGGAGTAAGTATCCACCTAATAAGGAGGATCTTAAGAAGCTTGATGAATTTGATGATAATCATATAGATTTTGTTTCATCTTGATTAATGATTTGTATGACATGAGACTCTATCTATCTTCAAGCTAATTAACATGATGTTAATTATGTCATGTGTGTATCAATACAAGCATCAAGCCAGCAATTGTAAAACCTTGAAAGTTTAGAGGAATAATGCTTAGGTTTGTGATCCAAAATCAAATTAAGATGAATAATTTATGAGTTACTATTTCAATTGAGGCTTTTTTTTTTTTAAATATGAATCTACATATAGCCTTTTTTTGGTTTATATGTGTAATATGGTTTGCCACTTATTTTTTTTATTCAAAGAATAAAAATGCATTTTATGATCAATTAAAATACTCGGCAATATATTCATGAAAAAGAGAAACATTAAATTCTGAATGCAAAATGCAGTTCTACAAACTTTTCCTCATCTTATGTATATCAGCTTTTTTTTTTTATTTTTTTATTTTTTTTTTGTTGAAATATCAATGCTTTTTTCTCTTTACTTCTCTCTACTTTTTTTTTTGGTTCAAAAAAATAATAAAAAATACTATATCAATTTTACATCATTTTTACTTATTGATTATAAGGGAATAAATGATTTAAAGTATTTTATTGCAAGTGTGAAATGAAAATGGATGCAAGTAAAAAAAATAAACAAATATTGATTTTCATGTCACAAGTAATAGTAGTTATGAGGTGGACAAAAATGGTGAATATATTAAAAAAAATCATTTGATGAACTTATATACTTGCTCAATTCTTCTTTTTACTTGAAATAATAATTATCTAACTTTTGCACTATTCACATCATCTCTTTTAAACGTCTTTGATAAATTATTATATATATGCAAAATGTTTGTGGGATTATGTTAGAATTATCTCATATTATAACAATATCCTATATTTATGATTTTAACTTATTAAGAATTAAAAATATTGATGGTTAAAATTATTTGTTGGTAAACATGCATGATGAATAAAATAGGTCAAGTAAAAAAGTACGGAAAAAGTATGTTATACTAGGTTGATGAAAAGATAGTCAAAGTATATGGTGGAAAATATACATGATGGTGAAGAGTCTCATAGTACTATATTGGTTAATATTAAATTGGAGTAGAATTTTCAACAAGATTGTCGAAGTGTGAAATAGATTTAGTTAATCTACCTTCTTGTGGGGAAAGGGAGAAAATTTATGGCGAATCGACGCGATTAGGTCGTGTTCCACAATACATCAATGAAAAATTGAAAAGTAGGCGTCTCATGAAAATGATATACATTTTTTTTTTGTTACGAAAGAAAAATGATATATTTATTTAGAAAAAATGAAAAGAAATAATCCCATCTTTATCAATTCTACTTAAAATAATTCTACCTTTGATTAATCTAGAAATAATCTCACCTCGCAAAATCCCACCCAACCCCATGCCTTTTCACCTCGATCGCAAAAAACCCCACTTGACCCCGACTGCCTCCCACCTGACCCTCCTAAACCGAAACGAAGCCGCTTGAATGGAGAAAAGCTTACATCCATCTTTTAAGGTAGAATAATTGAGTACGCTTCAATGGAAGAAAAGGGAGGACGAAAATGAGAATTGGAAATGGATGGGGGTTGTTCATGCCGCTGGGGAAGTGGGGCTAGCCATGACAGAGGGGAGTAGTTCAGGGAAGGGGGAAGGCTGAAAAGGCGATAATGTTTTTTAAAAAAATTTAGTAAAAAATAAGGACCAATTAGAAGGTGACATGTGGACAAATCAACTAACTATACATTGCCTACAATAGCCTCGCTCTCTAACTGACTATACATTAAACTCAACTGTCATTTATTGCTTCCATAGTAGGGTTGAAAAGTTTTGCTATACTAGCATATATAATATGGACATAATGTTGATTTCATACTCCCTTAACCCCTAAACAGTTCTTCCCATCTAAACTGCGGCGCTTATTAATGTATTATTATGACCATAAATTTCTTTAGTAACATATTGGTAAAAAAAATTACAGTTGACTATTAATAAATTATTCATTGAAAATAATTTATAAGGCTCAGCATGACTATGCTATACAATAACATATATGTTTAATATATTGACAATTCTCGAATTTATAATATATAGTGTTAAGATTCAAATTATAAGAACAAAAAGGAATGGGTGAAATATTATTTTAGAATCCAATCTATTGAAATCATCTTCTTTTTGTTGAACATGGCCGGAATTATTTTACATGAATTAACTTATTTTGATAAATTTCAATTAAAAATAATTTTTACTACTGATTCTAATTTTTACCGTTTAAGCTTATTTTATTTTAGTGATTTCTTTCATTATCCGTCTTTGAAGCTTTTGATCTTTATTGATTCTAAATGATTTTTATTTGAAGTAATCAAGCTATATATTTACATTACTCCCTCCGTCCTTAAATTAGATGTCTATTTTTCTTTATTATGTGAGTAATAAATATTAAAAATAGACTTTTAATAAATATTAATTAAAACTTGTTTTGCTTTGTTAACTTATAATAACTTTGTAAATTAATTCTATTTAATATGTTACGGAGTATTATGCTTTAGTTGAAAAAAACAAAGTCTTGCATGATATGTATGCCATGTGTGAACAGTAGTACAAAACGTCACCATATCCTGGTTTCCCATTTAAAGTCCTTGCTTAAATCAAAGCCTTAACCACTATAAATAGCTCTACCTATGCTCAAGTTGTTATATCATTAAATCAAAGAAATCCACAACCAAAAACAAAAAATCAATTCAACAATGTCATTATTAAAACTAATAATAGCCGTGATACTAACTTTAGGAGTCACAAATCAGCCATTTGTAAATTCTTGGGGTTTTTTCCTTCCAGTAGATTATTGGGTGGTAATACAAAATGAATTAAGTAGCGATGTTATGGATGTACAATGCGCTGGAGGTGGTAAGAAATTTCAAGATTTAGGGCTTCAACATGTCCCAGTGAAGAGTAATTTCACGTTTACATTCAAAAGTGAAACGTGGAAAGTTGTTAGCTATATATGTAACATGACAAGCCCTAGCAAGGGTGGGATAAGTATTGTAGCATTTGAAGACGATCAATCTTTTGTCGATAAATATTGTGGTGGGCGTCATTGTATCTGGAAAGGGGCCGAGGATGGAATATCCTTGTATCACGATAAGAAAAAGAGATACAGGTTTATGTGGCCATGGCAAAACCATACTATTGTTTAAAATCGTCTTAATTTGTCTATTCGATGGGTACGTAATCTACATGCCCAAAATCAGTAGACATGCAGCAATTATAAGTGGTAACCAACTCAACAACTTTATTTCTATTTTGCCAAAATATATATCTTAATAAATAAAAATCGGCAATGTAAGCAATTTATATATCTTGTGCATTAGTATGGGGTATGTTCTAGTTTATATTAATCATCGAATCTATTTCGAAGTAACTCTGGAGTCATATCCTTCTCCTTGAGTTTTAGTATTTTGTTATGGTTTCTAACTGGTCTAGCTTGTACTCGATCTAATATTAATAAACTGAAGTATTTTCTAATTAAGATGTGGATCATGTGGTGCGATTTTACTATATGATGCCATCTTTCAATTCTCTTTAAGTTGTTGCATTTTTTTTTTCTATACGGTAAATTTAAAAAGTTTTTATTAATTTATATAATTAACTATCAAACATAGAGAAAAATTGTCTGAGATATAATCTAAGTTAAGTTTAATATATACACTCAGTTTTAAAGGTTGTAAGAAGAACATACAACATACGGAGTATTGAATTTCATAAAGCATGTACATTATTGAGCAAGTCTAAAAATTCTTTAATAGGGTAGGGTTGAAACTTGAAAGAGTACTTTTTAAAACCTGTGGAATACATTTCTTTTCTACTAACTCATTATGTTAATGAAGATTTTCTTAATTAGAAATTCTAATCCTTTTTTGCCCTTTGGGGTGTTTTTTCAAAAAAAAATAAAAAAAAAAATTCTGATCCTTTTGTAGTATTATCTTTTTTTTTTTGACAACAACTTATAGTATCTCTAAATTTATAAAACATCTTATATGAACTCATCAGGGGTACTAATAACATAACAATTTAAGTTGCATTTAATTACAAGCTAGCATTTAATTTGGTACTCCCTCTGTTTTTTTTAGTGTCATACTTTAATCAGCATATAGTTTTTTTTAAGGAATAGACGAGGATCGATCGAATTAGGTTATGTGTTTGATATGCACGGAACATAGACAACAATATATAAAACGTAAAATAAGTAGAAAATAGATGAGATAAAGAAGAGCGACAAGGTTCAGATATACGTGGTTCAGTCAACATGACCTACGTCACAAGGTAGGGGATAATATTTTCTTATTAATTAGCTTTCATGGAGGATAAACAAGAGAGATAGGAAATACAACACTCTCCATCTCACAAAATCTCTCAAGTGGAGTTACATAACGGCTTGAATTGGCTAGGCTAATCAATATGAGCACTTCTAATTGTCCCCCCAATGGCTCTTTATATAACATAAGAAAACCTTAAAGAAATCCTAAATTAGCTAATTAAAACTAAAATAGGTCATGCTTACATTGATCATTTTGGACATATATGTATGTCAAGCTATCATTCAAAAATTTCCCGCCAATGTGATATATGATGTTAGCTATAAGTCTTTATTTATTTATTTATTTTAAATTTAGTCTACTTAGCTTATTTTTTGGAAGTACATTTGATATTTTATCTTTGAACAAAATTAATATAATCATTAATTAAAAAAATCATATATACGACATCTACATTATATAGTTTTATTGGGAATAACTTGCATAATTAATGTAATATAATGTATATTATTTTTAAATATTTTCAACACAACTATTCAACAATAATATTTTTTTTTGTCAATTGTGGTATAATAATTTTTGCCTTATTATTTCATCTTTCTTATATGCATTGCATTTGTTTATTCCACACGAGTTTTCTCATTTTTATATTATATCACATATTAATTATGAGAAAAGATTATTACACTAATCTAGTTTTATTAAAAAGTAAAGTTGTTTGAAAGAAAGTGGGAACTATTGGAGGAGTGAGAAATAATAAAGTAAAAATGAGTGGGGCCATTAATGGGTAAATATATACTCCCTCTGTGTTTAAATTAATAAAATGTTTTGACTTTTTGCATTGTTCATCTAATTGACTTTAATTAATTTTTATCATTTATACCTAAAAATAAATATAGTCATGTGCGTACTTATTGGAATCGTCTCAATGATTAGTTCATTAATATTCAATTGTTATAATTTTTGAAAATTAAAGATATTTTCATTCAAAGTTTTATTTTGCATTGACATACGTGCACAAGGGAGAAACGTTACATTTTGTAAAACACGGAGAGAGTATTATAAAATTGTACTCCCTCCGTCCCCTAATACAAAGCCTCATTTCCTTTTTGGGTAAACCAAAATACAATGCCTCTTTCTATTTAAAGGTTGTATTTTTTGACATTATTACCCTCTTTTTGATGAGTTGTCATCTTTTTTCCCTTACTTTTTTGTGCTTTAAAAATCAATTTCCAACACTTTCTCTATCTATCTATTTAATTATTCCCAAATCCCAACTAGTTTTTCCTTCTCTCTATCTCTCTCTAACCCCACATGCACATATGTATTTTTAATCATTAGTTTTAAAGAATTTACAACTTTTTTAATTCCCGCGCAAAAACCAAAAGAGACTTTGTATTAGGGCACGAAGGGAGAATAGATTTTCAATTCAAAAGAGAAAGTGTAGGAAAACCGAATCGTCTGACTGATCAATCGCGATGAGGGGATGGCGCAGAGGTGTTAAAGGCATGACAAACCATATCTTTCACTTTCTTACACAATGTAAGATCACAAAGACTTCGAAAATACTTACGAGCAGTAGATGTCACAGTCGGACCAATAGGTCCAAGAAACTTGATGACAAGACATTTTTGCATGAGCAGCATCAACGATAAGCACATTACCAAAGTGTAGATAGCAATCCAGGGCTTAACATGGATGGTTGTAGCATACACTCCTGCCATGAAAGACACAAGAGTTGTGTAGAATGATATTAAGAGCAATAAGATGCTAAAATCCATTAATATCACCGATGTGCGTTTGCTTCCGGTAGCGAAGATCCAAAGAAGACAAAACAAGATCATTGTTGAGAGGCACATCGTTAATATGTCAAAGAACATAAAGGCTTGGAAAGCTACCGATTTTACAAGAAGTGGAGTCCCAACAGCATGTTTATCTTTGACATCTATATCATCTTGGACTGCTCCACCTGGAACGGTGAATGCTGCTGTGAAAGTTATTGTTGTCAAAAGTGCTGCTATCACACCCATCGTGTTCACATAGTCTTTCATCTCTTCCGTAGAAATTCCATACACACTTCGGAAACCCATCAACTCGAATGGATCCTCATTTAAAAGCTTTTCCAACTGCATTAAATGTACGTAATTTATCCAAGTTATTCTTTTAAATGATCAAAGTGATAAGTATACTTCTACGTATTATATAGGCGAAGGGAGAGGTTGTGGTGTCCACATAAAAATATTCTAAAATCCCTTTCCTTCAAATATATAAAAGATATAATTGAAAAAAATAAATTAATCAACAACAAAAATGAAAACATCAATCAATCAATAAGAATAAATATACATAAATAAAAGTACCAATTAATTAATTAAATTAAGTCAGAAAAAAAAAACTAATAGAATACTTCATTTAATTTATGTCCTTCAATACAATTCAATCAACCAATATAATTAATACACAAAAAATTAATAATAAAAAGTTTTCAATTAATCAAATTCATTATATCTATGCTCTTTATTTTAAATTTAGTCCAAAAACAATTATTTAAACCATAATCACTTGCTACCATTTTAGTTAAGGTACGAAGCTTAAATACCCATCTTCACTCTTTTATGTATATCCGCAAATTAATATTTTTTTCAATTAAAATTATATTTGATAGTTGAAATAAATAAATTTTTAATCATATCGATCACACACAATACGTGCATATAGTGCTAAATAAAGTTAAGAATAATTGCAAGTATTATGCATATTTCATATACAATGTGGAAAACTCTTTAACACACAAGGCGGTCTGCCCGTCTAAAATAGTACGAGTAATTTTAGTTCTATAATATCGTAGGAAAGGGTAAGACTGAACTTATTAGTTTTTTTGACACCATAGTACCTACCACCCTTGAAATCCAAAACTAAGTAAATTAGTTGATCACACCGATAGGCTAAAACAACATACAGTACAATATAGATTTACTTACATCTTGAGGAAGATCTGAAATAGATGTAAGGATTAAAGTGTTCAACTAACTTGCAATCAACCCACAATAGCAATGAACAAACAAGCATAACAATCAAGAACAACTTTGAAGGAATTAAAGCAAGTAAAAGGAAGACAATGTTACCGTGGGAAAACCCGAGAACCGGGAGAAAAAACCCACCCTTGCACTATGGAGTAATATTGATGATGAATGAACTCAAGAATTACAAGCATGAATTGTATAGAATTCAAATGCTCCTCACAAACCCTCTCAAAACCTCTCTATGTGTTTAAATGTTTGTGAATACTCAACAAAGAGACTTAGAAAAGGTATATATAGTCTAGGTAGAAAATACAATCCAACGGCTAAGATTAAAGCAAATCGCACAAGCCGAAAACGAAGCGACGAAATAGGGAGCAGGGAGGTTCGGCCGAACCTACCCAGAGTTCGGTCGAACCTAGGGTGGTTCGGTCGAACCTCCTTGGGTTTGGTCACTCCTCCTCTAGAAATGAAAACTGGTGCACCTACTGACTTAAAACCGGGTTCGACCGAACTTTTCACAAGTTTGGTCGAACCTTAACAATAAGGCAATTTCTATGCAATCTCCTTATGTCTCCATGTATTTATCTATCTCCACACTAATCCTAACAATAGATGCTAATCGATCGCCAGAAGTGATACCATCTCCGTCTTTTATTTCTAGAAGATCTTTCATCCATTTCAATTTTTGTGCAGGCAACCATTCATCACCTGAACAATCGAGAAAAAGACGTGCATGGGTAAAGCATCGAGATTCAAGCGCCAGATGTAATGGCGTTTTCCCATCATTGTCTCTGATTTTCAACAGATCTATCAAATGATCTTTTTTTCCAATGTCATGAACGAATTTCTCTGTCTTGGATGATGGTTGATTCACCAACATGTGGCAGAGTGTCTGGCCATTATTGTCAACGATTTTCGACGCTTCTTGGTTAAGATCATCCAATGTCTTAACAGTATCGATGTGACCAACTTGAGCCGCTCTCATGATCGGGGTAAGTCCATCCTGGTCTTGGCTGCTCGCCGCCTCTTTATTTACATCTTGCACTTCCTCTATCGCATCTCGCGGCCACTCAACTGAATCCAACTTGTTTGATTAGGCCCCAAATGCAAAATAATAAACATATACTCTAATTAATTAATGAATAAGAAGTAAATAAATCAAATATAAATTTTAATATGTTATGGAGGCATTTTTGAGATATTTTTAGAGCATAAAACCATCAATTTTGAACTATATTAGCCCTAGGTTTTAAGACTTTAGATGACATTTATAATGAGTAACAGAGATTTACTCATTTATAATCAATTTCTAATTTTGTGGTCTTAAGATAAGACCTTTTATTTATTTATTTTTAATGCATTTATGAAGATTGGTTTTAACAAAATTTAAAGTGGAGTCTTGAAAAATTCAAGACTCAACTTAACACTCAATTAACCCTTTTTTTTAAAAATTATTTTTTTAAAAACATTAATAATTTGATTTATATATATATATGAAAACTTACCCAAAGAGCTTCCTACTAGAAGATGGAGAAGTGTTTCTTTACGTTTGTTAGTCAATCCAAAAGCTGTTCTGCTATCTGACTCATATAAGATTATTAATAACAAAGCAGGTAGAATATGATTTGCTTTGAGTGCTTCATGAAGGGGTGTATTTCCTTCCATGTTCTGTACCAACAATGGTGAATCATACTTGAAATGGCAACGACCCTCTTCTTTTGTTTCTCCGGCATTGGCTTCACCTTCATCTCTAGCACTTCCAAAGTATAACACACATGTTAGTAGTAACTCAAATGGAAGAGATGATTTAGTCAATGATGTATATGTAACATCAGAATTTAAAGATTGCGTAGTGCTACGATAAATCTTTGTATCATGAGGATTTTGCATGAGGATATGAATTGGAGTGTCCCCGTTAATGTCTGTTTGACCACTAAGTATTGGATGCGTATTAACAACCTGTAAAATGAAATCCAAATATTCATCATATTCTATAGGAGTTCTTCGTTCTAATCGCATCAAGTTATGAAGCACATTTCTTCTCTTGGAATCTCGTGAGGACAAAAAATATATTCCAAACTTTGATATTTTCTCTTTTATAAACTGGATATTTACCCCCTCCAGTACTCCATATTCTTCCAATGTCCTCTTCTTCGTCTTTTTCATCTGCATTATACAAATTATCACCAGTCCATGCAATTTCAATATAGACTAATAATTCGTCAATAAGGTCTCGTTCACTTCACCTTATTTTTGTTGAACTGAAATTATTTTTATTGAATTGATATTATTTTTGCTGAATTAAAATTATTTTTACTGATTTTTTATATATTTCTTCTTTAAAGTTACTGGATTTTTGCTGAATTAAAATTATTTTTACTAGATTGAAATTATTTTTACTTAATATTATTTTTGTAAGGTGAAGTGAACAAGGCCTTTTTTTTTTTTTTTTTTTTTTTTCCCTAAGAAAAACAAAAATATAAGCTCTAATAATTTTATTTTTTTATCAAAACAATTATATGTAGTACCAATGATACATGGAGTGATTAAAAAAAAAAAAAAAAACTCATTTTTATTAGGAAGAAAAAAAAAAGGAGTATTTGCAATGTTGAAACAGTAATAATACGGGTACTCGAAAAAGCTATCGAACCTGATCAAAATCAATTGGTTGGTGAGCGTGAGATGTTGAAGTAGTGGAGGAATGGAATAGAAGCCGCGCCATTTTAAAGTTGGATATCCAAGCTAAATCTAATGGTGTTTTTCCTTGGTTATCCTTGACATCTTAAGACCACCAATTTCTGGAATTTGCAACAGTTCTTTGGCTTGTTGGTAGCTGTATACCCTATTTATCAAAAAATGTAAGATGGTTTTGCCAGAATTTTTGTCAACCTTCTGGGCAGCATTCAAGTATCATTTTAATGACACTCACATAAATACGATTGTCGAGGAAAGCAGCTCTATGCAGCGGGGTCAAACCTCCTTCGTCATGCCAACATGCCACCCCACTGTCTTTTTTTACCAGCTTTTCTATCAAATCCTTATCTATAAGTTGAAAATAACCAATACTGATTGGCAGGTCAAACTTGTAATTCAAAAAAGCAACCTGATAGGGAAAGTTTCCATCTGAATTTCTGACATTAAACTTCTCACTTTCATCAAATTCATAGAGCAGCATGAAAATGCGTTTGTTGCCAACCGCAGCTGCAACATGAAAAAGGGTATCACCGTGGTTGTTCCTTTGATTTATCAGCTTATCAATTATTGATGTAGGCAACAGCATCTTTGTAACTTGTTCTATAAATTCATATTGATCTGATCTGATTGCTATGTGAAGGATATTGTCTCCACTAGAGTCGTTTCGCCCCACAAAATAATTGCCATTTTCTATTTCTTTGTTTCGTGCTTCCTTAAGGAACCGTACATCTCCATTCTTTGCGGCATTCTCAAGGTGCACCTCCAAGGAGTATTTTGGATTGTTCTTGTCTTGCATATTTAGTTGTACTTTCCCTTGAAAAAAAAAAACCAACTATTAGCCTATCATCCCTCTTTTCTATTAGATAGCAAGGCCAAACAACTAGTTGTTTCAGCAATAGTGTCACCTTAAAAAATCTACCGTAATAGTGTCAACGTGACACAAAGGTCACAAATTTAAATTTTGTTGAGTTGGTTGAATCCCAAGATTGGTTTATATAATCTATTACGCCCCTTTACATAAGATGATGGTTGAGGCACATGAATATGTTTTACACTCTATCACCATGTAATTTAATTAGACCAAATGAAGCATATGTTCAATTGTTAATTATGACTTAAAATCTAGTGTAATGGCAAAGGGCCAACTTCAAACACACATGTCTCTCATTCCGGAAGTGATCTTGAGGTGATTCAAGTTATAGGTGATAGCTTGTTTCAAGAGTTTTCCAACGATAGGCCATATGCCCAATTCTGATTCGAAATTCAACGAGAAAGTTTTGGCTGTTTTATGAAGGATTGTCGAAGCTGGTGAAAGGACACTGATGTGCCCTACATAGCACGTCCGTGCCTAGTCAAGTGAAGGCGTTTTGCTTCCTATTTTCGGGTACGCTTATGAAGGCTACTAATGCTCACTATAAGAAATAGGCCGATTTGCGACAGATAGATTTCGACGGACACATATTTCCGTCTTCATTTCTCTCTCTCTACTTCTCCTTTGTTTCTCTTTCTCTCTACTCTTCTCTTGCTCTTACTCTTATCTTTCTCTCCGCCCCTTCTATTTTTCTTTCCTCCTCCTTTTCTTTCTCTCCGCCCCTTTTGTTTCTCTTTCTCTCCGCCTCTTTTCTTCTCAAGATCCGTCCATCTTCTCTTTCCTCATTTCTCTTCTCTTTCTCAATGTTTTTCGACGAGTGGTGTGACGGTGATGTTTTTTTTAATGCGTTAGAAATTAATGGTTTTTTACGTCAAATTCGACCATGAAAAGTCTAGACATCGAATTTGGCCTATTTAAACCAAATTCAAGAATTTAAAGCCAATTTAAGTTATTAAGGTATGTTTTTCGAGTCTTTAATTTTTTTTTTGTGTGTTTTTTTTTATTTTTTATTTTGGGTTGTGGCGTCGTGGTGGGTGTGGATGTGGTGCCTGGTGCCGTGGTGTTTGTGGTTTTTTTTTTTTTTTTTTTTTTTTTGTGGGCATCTGGTAGCTGGTAGTGGTGTTTTGCATTTTTTTTTTTATTTTTTTTTTGCCATAGTGGGTTGGTTTTTGCCCTATTCCATTGGGCGCATAGTTTTAGGAAAAAATAAAATAATATATGAGTAGGTGTGACAATGAATAAATTTTTTAGAAAAGTGAATAAATGAATAATGTGAGAGGGATAAATTTTATATTGCATAAAATAATAAGAGAGAGTTGACAACTGAAAAGGAAAGAAAATATTTGTTGCACATAATAAGTAGCAACAATTTTTATTAAATGTTGCACATAATATGAAACTGAGGTTATAGAAAACATTTAGTTACAACATACACGTTATCAATACTCCCTCTGTATTTCAATAAGTGTTACAATTTGACGGACACATAGTTTTAGGCAATATAATTTACTAAAATAAAATAAGAGGTAAGTGGGGTAGTTAAAGTATTAAAAAATTATAAAATAAAGATAGATGGGTTAATAATTTATTGAAAAGTAATGAATGTGAGAGGAAATATATAATAAAAAAAAGTAGTAGTGGGTTTAGGTGGAACTATGAGAAGAAAGAGATATAATATTTAAATGTAGTTTTTTTTACCAAAAAAGAATGTGTAACACTTATTAAAATATGACTGGATAAAAACACAGAGGGAGTATCTTATCTTAGGAATGTCTAAAAAAAAAAAAAAAAACCATTTTATGTAATTCAATTTTATATGATTCTGGGTATAGATATTTGCACCATAGCTAACTCCATATTGTAATTGTAATCCCATTTTTCACTATTTAATTGACTTAACTTTTTTTTTTTTTAGAAAATTAATTGACTTAACTTTTGACTAATTTGTAGGCAAATTCAATAACTTTTTTATTTGATTGCGTGATACTCGCGTTTTCGACTTTTTACCAATATATAACACTATTAGAAAACGGGCCATTTTTGACGGAAAAATTTCGTCGGAAACATCCTGTTTCCGTCAGAACTGGTTGTCGGAAACGCTTTTGTAGGAAAAACGACCTTTTCTGACGGAATTTCCGTCAGAAGCACTTTTCCAACGGTATTTCCGACAGAATTCAGTCGCCGGAAGAGATTTTCTGGCCCAGAAAAGTTCGTCCGAAATTTTTGACGGATAGTATTCCGCCGGAAAATTCCATCGGAAAATGCTGTAAAAAAAAAATAAAAAAAAAAAAAAAAAAAAAAAACACCACACCACCACCGCCCTAGAGTATCACCACCTCCAACCACCACAACCCAGTGCCCAAATGCCCAAAAAACCCTTGAAAACCCGTAACCCATGCCACCTAACCCTAACCCTAACCCACCCAAAGCCCTAATTACCACCAAAACCCAACTAAACCAAAGATCTACAACCCTATCCCTAACCAGATTTACAACCCCAAACCCACCTAAACAAAACCCAGATCTACAACCCTAACCAATCCGGCCAAACAACCCAACATAAGCGAAACACCCCACCACCCACCCTAACTGAACCAGACACACCACCCACCTAAACCATCCACCACGACCAGCGAAAACCACAACCACAACCCAAAAATTAACCAAAAAAAAAGAAAATTAAAACAAGAAAACATACCTTTAAAACCGAAATTGGCTTTAAATTTCACCTCAAACTTGGTTAATAAGGCCAAATTCGACCAAAAAAAACTCTATATCTAGAGTTTTTTTTGGTCGAAATTGATCTTAACAACCTTAAAAATTGAAATGGTGTAGAAGGCAGAGCTAGGAGGCAGCGGGAGTGGTGGCGGGGCAGCGGGCGTGGCGGTAGGGCAGCGGCGATGGAGAATGAGAGAAAGAGAAAAGGAGGAGGACAAGAAAAAGATCGAGAAAAAGAGGAGAAATGAGGAGAAGCAAAAGAGAGAAAAAATGAGGTGAAGGAGAAGAACAAGATCGATAAGAGAAAAGGAGAAGAGCAGGAGGAAGGAGAAAAGAAATGAGGAGAAGAGAGAGAATGAGAGGATCGGAGAGAGAAGAAACTGAAATGAAAGTAAAAGGGGGCGGCTGATGCTATAGGGTTTTGAGTTTTTTTTTTAAATGTTAAATCTGTCGGATTCGTTAAAAATCCGTCGAAAATTATTTGTTTTTCGACGGAATGTCTGTCGGAAATTAAGTTTTTCCGACATATTTAAATTCCGTCGGAAATTTCCGACAGACTTTAAATTCATCGGAAATTCTCACTTATCCGACGGATTTTCGTGTCCGTCGGAACATATCTGTCGGATATTGAGCTTTTTCTTGTAGTGTAATAAATACATGTTGTCATGTAATTTTTATTTTTTTTGGAATAGTCCTTAAGTATATATTTTCATTAAACTTATTATACTTCTTAATAATATACAATTACAACTATTAATGGTCAAAGTTGTGCAATGACATGTGTATCAGTCAAAGTTGTTGCGATTATTATAAAATTGATGGAGTAATTGATACAAAGGTACATTAGAGTTATTGGGTATTAGGACTTATTTTTTATTAGAGTTATTGATTTTTTTGAAAATAACTACCTACTATTCTTCTAATTTTAATACTAACCACCAACAATTATTATTTTGAATTTTACACCAACTATTTTCAAGAACATTAAATCCTTCCACTAGATTGCGCAAAGCCTTTTATATGACGTCATTGTGGACGACCTTACCGGCGGTTTTTTTTTTTTTTTTTTTTTAATTTTTTCTTTTATCTACCCTATATTCTTTGGTTTCTTGATTATAAATCCAAATTATACAATTACAACACAACATTAGGTACCTAATTTATACAATTGGGGCTAAATATATGATAGTGTTAAGTTCCCTACATTTAGGGGTTTTAAATGAAATAGGGGATTTGTTATTTAGTGATTAATTTACAAAATTGGGACTAATTTGCATCAATTTCATTTATTATGCCTTCAATTAGTACCAAAGTTGATATTATTGTTTAAAAATTGTGCTTAATTATTATTATTATGAAGAATTAGTGTTCATATGTATTTTGGGGGTTTTCCTAAATTCAATCGTTTTTCTAAATTATGACTTATATTCCTAAATTAAGCATATATATTGGTTCAATATAAAATTAATTAACGTAAATAATGATTAATTTAGAAATTTATATCAATTTGAGTTATATTTGTTCAATATAAAATGTACGACAAATTATATTAGTGAGAGCAGAGACATCGAGTAGTTACCAAAAATTGGAAATTTGATAATTGCAAGATGAAGAGGCGTCTCCATGGATTTATTGGTGACACGAGCAAGCTCAGGATCCTCCTTCAGCAACAATGTAGCAGTCTCATTCCAATTGTAATTGATAATTGCAACATGTAACGGCGTGTTGCCTTCTTTATTCTGCACCCTCAATGTCGGTTGCCATTGTACATCTTCATCAATGAACACCTTGAAAAAGTCCACGGCGTCCACCTCTGCGGCAACATGAAGAGGGGTGTTCCCATCATTGTTGGTGACACCAGCCACCTCAGGTTGCTGCTTCACCAACCATTCAGCAGCCTTAATCTTGCGTTTGATAAGTGCAACATGCAACGGCGTGTTTCCTTCTTTATTCTGGATACTCCAATCCAGCGGCTTCGTCTCCATGTTGGCCTCCTGCTGCCCCTTTCCATATTCAAGGAGCAGCTCGAATGCCTCGATGTGGCCTTCCTCTGCCGCTGCATGAAGAGGGGTATTCTCGTCATTGTCCCGCTGATTAATCAGCTTATCAGTTACTACAAATACTTTCTTAATAAACTCATATTGCCGATATTTGATTGCAATGTGAAGAATATTGTACTTATCAGATGAGGTTTGCCTCAAAAAGTAGCCTTCACCATTTTCTATCTCTTTGTTTCGTGCTTCCTCCAAGAAGCCTACATCGCCATCCATAGCGGCTGTGAAAAGCTTCCGCCTATCAATCACCAAGGAGTCTTCCATGGATGACATGATTAATTATCAGTTTAAAATTGTTTGTTTGGTTTTTTTGAGGGGGAAAAAAAAAGCAATTTAAAATGGTTAATTAATAAATTGGTTTCTTCTTCGCATCCTTATATATACTACTAGCTTAGCTTGCTGGGGATCTTAGCTTGCTCATATTCTTTACGTAATGATCGAGTAAGATATGTTTCTTTTTAAAGGAAGATTGTAAGAATTCCTTTTAACAAATTAGTTTGTAACTTTATTTTATTCCTTACTATAATCTACTTTTCATTTTTCTTTTATATATTTTCATCAATTACGTTTTTTTATAACTCTACATATTAATTCAATATCATCTATAATATATGGTGTTGATAAGGTTTACTTTAAATATCAACTAGTATTTTGGCCTGTTTGATGCACAGGTTGTTACATACTTAGGTTATTTTTGTACGTAGGTATGCTTTTCAATAGTTGAAACTTTTGATATAAAATACGAAGTAATTATTTCATGACCATTACAGTGTATGAAGTTCACTGTTAAAACTTTAAAGAAATAGAGAGTGAGGGTGGAACTGTAGAAGAAGAGGAAGGAAATTAGTTAGGTACATATACATATATATATTGTGGGATATGAAATGACATATTGATTTTAGTTATATTTCAAGTTTAGGAGATGAAAAGAGTATTTTTTATTGTATTTCAGATGTTTATTAATTGTGTACTAATTAGTTTAGCTTCATTTTATTATGGTGGAAATAAAACACTTTATCTTCTTACTTAAATTTGCTAGTTATAAAGGGTTTACAAAAAGGAAAGATTAAAAGAGGTGACATATGGCATATGAGTGATTTTTGGTGCCATGTAGCATAGGAGTGATTTGTGGTGCCATGTAGCATAGAAGTGATTTGTGGTTCGTGTTTTTAAATACTAAGTATAGATATAGATAAATGATTTGTGTTTTTAAATACTAAGTATAGATATATTTCCTTCCTTCTCCATCAATATAATCCCTATTTATCATGCCAAAGAAAATCTAGATGATGCAAGAGTTAGATTTTTTTTTTTTCATAAAGGGTTTTATTTCTCTCTCTTTACTTATTAAATAATTGTGTCATGTGTACAACTTTAGACAATTTCTAAATGATTTTCTTCTTACCTTAAATGAAAATTTCCCTTTACCTTAAGTAACTCCAATGGTTATAGATAAGGACTTGTAATATTAAAAAATCCCTAAGCTAGTTACTACCTTGATTGTAAAGCGTTAGCTAAAAAGTAAAATTAGCTTGCCTAAAGTAATTGCTTGAGAAAAAGTTTTCAAAACATAAGAGAATTGTATATTAATATTATGTAATTTTAAAAAAGTAATTGAGAAAATCAAGTGAGCTCGGTCATTTAAATAATAATCTACTAGCCTGTTGGGCCTGTTGGGGCACAAACTAGTTATAGAAAAGGGTTAGCTTGAAATCCTTTGTGGCATGACAAACTAATTAGGTATTAGTTTACCATTAAAGATGCTAATTAAAGTATTCAACCAAGTAATGTGGGATCCTTCACTAAATCATTCTTTATCCTAAATTTATTTTTTTCATTCTTATATTTCTATTATCGACCAAGAAACTTATCACCATATATACCATCTAAATTTACAGTGTGTTCTATTCAACTAAATTTCCCTTATTTAAATTTATCTTATTATCTAAACTTACATGAATTAAATTGAATTTGTTAGACTCAATATTTTAGTTGTAATTTGAAAGTGGGTAATTCTTATCAGCTCTTATCAAAACTTATTTTATTTTAACTTATGAAAACTGAAATAAGGTAAAAAGGACAGGGTCTAAATATATATGCCCAAGCATAAAAGAACAATGATATGAGGACGAATGTAGGGCTATCTATTCATTGTTTGGTTTCCAATCCAAATTACAATTTGAGTCCAATCCAATTCAAAATTTCCCAAAAACCTATTTGATCCTGTCCAAAATATAGAAATTAAAAGAACTACAAATTTTTTTCAAGCCAAATGATTTTTTTAAAATAATGTTATGAAAAAATACAAAATATTACAAATTGGTATACATCGGTCCACAATTCTTCAAGTTATCCCTTATATTAGTGAAGATTAAATAAGTTTTTTTTTTTAAAACAATTAAATTAATTTATTTGGGTTAGCTTAATTATTTTGCTTTCTATATTATAGAAATCAAGTAGTTTAAAATAATTTTTTGACTTCTAGAAAGTTATAGGTTTTGTTCGGTTTATTTGGATCCAAGCAATCCAGGCCCATTCTTTCTGATTTAGCCGGGAAATTCAAATTTTAAAAAATTATATTTTTACTTGCATTGAATTATTAATTTAAAATTTGTATTGGATTGGATTTTTATTCGAAAAGTGAACACTCTTAGATGGATGGATTTTTATTTAACACCCCCCATTATTTTCTGTTAGGGAATATAAACAGTTATGGTTTAAAGACATTATTAGTATTGTTAAGCAATATCACACTACCACTTGATTATCTGGTGAAGAAAAACTCAAATAATTTAGAAGATTAATTAGATTAATATATATGTTAAAGATCATTAACAAGCATGTGAAATTAAAGGAAGCGAAAGTATAGCCAGCCATATATAAGTTCATTGAGTCTTTAAGATATACTACATTTGTTTCATATACTTACAATAAAGTAATATTTTATATCTCACAAATAATAACCATTTATTACTGAGTAATATAAAATGGAGCTACTATATGCTTTTCACTTTTGCTGATTCCATACTTACCAAAGTGAAAATTAAGCTTCTAGCATGCCTTTCCAACTTCCATCCTTTTAGCACTTTTAATAATGTTCTTTGCTGCAATAACAATCATTGAATATTACTTCACGATGCTCACGTTTCTTTATTTTACTTGCCTTAGTCCATTTTATTATTCCATGTCATCATGTGACACACATTTACTTTAGGCTTGTCAAGAAAAAAAGAAATATTATTGGACTTTGATTGCATGATCAACAGTATTTAAATTATATACAAGTTTTTCGATCTTGTCCCTAACTTTTTTTATTTAATTAATGTGTTTGTGTGAGAGTACATAAAGTGATATGATCCCCCATATTTGTAGTAATTCCTCGGAATTTTAATATTGCATCCCTTGTTTTTTAAAAAAGTTTCACAAAAATTACACCATATTCATGTTAGGAAAGGAAATATATATGCTCACACTGTAAATACTTAAGATAGTTTCAAAGTTTAACACTTGATTTTTTAGTTTATGTATATTGACAATCACATGGCAATTTTGTATTTTAACCTTTCTCTCTCCTCCTTTTTCCCACTGTCAAAAACTTGTGCCCAAAACCTATGGTGCAATTATAAAATAATGGATCGGATGACGAAATTAAAAAGGCTATGTTTGGCCTACACTGCTCCAAATCTCCAGGCCTGGATGGGTTTACGGTGGATTTCTTCAAGGCATACTGGAAGGACGTAGGGCAGACAGTAATAGATAGTGTGAAACAGTTTATGAGAACAGGTAACATGCTTAAGGAATGGAATCAATCCCTCCTAGTTTTGATCCCAAAGGTGAAAGCACCAGAGCTAGCTAGCCACTTCAGGCCTATCAGTTTATGCAACACGGTCTACAAGTGTATTACAAAGTGTCTAGTCAACAGATTAAAACTGATCCTTCCAAAGTTAATCTCGGAGAACCAGCATGCTTTCATTCCAAGAAGGTACATGGAGGACAACATTCTCCTGAGTCATGAGCTTATGTATCTCATTAATGCTAGGAAACGCTCGAATTTCACGGCAATAAAGATAGATATGTCAAAGGCCTATGATAGGGTGGATTGGCTTCCTTCTGAAAGTCTTACATTCTTATGGTTTCTCTTCTCACTGGGTACGGATAATTTCACAGTGTGTGACGACGGTGAGTTTTAAAACAATCGTCAATAGGAAATCATCCGAGCACTTCGCACCGAAATGTGGACTGAGACAAGGGGATCCCCTATCCCCGTATCTTTTCATTTTTTGTATGGATATTCTATCTAGGATGCTGTCACTGGCTGAAGATATTCACCAATTTCAAGGGCTAAAGGTTTCAAGGAAGTCTCCGGCGATCTCCCATCTCTTTTTTGCAGATGATGCTATGTTATTCTTCAAGGCAAATAGGGAGTCTTGTCTGTGCATCTCTGACATTCTACAAAGGTTTGGCAAAGCCTCGGGGCAACAGTTAAATTTCTAGAAGTCCTTAATTAAATTTGCGCCGGGGGTAAGTGAGGACGAGAAACTGGCGGTTAAACAAATCTTATCCATGCCTGAAACAGGAAATATGGGGATTCACCTGGGTGCTCCGATTGATATTCAGGGAAAAAAGGGAACCAATTTCCAATTCTTAGTTGACAAGGTATCGGATAAAATAATGTCTTGGGTTCCGCTTCATATCTCACAAGCGGCAAAGCTTATTCTTATAAACACGGTTCTGGCAGCATGTCGGCCCACGTCATGAAATGCCTAAAACTCCCTCAGAGCATAGCAAACAAATTTGATTCGTTGATTTCAAGGTTTTGGTGGTCTAGTAATGGTAACAAGGGGGTGCATTGGGTTAGCAGCAGGGTAACGCATCTCCCTAAGAGTATGGGAGGTTTGGGAATTAGGGGCTCTTCGAATCTCAACGACGCCCTTCTCTTCAAACAAGCTACAAAGATGCACCTCAATCCTCAGCTTCTCCTATTTAGAGTGCACAACGGGTTTCAACCGTGTGGTATCCGCAACATAACTAGCGTCTATACTAGAAGAGGATCTCCGTCGATGGGAAGGACAAGTCTTCAGAAAGTTTCTCATGCTTTCAGGAGGGGCTTCTCTTGGAAGGTGGGAAATAGGGTCAATATCAAGGCAATTAGCATGCCTTGGGTGAAAGGGGAGACTCCCTTAGTAAAATCGGGCCAAACTCTAAGGGCTGCTTCTTCGTGGAAGGTGAGTGATATTATAGACAAGGAAACGAAAACTTGGAATGCAGGGAAGATAAGGGAGTGTTTCGATTAGGATTGGGCGAAAGCAATCCTGTCAATGGAACTTTCGTTGTCCGACGGGGATGATTTTCTCTACTGGAAGTATCATCCTTCGGGGAAGTACACGGTTAAAACGGGGTACTACTACCTATCTAAAGACCTAGGTTTAGACAGCGCCACTTTTTTGGCAAGGGACCAGGAATTCATTAAGCTGGTATGGATGTTGGAAATCCAGCCAAAATGGAAGCTGTTTTTGTGGAAGCTGTTTCATGATGGCATTGCCGTTAAGGGAAACCTGGCTAGGAGGGGCATACACGCCAAAATAGAGTGTGATCTCTGCAGAGAGGAAGTAGAAGATAGCCAGCATCTTTTCAGGTTTTGTATTCAGGCAAAGGAAATCTGGGAGACAAGTTCCTTAGATGTAAGTCCTGATTCTCCTGGGTCCATTTCTCTAAAGGGATGGATTCAGCACTATATCCTGCTTTTTTATAGCAAGGATGGTAAGCAGGGAACCCGATGTGTGGGGTTTATTGCGACTCTATGGGGTATGTGGAAGGCTAGGAATGCAAGATGTTTCAGGGGTTCGACAGGGACTACTAGCCTAGTAAGGGAATTTATAAATCTTGCGATACAAGATCATGAATCTTTTACTAATCGTGCTAGCCTGATAACTGAGGCAGATACTACTAGTAGGGAAGAACCTATCCTTCCTCCGGGTTTTAACTATGTCCACTTAGGGAAGGAAAAGGCGGGGTTTGATGATTTCATCATAGAAGCTGACGGTTCCTGGGATAAGAGGACCACGAGAACAAGGATTGGTTGGGCGGTTAAGAGCAATATCCTTGGCTATGGTCTCGATGAGGGAGGAAAACACGAAGTTGCAGCGTCAGTAATACAATGTGAAGCATGGGCTTGCTTGGAAGCGATGAAGTGGGCTCAGTCTAAAGGTAGGCATGGAATTCTTTTAGTTACTGACTCCTTATCCCTGTTAAACAACCTACAGGATGACGAAGGCAGGTAGGTCTCAATAACTTGGTTTTTAAAGGGGTTAAGGGAAATTGGTGCCTCGTTCCAAAGGTGCACGATTTTAAAAGTCCAGAGAAATCAGGTTCAAAGGGCAAACGACATTGCTAGACAATGTCGGGTTAACCTTATGAACTTGATTTAATTTGCTAGTTCTCATTCGCTCTTGTCAAAAAAAAAAAAAAAAATATAACAATCTTTGAATGACAACTAAAAAAAGAAAAAAAAAAATAGAGCAAACAAATCGGGTCATAGGGAGTATGAAGCTATCTCTTCTTTATATTTTTCCATCAAAAAGAAATGCAAAAGACAAAACATAAATCAAATTTAACATACTAAAATTAGTGATGTAAGATAACCTGTTAAGCAAACTACTAATATGCTACAAAGTACGTAAATCTTAGCCATGCATTGTAGGGAGCCAAAAATAAAGTTCACATCTTTTATTTGATGCATTGAGGTTGATACCATTTAAGTTACACCGATTGAAGTACTAATGTTGAATCTTCGAAGTTAGGAGAAAGCTCGATTGTTGTCCATTTCCGAAGTCGAGTAATAAGGAAAAGTGAACCATTTTGAGCTGTGAGGCCACATACCAAGCCTACCCAAAGACCCTGAATCACCAATAATTCGTGTACAAACAAAGGAAAACGAATTAGTACCAGTCGTGAAGCCAACTAGCAATTTTTCAAGTGGATAGCAAAAAATGAAAACTAATTTTTAATTAAATAAAAAATATTTTTGCTACTCTTGTTTCAAAAAATAAATAAAAAAAAAAAATTACTACTCAAAATCATATAAAAATTGTTCATTTATATATTTTTTTTCCAACCTTTCAAAATTTACACATAAATTATAGATATTTTAAATTTTACCACCTAAAAATACCCACTTTCTGAAATTACCATCCATAATTTTTTTTTTATTACGAGTATAAAATACCACCTAAAAAGGAAAAAAAAAATTAATGGAGTACCATTTAACACTTTCCGTTAAAATAAGTAAATCTAATGTTTTAAATTAATTTCTTCGCTTCTCGTGTCAATAACATGTTCTTTAGAAGTTTTAATTTGGGGGTTGTTTTTGTCATACGAGTCTAATTTGAAGTCAAAATTAACAATTAGTGATCAAAGTGTGGTTCCTGGAGGCGTATGCACCGTGCTTGGTGCATACGTATGTTTCATTAAAAAAAAGGCGGAATGAACATACTATAGAAATGTAATGAACATATAGTTACACTGAAAAGAACATACTATTAAAATGTAATGAACATATACGTAGAGTGAAAAGAACATACTATTAAAATGTAATGAACATATACCTAGAATGAAAAGAACATACTGTTAAATAATGTTCTTTATCTCCGTGTTCTTTGATTGTCAGTATAATGTACTTTTATTTGTGACATAATGCTCATTGTTTATTTTGAAATGTTATATGAATTTTGTCTTTAGATCATGGTGGTTGAATAAAAATAATGTTCATTACATTATATTATCATGTTCTTTATTAATATTACGCATACGGATGTTCTTTAGATATATATAAAAAGAACATAAAGCTGGATGTTCTTTATAAAACAGCTATATGTTCTTTACAAAACAACTATATATTCATTACAAAACAACTATATGTTCATTTCGCCTTTTTAACGAAAAAAATTGAAAATTTGTATGCACTAAGCATGGTGCATACGCCTGCAGGAAGAAAATTTCATTATTGATTGGAAATGTCTCATTTGGCATACTAAAAAATACATCAGTTTACGTGACACATGAAAATTGAGGCACATTAGATAATTTTTGTCAATTTTAACCTTAAATCGGATCCTTTAGATCCAAAATGACCCCCAAAACCTTTATAGAGCCAATTTCAACACGATTATTTTTTAAAATAATATTTCACTTGACGGTTTTTTTTTTTTAAGGAAAGTGTTAACTAGTGGTGAAATCTAGTTCTGTTTGTCTTTTAATGATTGTATTTTAAAATAAAAATTATATTGGGTGATAATTTCAAAAAATGGGTTATTTGTGGGTGGTAAAATCTAAAAATCCTAAATATAAACGTAAAATACATTACATGTCATACTTCAAATTTATTATCAATCACAAATCAAAATGTTCATATTTATATTATACATTATTAAATACATATACTATACATTTATCGTAATATGTGGTTTGCATGCATAAATCTAATGACTTATATCATTAATAACGAGTTATCCATTCACTAAATAAATTAATGTATACATAGATATGTCCTTGTTCAAGCCCTTTATTAACTGAATAGAGAGTACATATAAATCAGTGACAAAGAGAATAAGAGAGAATACATTACGTACCTTGACATACAAATCAAACTTGAAGGCAAGTAAGCATGCGATGGGCATGCCAATGAAGTAGAATGTACCCAAATTTATGTACACCACCAAATGTTGCCAACCACATCCCCTACACACCGCTATCCATCGGCGAAAACACAATGCAAATTTATAATTGATGAAGGTATGTAAATTTTTTTGTAAGCAAATTATATGTGAGTTTTGAGGAGAAATATAGATGATTTAGTACATACCTGATAGTATGCCTTGAATTGAGTCAAGAAATATCGTAATGCAAACAAAAGGTGTCATGGAAGCAAATAAATGCATTAAACCAGTGTTGTCACTGAAGAAACCCGCCCACGCATCGTGTCCTAAACCAAGAGCTAGAAGAATTATAGCAGTCAGCAGGACTGATAGCTTCAATGTTACACCCATTGCGTGTTTCGCTTCACTCGGCCTCCCTGCTCCTAGCTCATTCGATACCCTCGTGCTACCACAAAGAATCAAAGACTATGTCGTTAACACGTAGTTACAATTACTATGAACATTAAGGTACTGTTGTATAATATAAACGAAGTACTTTGTAACGTTAATTAAGGGAGTACCTTGCTGCTGCACTTAAGCCGTAAGTAAAATTGAACGCAATTGCTTCTGTATTAACACTGGTAATCATACAAAACATTTCTTTTGATTAATTATTATTGTAAACATAAAATCAAGAAAAAGGGTGTACTAAATTTGATGATTTTTACCACATTGCGATTAGAGAAGTTGTTACTTCCGAGTTTGGAAATAGGCCAGCCAACAACACCAAGATCTCGAATGCCCAATACTCTAAACTGATGAGAAATCGCGTGTATAAAAGATCAATTGTAGTTAGACATGAAAAAAATGGTTAAGAACAATAACAAATAGCTGTCAAATTAGATTAAGCAATAATGGTACGTATGTGCGACGTACCAAACCATAGCAGCAGAGGGTAACGCTAACTTCAAGTTACCAACAACATAATAAATCGAATCCTTAGAAAAGCCGGTCCATGTATGCTCGCAGTCTTTACTATAGTTGACATAAAGAAGCAACATAATAACGGAAATCCAAAATGTGATGGAAGTAGCCAATGCAGCGCCACCAAGGCCGAGGGTGGTGCAATAGACTAACACGTAGTTTAGAACAAAATGCAATAGCAAAGGTATAAGAGAACATACAACAGTAGGCCAAACTATAGATTGTGTTTGAAGGTATCTCAAGATGTTTTGAATTATGCCAAATGCGAAAATTCCTGGTATTTGAAATCTAAGGAAAATAGCTGCTTGTTTTGTGATTTCAGGGTTTTGTTGTAAGGAATTTAGAATTGGTTCAGTAAACCACCATATTATTGATATGATTATGGCGAAAATGAATGTGATTATGCATGACGCTTGGAGATAAATTCCCATCATTTTGTATAGTTTTGCACCATAACCTTGTCCACAAAGTGTCTCAAGTGCACCACTTAAGCCAAGCTACAACAATTCATAAAATGGTCACAATTAGTAATTAATTAACATTTTAACCAAAAAAAAAATTAAGCAAATATATATATTGATCAAGGATTTTCTACAAATAATTAAATAAACATTCATTTATCGAGGGTTACTAGAACAGTCGTCATACTCTCAGTTTAGGAAAAACAAGTTTAGACTAGTTTTCATAAAGTAGATGCATATAATTAAGTCTCAATTGAAATACCTCGTATAGATTTTTATAAGCATTTTATAGGTAAACTAGTAAAACAAATAATTATACAAAGTATAAATAAGTGGGGGTAGGTATAATTCTAAAGGCATAAAATAGACAAGCTAGAACGAAACAAACAAATTTAAGATAAAGAAAAATCATAGGATGTTCCCGCCTACATAATTACAAACACATGCACATATAATATAAATTAAATTTTATACAATGTGATAATAATAGCATGATAATAATTTAGATGTTCTTAATTCCTAGTTGGTTTTTTTAGGAAGAAAAACATTCTTCCTGAATATCCAAACTCAATTGCTTCAGCTGAAAGATAATCTTAATAAAATTCTAACTAATTAGAACTTTTTTACTAGTATGTAAACGATGTTAAGAAAAAAAAATTTAAAAAAATAAAAATAAAGGGATTGCTCCAAAGAGTTAAAATTAATGTTGTCCTAAAGGTCCTAAATTGAAAATGTACCTGATCAATTTGTCAAATTTTCGAATAAAAAACACCAAAGTCGATCAATTAACATCATTAAATTTTATATATATCCCCTAATTTTTCCAATGCACATTTTTTTGCTACTACTTATGATTTTGAGAATTAAACCTTTAAGGATCTGTCTGATAATAAGATACAAGTATGCAATAATGTTACATACTAAGTATATGTCAAGTTTAGCTTTTTTATAATTAATACTTCGTAACAACTAGAATGAAAAAAAAGGGAAGAGTACAATACGAACCATGAAAGCGAAACCTGTAACATAAGCCCAAGAATTAGCAAGAGTAGCACCAGCAAGTTGAAGCTGACCAAGATGACCCGCGAACATAACCGAAACCAATGGAATGAGATAGTAACACACATTTGTTAGCACCAATGGCATGGAATACAATATTTGCTCCTTCCCTTCTTTGTAGTCCATCATCTTCTCCCACCATTTCCTCTTGCCGCCTCTTTCCATCTCCAGCAATGGCGCCGCGCTATTATTGCCATTGCTGCTGCTCTTCCTCATGTAAACAAATAGTTTCTAGCTCACCTTAACTCTGTTTTTACGGTTATATGATTACTGTTTAAGTTTTGGCTTTGTGAAGTAGTGAAAGATGCTTATTTTTCTTATGTACATTAGTATGGTTAATAATTGCCTAAAGTTCTTTTCTTTTTTTTTCTTTTTTTTTTTTGAATAGATGACTAAAGTATTTATGATAAAGTGTTCCACTTGTAAGTCATACAGTGACTATTGCATTATTGCACACAAGTGTTTGTTACAAGTACATATAATAAAATTAATTAGTAGCAGCTGAAGTAGCTAGCCTATTACTAGGGTTAGTTATAAGTCATCATCTCCGATCCGGTTTTATTATTCAAAGTGGATTATTTATAGATCCAGATTGTGTTTGGTGTCTAGAAAAATAGATTCAAACTTAAAGTGACCTATTTAATCTCTTAGTTTTTATTTTATAGCAATAAAATCGATCACAATTAATAGAACAAATAATAAAAAAATCTCAAAAAATTTATTGCCCTTGTTCTCAAGATGAGCGTGATTAGAATCCTTGACAACGCACATTGTCAATATATTGGACTATTGGAGAGGTTCCGTTTAGGCCAAAAAAAAAAAAAAAAAAACCCACTCTTCATTATTTTTATTGTTGTTAGTATTATTCAGTTGAATTTTTAAAAATATTTTTACTTAGAGAGTTAGAGATAATATTTGCCCAAATTTGGAATATGGTTAAATGGGACAAAGAATTAGTATCCAAGAACTAAATCCGTATCTACTCTTCTTTTACTTTATGATTTTTTATACTATATGCCGTTTCACACAACGTGGTCGTTATATAGTGGAGAATATTTTGCTGACCATTTTAGCTCATGGTGAATGGATTATACTAACACTTTTTACAAGAACATAATTTAAAGATGTGTCATAGGAATAATCGAAGTCATTAGTTATTCATTGTCAGAACGTTAAAAAATGATTTTGAAGCTTGCAAACTTTTAGTTTTGTACTACAAAATAGAATCGAAATAACAAAATCATATACTCCCTTCATCCCATAATATAGTTATTGTTAGGGATGAGCAAACCGGATACCCGATCAAAATTTTAGGATCCGGACCCGGAATTGGTTGGACCGGGTCCTAAAATTTGGAACTAGAATTGAAACCGGTACAACCGGGTCCTAAAATTTAGGAATTGGAATTGGTTCCACCGGGTACCGGTTTCGATTCCGGGTACCCACTTATATATATAAGTGTTGAAATATAATACAAATCATAATATTTTTTTTTGGTTTATTTTTACTTTTAGCGTTTAATACTAATATTTTTATATACATTAAGCTATTTTAATTATATTAAATATTAATTTTTTTATTTATTTTACTAATTAGTTACGTTCAGCATATTTTTATTTTTTTTAATATATTTTGTACAATATATGTTGGGTAACCGGTATAATACAGCGGAGAGAAAAATCTAGAAGTTTTAGGATTTTGTTTGATAGTGGGTTGAGAGTTTTATAAGCAATTGGACTTAGAAATTAAAATGGGCTGTAGATAACTCTTTAGTTTCTTAAAAACACAAACAATCCACATACTATATCATATACAACCGGGTACCCAGTGGGTACCGGGTCCAAAATTTTAGGATTTGGAACCGGAATCGGTTACAACCGGGTCCGAAATTTTGGACTTGGTCCCGGAACCGGTGAGACCAGTTCTGGGTCCGGACCCAGCGGGTCCTAACCGGTTCCGGATCCGATACCGGGTACCCTGGGTCTTTGCTCACCCCTAGTTATTGTTTGTGTTTTTTCACAATAGATAAGAAATAGGAGGAAAAGTGGATGAAATACATCAATAAAAGTGGAAAGTATAATTATAGACAAAAGTTAGAGAGAGAAAGTGGAAAAAAGTACAAGGTATGTGCAAAATTCAAGGGTAATTTAGGAAGTACAATGAATAAAGTGAACAGATTTTTCACCATATACCACTAAGTTAAAGCTTAATTCACCATATACCACCGAAAACTTTCTAATACACCATATACCACTGAATTTAACATAAATGTCACAACATGCCATTTCCATTAACTTAGTTAGTCATTAACGTTAATTGTGTCACATGGCAACTTGTAATTGATTCTTATTAATATTAATTATTGAATTAATTAACTTTGGAAATATTATTAACAAAATTAAAAAACAAAAATCACCACCAACTCAGCCACTGCCACCACCAGCCCAGCCCCGACCTCTACCCCCGGCTGGGCGCCAGGTCCACTTCCCGGCCAGCCGGTGACCATCCCCCCTCACCCGTCGGCGTAAATCTCGACCTCGACCACCTCTCCCTCTCGAATTCCCAGCCACCACCTTAGGCGAATTCCCCTCCCCCTCCCGACTTTCCCAGCCTCCACCTTATCGCAATTCCCCAGCCACCACCTTAGCACCGGCCACCACCTTCGCCGGCAGCCCAAACCCTTTCTCACACGTCACCGCCGCCCAATTTTCCCAAAAACCACCACCCCGAAACCCTAAAACATCAAAATCAAAACCCTAGATTTTGGTTTTAGGTTTTCAGCGTACGTGGTGGTTCAGTGAGGTGGAAATGGTACCGGGAGAGGCGAATTCAGTTAGCCGACGCGGAGGAGAGGGGTTTGGGTGTCGGCCGGTGGTTAAGGGAGTGTTTTTCGAGAGAGATAGAGGGTTTTGGTCGGGAGACACGGTGGTTCAAGGGAAGGGGAGCAGCACAGGCGAGGGAATCTAGTTGGATTTTGGGCCGGCGCGGGGGGGGTGGGGTTGGTCAAAGTTCGGGCCGGCGCGAGGTTTCGGAAGGATTCCGCCGGCGGGTGGTGGCAGGTTGGGAGGACGTGGGTGGCTGGGTTTTGGTTTTTATTTTTTTTTTAATTTTTTGATAATTAATTAAATAATTATTCTAAAATTAAATAAATTAAAAGGGGAACCAATTATATTTTTCCACGTGGCATTATTAGCCTTAATGACTAACGGTGTTAACGTCCGTTAGTCATTAATGGCATGTCGTGACATTTATGTTAAACTCAGTGGTATATGGTGTATTAGAAAGTTTTTGGTGGTATATGGTGAATTAAGGTTTAACTCAGTGGTATATGGTGAAAAATCCGCAAAGTTAAATACGTATAATAATATAGTATAGAGCCGACCCCATTTATATTCTATACAAATTAAAGTTGTGTTTTACCCTCACATATCTGAAAGGGGGTGAGCAAATTTTGTTAAAATATTACAGCTTCCCTTTGGTGATGACGTGGACTTACATGTCATCATCACTTCGTCAAATAACGTCTGTAAATGATCTAAAAAGAAGCTAGACCCACCTTCTCCCTTTCACAAGGAAGAAAAGGA